>NC_066583.1:522246994-522846994 GCF_024323335.1 Lathyrus oleraceus | reverse complement strand
TACCGTTAATATCAATGGAACTTGGGTGTTGATAAGGTGAAAACCTAAATCCACCAAAATGGATGATTGATATTAGGGATACATTGAGCTTTCCCATGACCTTTGTTTGGTGTGCTTTTCTTGATCCTTGAGTGTGATTGTTGCATTCATACATTCATGCATTCATCTGCATTTCATGTCATCAGAAAAAGAGAAAATTTTCAAGGAACTTAAAAGGGTTTATTTGCAAAATTTTCAGACATGGAAAGACCGAAAAGGCATACGAAGAAGTACAGTTTCCGACAGCCTGATGTAAAAGAGTTAAGGAATCTGACATCCTATGTACTAGATCCCTTGGGTTTCAAAGCTCGTTATGGGAAGCTTCTGCCTCTGCTCACTACTCAGGTCGATGAGGGCTTGATGAGTAGTCTAGCTCAGTTCTATGATCCGCTGTATCATTGCTTCTCCTTTCCAGACTTCCAATTATTGCCTACCTTGGAAGAGTATTCTCACCTCATTGGGATTCCTATTCTGGATCAAGTGCCGTTCAGTGGCCTAGAGAGTATCCCATCTGCTCGAGAGATTGCTAATCTGTTGCATATAGATGAAGATCTGATTAGCGCTAATCTGACTACCAAAGGCGGAATTCAGGGTTTTCCTTCCGAGTTCCTTATCGCTCAAGCTACTTTCTATGGGAAAGCTAGGAGTGAGGATGCCTTTGAGGCTTTGTTTGTATTACTCATCTATGGATTAGTGCTGTTTCCCAACTTCGACAAGTTTGTGGACATGAATGCTATTAGGATCTTCTCAGTTCTTAATCCAGTTCCGACTTTGTTGGGCGATGCATATGTCTCTTTGCACTCCAGGAATGCGAAGGGTGGTGGAGTTATTGTCTGCTGTCTACCTCTACTGTACAAGTGGTTTATTTCGCACTTGCCGCAGACTGTTGCCTTCAAGGAGAACAAGGGATGTCTACGGTGGTCTCAGAGACTCATGTCTCTCACTAATGATGATATCTCTTGGTATGATCGCGTGTATGATACCGTCCAGATCATTGATTATTGTGGTGAATTCCCGAATGTGCCTCTTCTTGGTACATGTGGTGGGATAAGCTACAACCCCATTCTCGCACGTCGTCAGCTTGGGTTCCCCCTAAAGGATAAACCCAATAACATTCTGTTAGAAGGTGTGTTCTTTCTGGAGGGTAAAGATCCCCAAGGCCTGAAAGCCAGATTTGTCCGTGCTTGGCGCAGTATTCGCAAGAAGAGTAGGAATGAGCTAGGTCCGAAGAATTGCATTGCTTTGGAACCTTATACCACTTGGGTCAGACAGAGAGCTGCCACTTACTTAATGTCGTACGATCATCCGAGACCTACACCTTTGGATGTGGCTGGGCCTTCAACCCTCCCTATCCAACGTGTAGAGGAGTTGAGAGAGGAAGATCTTTCGCGTGCTTGGATCCGCGAAAGAGAAGAATTATTGCAGCAGCTTAAGGAGAAAGTCGCTCTGATTGAGTTCCTCGAGCATCGAGTGATCGATGATCCGAACGACACATGGACTTCTCTGCTTGCTGAGTCTTCTAAATTCTGGAAGAGGAGGTATGACCAGCTTGCTAAGGAGAAAGCGGACATGGAAGCAGCCTATGAGAGAGAGATTAAGAAGCTGTGTACTTCTCGTCTTCCAGCATCCCGAGCTAATAGGGGTCCATAGGATGTTGTTTTCCTTTTCTCTTTGTAATAATCGAAAAATGTTGTACTTCTTTGTCCAATATATTAAATGAGATACTTTCCATGTGAAATTCAAAATGCTTAAATACTCAAAAATTGCAAATAATACCCTAAGGGTTCCTTGAAAATAAACAAAGCATATGCACAAGCATTTCATGCATCATGTTGCATAAGAAGGTACCCCTTGTTTCTGGTCTCCTTGTCCTAACACTCGAGCCAATTCTGCAAGAGTAATGGATCAGCTAGAGCAAGAGAACCGAGAACTGAGAGATGAAGTCGCCAGACTTGGCGGTCTGATGGAGCAACTTCTTGCTGCCCAGAATCAGCCTGCTCTACCGCCTGCAACTCCTGTCCAGAGGATTGTGATCTCTGAGGTTGCTACTTCCGCAGTGCCTGCCGCCAGTGTTCCTTATATGCCCAATGCTATGCCAGCCGGGTTCCCGTGGGGTATGCCTCCAGGTTTCATGCCTGACATCCCAGCTCCAACTTTTGCTCACATGCCGGCATCTAGCCCGGTCCCTGTTGCTGCTCCTCCTGTCGTGCATACCATGCCGAGGGTAGACGACCCCATCTATCATTCCGAGCCGTCTGAGGGCCCGGACGTTAACGAAAAGATGGATGCCATGAATGATCAATTCCTAGAGCTGAGGAAGGAATTGAAGACCCTCAGAGGTAAAGACCTATTCGGCAAGTCTGCTGCCGAACTCTGCCTTGTTCCCGGTGTGAAAATACCGATCAAATTCAAAGTTCCGGACTTTGAGAAATACAAAGGGAATACCTGTCCTCTTGCACACCTGGTCATGTACGCCAGGAAGATGTCTACACAGACCGACAATGATCATCTATTGATCCACTACTTTCAAGACAGCTTGTCTGGTGCTGCACTCTGTTGGTATATGAGTCTGGACAGTGCCAACATCAGATCCTTCAACGACCTTGGCGAAGCTTTCGTCAAGCAATACAAATACAACGTCGATATGGCGCCTGACAGAGATCAACTCAGGTCTATGTCGCAGAAGGATAAAGAAACTTTTAAAGAGTACGCCCAGAGGTGGCGAGAGCTTGCAGCTCAGATCACTCCACCACTCGAGGAGAAAGAAATGACTAAGATTTTCCTGAAAACTCTTAGCTCATTTTATTATGAGCGAATGGTGGCTAGTGCTCCCTCGGACTTCACTGAGATGGTGAATATGGGGATGAGAGTTGAAGAGGGTGTCCGTGAAGGACGTTTGGCAAAAGATGAAGGCTCTTCTAGCAAGAGGTATGGCTCATTTGCTAAGAAGAAGGATGGGGAAGCACATGCCGTGCAGTCCCATAAATCCAAGAAACCTCCGGTTCAGAGGAAACCAGCCCGACGTGCCAGTCATCAGCATCAGGTGGCCCATATTGCGCCAGTCTTCAAAGACAGTGCTCAGCATCAGCAATATCCACAACAACAATATCAGCAGCCTCAATATCAGCAACAGCAACGCCCACAGCAACAGGCTTACCAGCCTCGTGGAAGTACAACCAATCAGGCTAATTTGAGTTATGACCGGAAGAAGATCAGCTTCGATCCTATCCCCATGTCATACGCAGAGCTTTATCCCTCCTTGTTGGAGAGGAAATTGGTAACTCCCAGGGACCCTCCTGCTATTCCTGCAAATCCACAATGGTGGTATAAACCAGATCAGCACTGCATTTACCATTCCGGTGCCCCTGGCCATAATATAGAAAATTGCTATCCACTCAAAACTAAGGTGCAAGACCTTATGAGATGTGGAATTTTGAGCTTCGAAGATTCGGGCCCAAATGTCACCAAGAACCCATTGCCTTCGCATGGGAAATCTGTGAATATGGTCCAGGGATGCCCTGGGAAATATAAAGTCAGATATGTGAGTCATATTCGACGATCGTTGGTGGAGCTACATCGTCTATTGTGTCAATACAGCCATATGGAACATGATCACGATAAGTGCCGTATCTGTTCAGTTAACCGTTTGGGTTGCAACCAGGTTCGAAGAGAATTGCAAGAATTGCTAGACGAAGGTACCATTGAGATTCTCCAGAATCGCAATGTTGACGAAGACGAACCTGAAGTTAATGTTATATCTCTAGTGTTCAAGCTGCCAGAGCCTGTTGTTATCCGCTACGATAGCAGCAAGCCGAAGACTTCTCCTTCCCTTGTGATTAAACCTGCCGGTCCCGTACCGTACTCATCTGATAAAGCTGTACCTTTCAGACATAATCCAGTTGTCGTGCAGGATGGAGTGGAAGTGCCTTTGCCCTCAACTGCTGTTACAAATATTGCCGATGTGAGCGGCTTGACCCGCAGTGGTCGAGTATTCTCTGCACCCGCTAAAGCTCCCGTTGCTTCTGAATCCGCTGAGCGTCCGGTTGGGACTGCGGTGAATATTCAGAATCCGGCATTTGATGTTACCAGACCCTCCTCAATACAGAAAACTCCTACTTCTTCTGTTGGCCCGAGCGGCATTACGAATGAAGAATCTGATGAGATGCTGAGGCTCATCAAGAAGAGCGAGTATAACGTTGTGGACCAGCTTCTACAAACGCCATCCAAAATCTCCATACTATCCTTGTTGTTGCATTCAGAACCCCATAGAGAGGCTCTGCAGAAGGTATTGGATCTGGCGTACGTTGATCACGACATCACTATCGAACAATTTGACAGTATTGTTGCAAACATCACCACTTGCAACACCTTGAGTTTCAGTGACGCGGATCTCCCTGAGGAGGGAAGAGACCACAACATGGCTTTACACATATCTTTGAACTGTAAATCTGATGCTATGTCCAACGTGTTAGTGGACACAGGATCATCTCTCAATGTGTTGCCGAAATCCACACTCTCCAGATTGTCATATCAAGGTCCTCCTATGAGGCAGAGTGGGGTTGTTGTGAAGGCATTTGATGGGTCGCGCAAGACCGTATTTGGGGAAGTTGATCTCCCTATCAAGATCGGACCAAGTTATTTCCAGGTTACTTTCCAAGTAATGGATATCCACCCATCATATAGCTGTCTCTTAGGCAGACCATGGATTCACGAGGCTGGCGCCGTGACATCCACCCTACACCAGAAGCTGAAATTTGTTAAAAATAAGAAACTGGTTGTGGTAGGGGGAGAAAAGGCTCTCCTAGTTAGCCATCTGTCTTCTTTCTCATATATCGACGCAGAGGATGAAGTTGGAACTCCGTTCCAAGCTTTATCTATTGATGAACCGATTGAGAAAAAGTCTCCGTCATTTGCTTCCTACCGTGATGCAAAACTGGCCATTGAATGTGGTGCAGTTGCTGGTTTAGGAAAAGTGATTGAATTGGAAGATAACAGATCCTGGGCTGGCATTGGCTATTGTTCTGGGGCATATAATGAGCAAGGTCTGTTCACGAGTGGAGGTTTCATCCATGATGATCAGCCTGAAGAGGAAGCTGCTGCTATCATTGAAGAGGATGCAGAGGATATGAACAATTTTGTTATACCTGGTGGTGTCTGCCACAATTGGGTCGTTGTGGATGTTCCTACAGTTATCCATAGATCAGAGTAATATGCTCACTTTGTTTAAAACCCTTCTCCCATGCCAAAAGGAGAAGTGATGACATTGTTGGCTCATATATACAATGATGTTTTCATTCAATTAATGCATTGTTAAACATTTGTTTTTCCATTTGTTTTCACTTTTTGCTTTTGCATGAAATCAGTGATCACAAAAAACCCATAAAAACAGGAATAAAAGCAAACATTTTTCATCTGCATAATAATTTGCTTGTTTAAATTCTAAAGTTTTTCATTAACCAAAATCATTATGCAGGTTGATTCTAAAACCCATTGAACATAATGATCCAACGCCATCTCCCAACTTTGAATCCCCTATATTCGAGGCAGAGGAAGATGATGTTGAAGGGATTCCTGATGAGATTTCCCGTCTCCTTGAGCACGAAGAGAAGATCATTCAGTCGTATCTCGAAGACTTGGAAACAGTCAACTTGGGGTCTGAGGATTGTGTTCGCCTGGTGAAGATTGGGGCACTTCTTGAAGAGTCTGTCAAGGGAGATTTGATCAGCTTGCTACGAGAATATTCAGATATCTTTGCTTGGTCATATGAAGACATGCCGGGTCTAGATATAGACATTGTGCAACATTTCCTGTCTTTGAAGCCTGAGTGCGTGCCTGTGAAGCAGAAGCTCAGAAGAACTCATCCAGATATGGCAGTGAAGATCAAAGAGGAAGTTCAGAAGCAAATTGATGCGGGGTTTCTGGTGACTTCTGTATATCCTCAATGGGTGGCCAACATTGTGTCTGTTCCTAAGAAAGACAGAAAAGTCCGTATGTGCGTTGATTATAGAGATTTGAATAAAGCTAGTCCGAAAGATGATTTCCCTCTACCACACATTGATATGTTGGTAGACAATACAGCTAAATTCAAAGTCTTTTCATTTATGGACGGATTTTCCGGTTATAATCAAATAAAAATGGCACCAGAGGATATGGAGAAGACAACATTCATCACACCTTGGGGAACATTCTATTATCGAGTGATGCCCTTCGGTTTGAAGAACGCCGGAGCCACGTATCAACGAGCTATGACTACCTTGTTTCATGATATGATGCACAAGGAGATAGAGGTCTATGTTGATGATATGATTGCTAAGTCCCGAACGGAAGTTGAGCATGTTGAGCATTTGTTGAAGCTTTTTCAGCGTCTGAGGAAGTTTAGACTTCGCCTGAATCCAAACAAATGTACCTTTGGAGTCCGTTCCGGAAAGTTATTGGGTTTCATTGTCAGCGAGAAAGGTATTGAGGTTGATCCTGCAAAGGTCAAAGCAATACAAGGGATGCCTGCACCCAAAACTGAGAAGCAAGTCCGAGGTTTTCTTGGCCGCTTGAACTATATTTCCAGATTTATATCCCACATGACTGCCACATGTGCACCGATATTCAAGCTCCTTCGGAAAGATCAATCCCTTGATTGGACCGAGGATTGCCAGAAAGCTTTCGACAGTATCAAGGAATATCTGTCTGAACCTCCGATTTTGTCTCCGCCTGTGGAAGGAAGACCTCTGATTATGTATCTGACAGTCCTTGAAGACTCGATGGGTTGTGTACTCGGTCAACAAGATGAATCAGGGAAGAAAGAATTTGCTATATACTACCTCAGTAAGAAGTTTACTGATTGTGAGTCTCGGTACTCTATGCTTGAGAAGACGTGCTGTGCTTTGGTTTGGGCTGCTAAGCGGTTGCGCCAATACATGATAAATCATACAACTTGGTTGATATCCAGAATGGATCCGATCAAGTACATCTTCGAGAAGCCTGCTTTAACTGGGAGGATTGCCCGTTGGCAGATGTTGTTGTCTGAGTATGATATTGAGTATCGAGCTCAGAAAGCTATCAAAGGTAGTATCTTGGCTGACCATTTAGCGTACCAGCCGATTGAAGATCATCAGTCAATTCAGTATGACTTCCCTGATGAGGAGATTCTGTATTTGAAGATGAAAGATTGTGATGAGCCTACACTTGATGAAGGTCCGGAACCTGGTTCCAGATGGACGATGGTGTTTGATGGCGCTGTTAATCAGTATGGAAACGGAATTGGGGCAGTGATTGTTACTCCTCAAGGTACCCATATTCCTTTTACAGCAAGGCTAACTTTCAAATGCACGAATAATATGGCGGAGTACGAAGCCTGTATTATGGGACTTGAAGAATGTATTGATTTGAGAATCAAGCATCTTGATGTATATGGTGATTCGGCCCTAGTTGTTAATCAGATCAAGGGTGAATGGGAGACGAATCAGCCGAGTCTCATTCCATACAGAGATTATGCGAGAAGGATTTCAACTTTCTTCACAGAAGTTGACTTTCATCATATTCCTCGAGAGGATAATCGGATGGCAGATGCTCTTGCTACGCTTGCCTCCATGATCGTTGTAAAATATTGGAATGAAGTGCCTAATATTGTTGTGATGCGCTTGGATAGACCAACTCACATATTTGCGATTGAAGAAGTGAATGATGACAAGCCTTGGTATTTTGATATCAAGAATTTCCTCCAGAACCAGGTCTACCCGCCTGGGGCATCTGTGAAAGATAGGAAAACTTTGAGAAGGTTGTCAGGCAGTTTCTACCTCAGTGGTGAAGTGCTGTATAAGAGGAATTTTGATATGGTTTTGCTCAGATGCGTGGATAGACACGAAGCAAACCTATTGATGACTGAGGTCCATGAGGGTTCATTTGGTACTCATTCCAATGGACATGCCATGGCTAAGAAGATGTTGAGAGCAGGCTACTATTGGCTGACAATGGAGTCTGACTGTTGCAAATATGTGAAGAAATGCCACAAGTGTCAAATTTATGCGGATAAGATTCATATTCCTCCGACACTTCTGAATGTGATTTCATCACCATGGCCTTTCTCTATGTGGGGAATTGACATGATTGGCATGATTGAGCCGAAAGCGTCCAACGGACACAGGTTTATTCTCGTAGCAATTGATTACTTCACCAAATGGGTTGAAGCCGCTTCATATGCGAATGTAACCAGGCAGGTGGTTGTGAAGTTTATCAAGAACCAACTGATTTGCCGTTATGGTGTGCCAGAGAGGATCATTACTGATAATGGATCTAATCTGAATAATAAGATGATGGATGAGTTGTGCGCTGAATTCAAGATTGCACACCATAATTCCTCTCCTTACAGACCTAAGATGAATGGGGCTGTTGAAGCTGCTAATAAGAATATCAAGAAGATTATCCAGAAGATGACTGTCACGTACAAAGATTGGCATGAGATGCTGCCATTTGCTTTGCATGGATATCGTACGTCTGTACGCACTTCGACAGGGGCAACCCCTTTTTCTCTTGTTTACAGCATGGAAGCTGTTCTCCCAGTAGAGGTGGAGATCCCATCAATGGGAGTCTTGATGGAAGCCAAGTTGACTGATGCTGAATGGATTCAGAGTCGTTACGACCAGCTGAATTTGATTGAAGAGAAGCGATTAACTGCTATGTGTCATGGTCAGCTATATCAGCAGAGAATGAAGAAAGCATTCGATAAGAAGGTCAAGCCTCGTGTATTCCGAGAAGGTGACCTCGTGCTCAAGAAAGTCTTGTCTTTCGTACCCGATTCCAGGGGCAAGTGGACTCCAAACTACGAGGGTCCATATGTTGTTAAGAGAGCATTTTCAGGCGGTGCTTTGATGCTTACAACAATGGATGGGGAGGATTTCACTCGTCCTGTGAATTCAGATGCAGTCAAGAAATACTTTGCCTAAAAAAAAAGGTATATGCAAATGAAAAACAGAATAGCTCGCTAAGTTGAAAACCCGAAGGGGTGGCTTAGGCAAAAATGAGCGTCTCGGTGGAGAATCCGCAAGGGTAATCCAGGCAAAAGTTAGAGACTTGAGAAAAAAAGAATATTTGCATCCCGCTAGATTGAATACCTCACCCTGGGGCAATCTAGGTAAAAAAAAATAAAAAAAATTAGGGATCCGGCAAGTAACTGCATCCTGACAAGACTTTCTGTTTCACCAGCTGTCATTTCGTCAGAGGATTCTCGATTCGTCGTCAACGGAAGCTTCGAATACATCGAGATTCAAATTGGTAGAGAAAGGATCATTATGTTCAATGTAGCCCTCTTCCAATATATATCACTGATTTCAAATTTGTACAAATCTATGGAGTCTTGCCATTTGCAGACTACCATTCCATCAAATAAATTTGAGCCTTTTATCCAATTATTTGCACTCTTATTTTGTTTCAATTCAACAAATGTTTTGCATGTTTTAATTGATAAAATATCATTGTTTTAAACAAATCGAATTTTTCAAAATTGTTGTTTTAAACAAAGTGAATATTCACAATGTTGAAAGGATACCTGAGGATGTCTCAGTGCTCTCCCAAGGGTGGTATGATTCCCAACAGGTAAGACGTTTGTTCACATTCCTGGTTTGGTTGTATCCCTTTCTCCAGATCTTTGTTGGGGTTGTTCCTCAAGTATAGTTGTTGGTGGGGTTGTTCCCCCAGCATGATCGCAAGCAGAATGTTGTTGAAGACTCGGTTTTCTCCAGCAGCAGTTTCTCACCAGCATGGATGTTATTTTTGGAAGATTCAGTCAGTGGGTTAGTATCCCCGTGCTTTATCTATCCCCTCAGCGCAGTCGCGAGTAGAACGGGTATTGATATCCCCATCGTGGTCGCTAGCAGAGTTGTTGTTACTCTCTCCAGTGCAGTTGCCAGTAGAGTTGTTGATTCCTCTCCATCAGAGTGTTGTTTCTCCTCAGCAGAGCGGGATTTATTTTCCTACTCAGTGGTTGATTGGGTTGATATCCCAATATTTTCATCCATCTCTCCTCAGTATTGTCTGCAGAATGGTTGTTGTGGCAATATCGCCTGTCGAATCTCCTCCAATCCCCAGTATGGTTGGTTGACGGCTCTGTCATCCAGAGATTGGATTGATTTCCTGATTGTGTTCGATCCTCAGTAGAGTGGCTTATATTGCAGGATCTACTGATGTGATCCTTCAGATGCATATTCTCCCCGAGTAGAGTGGTTTGTTGCAGAATCTACTTGTGTGATTTTGTTCTCCTTCAGTGGGTTGATCCCCGAGAGAGTAGCCGACGGTTTTCCCCAGTAGAGTTGCTTATGCAGTTATGTTCTACTCGGATGATGTTGTTCTCCTGCAGTGGGTTATTCCCTGGATTTGTGTGGAGTTGCTATGAATTTTTGTTTCTCAGTCGATGCTGAGATCCCCTGCAGATGTTTTGAGATGCCTCTTATCCCAACAGATTCGTCTTGGTGGCAGTTTTGCCCGTTGTGACTTTCTGTGCCCTAATTGGGACTTTCGCTGATCCGTTACTTAGAGATTTGGTGTATCCTGATATCTCTGATTCCCCTGCAGTACCCGCAGATCTTTGCTTTATAGCATGTTGGATCTCCGCAGATTGGCTTTCCAGCTGGTTTTTTCCCCTGGAAGTATAATACCGGGCGTTTGATTCCTGGGCTGTTGTGTTAGATATGTCTGTTTTTGTCAGCATTCATCAAACATAAACACGCATATTCATACATATTCATGAAACATTCAGATACTCATGTTGCATTGTTTGCCATATATCTCTTGTTTGTTGCGTCTCCTGCTATGGGTTTCATAGATCTCTCTAAAGGATCTCCCCAAGCGGATCTCGGGTTTTAAATCTCTCCATAATAGAGTCGGCCCCGTAAGCAGAAAAAAAAGTCTGTCCTTCATTCTGCAGTTCCCCACTGAGATGCTTCCTCGTGGATGACGGTTTCTTCCGTTTCCTCCCAACACATATATTGGGATGGTTTGTTCCTATTGAGTTATACTCTCATAGGACGTGTCTTGATTCAGTCTGTCTTTTCGGAATATTCCCGAATGGGCGTTTTGTCAAACGTTTTGTGCTTCCCAGTGGATTGTTCCCCAGCGGAGTTTTTGGGCCTCTACCCTGATACCGGTAGTTGTAAGTCCTATTGTTCCTCCTTTCCTCTTGGCGGAATTTGTGGTTATATACCTTTCGTTCCTCAGCAAGAGTCGATTGGCTTCTACCCTTATACCGGTAGTTGTAAGTCCTGGTTTTCCTTGCCCTTTTGATGGAATTGGTGGTTATATACCTTTTGTTCCTCGGCAAGAGTTGTTGGTTTTCTGCCTAGTAATGGGTAGTCATAAATCCCGTTTTCTTACTCTCCAGCAGAGTTTGTGGTTTGTTATAAACCCTATTTTTTTTCCCGTGCGGATTTGTAGTATTTTCCATCCCCACGTGAATTTGTGGTTATTCCTACCAGAGTATGGCTACTACCCCGTATTCGGTAGTTGTAAGCCCTATCTCTTTTCCCCTAGCAGAGGTAACCCTTTGTGGTTCGTTCTGGCTTTTGGTGAATTTTCTGTTGTTGTGGTTTCATCCCTAACAGACCTGGTATCTCCCTGTGGTGATTTTTATCCCCAGTTGAGTTTGTGGTCTTCTACCCCGTATTCGGTAGTTGTAAATCCCATGTTGTGGTTTTGTTCTCCCTAGTGGAGTTTGTGCCTTGTGGTACAGGTGGATAATTGCCGGTTGCTTGCAATTTTTATCCCAGCTGAGTCTTTGGTCCTACCCAGTAGTCGGTAGTGTTAACCTCTTGTTTCCTCAGCCAGATTTTTGGTCTTCTGCCCCGCACTCGGTAGATGTAAACCCTAATCTCTTTGTGGTTATCTCCATTCAATGTTCAATGTTGATATTCCTCATTTCGTCTGGGTAGTTGCTCTTGAGTAAGCACTTGTATCCCCAGTAAATCTTCTGGATCATTGCCGTATGCTTGCAATGTTATCCTTTTTGAAGTCGACAGTGGGTCTTTTCACCGTTTGCTAGTGATTTGTTCCCCAGATCATTGATTGTTTATCAATGTATCCCCAGCTAGTCCCTGTGAATAATTGTCGGATGCTTGCAATTCATCCCCAGCGGATCGTCTTTCATTTACTCTTTTGCTTGGTAATGATTGTTGCTTTTTGATCGGTCATGTTTATATGCCTAGTTGGTATCCCGATGCCTTTCTTTTCGGTCGATTTATCCTTTATTAACCCAGTAACCGGTTGTGGATAATCTTCCATGCGAGTGTATTATTCACGTTCTGACGGTAATGAATAATATATCTCATGCACTCTCCAGTTGAAGCCTTTTGTGTTTCCCTGATCGAGTAAGATTCGTTATTTCCCTTTGCGGAGTCGGATATTTCTCTATTGCTGGATAATTGCCGGATGCTTGCAATTTATCCTTTGAGTTGTCTTTCGTTTACCCGGATGCTTGGTATCGATTGTCTCTCCTTTTGGTTAGTCACCTATTATATACTTCGGTATCCCTGGTGTCTTTTCCTTTCGAGTATATTGTTCATGGTCTGCCGGTAATGAATAATATTTCTCATGCGCTCTTTAGTTGGAATCCTTGTTGATTTTCCCCAGCTGAGCAAGATTCGCATTCTTTGTAGAGTCGAATATCCATCCTTTAACCAGTTTGTGTTTCGGAGGTGTGTTTTGGCGTATATACCAATTCACGTTTTCGGTAGATCACCTATTATATACTTCGGTATCTCTGGTGTTTCTTACCATGCGAGTTTATTATCTACGTTCTGACGGTAATAGATAATATATCTCATGCGAGTATTCTTATCCACGGTCTGCCGGTAATGGATATTACATCTCATGCACTCTTTGGGTTTGTGTCCCCAGTTGAGTAAGATTCGTGTTCCCGTAGTGGATTCGAATGTCCATCCTGTAAGTTCGATTTGCTTTTTCAAGCCCTCCTTTCGGATGATGAGTGTTTTGGCATATATACCAATTCACGTTTTGGCCGGTCACCTATTATATACCTCGGTATCCCTGGTGCTCCTTCCTTCTACTCCCTATTATGACCTTGGTCCCCTGTGGAGTCGGATTTCCCTGAGTTTATGTACCTTTTTCAGGTCTTTCTCAGATGTCTGGTTGATTGATATCTCTCACCCTTATACCGGTCTTAGATATTCACTCTTCTTGAGTTTTGTTACCCTTATACCGGTAACATCTTATCCTTTCTTCCCCTGGAAAGTCTTTTCTAGATTTCCCCAGCGGAGCTGTGTTTCTATCTTGTGTTGCTGTATTGGTGTTCTCCCCAGTACATGCATTTGCGAGTCAGCTTGAGTCCTTCCAACGTGAGTGTTTTCCTTTGGAATTTCTTCTTTCCCCGGCTTGAGTCCTTTACTTCCCCGGTGAGGTTTCCAGTTTGATTTCTGTTATCCTAATCAGAGTCGTGTCTCGCGCACACTGTGTCAGTTTTGTTTTCCCCAACTTGAAGTCGTGTCCTGCTCACGCATTCTTTTTCCTTTATTATCCCCATAAGAGTCTTATTAGTCTCTGTTCCTGGTGAGTGAATTACTCCGATGGATCGTCTTTTCTTCTGTGTGAATCATATTCCCCACAGAATTTGCTTTTGCATGCATACATCTGCATCATGAGGTCTCTTAGGGACCAAAATTTGTCTCATTACCATTATTTAAGCCCATTCTACCGCGTCGAGATGAAGATTTCTAAACTTCACTTCTCCGGATAGAATGACCTTAAATAGGGGCATCTGTAAGACCCCAATTTTGGCCCTAAGATCCCTCATGGCCCATAACATCTCATATCATGGCCTCAAGGATCATTGCATACCCTAGCTTGCCTCTTAGTGGATGGGTTACCTGTGAGTGTGGTTTTTGATCACCAAGCATGTGTTGCACTTGTATGTCATTGCTTTTCATATGTTTACTAACCAAATGTACAAAAATATTGTCATCTAACCATGTTACTTGCAGATGAAGCCAACTAGGTCAAGCCAATTAAAATCAGCCATGGAGCAATGGATGGTGACCATTCTTGAAGAATTTGGGCCCCATGATCATTCATCAAGAGTTCATATAAGTTGTGATATCATCTTGGATCAAGATCTCATGTGAAAGAGGCTTGGAATTCATCAGAACATGGCTCATTCAGCTAGAACCCTAGAAAAGTCAATTGTGGTCAACTGTGCATTTAATCAGGAATTGGAAGGTGTGAGATGGTTGGAAAAGTCTCATTCATGTCTATATGAGCCTCATTTGGCATTTCAAAGATCATCAATGAAGAATTTGAAGTCAGACAAAAAGTTTCCCAAAATGGAAATGACCTGTAATTCTCACCTGCCCAAAATGGAAAGTTTTTCTCCCCAAAATTACTTCATCATACAAGCTTCAAATCAAATTTTGTCCAACATGAAAGTTGAAGATCTGGATCTCACCATTCCAAAAAGTCCAAGAACTTGAAATTCCCATGTGTGGTTAGCAAGATATGGTCCAATCATTTTCCAAAAATGCCTAAATTCAAAGTGGCATAACTCTCACATGGAATGGCCAAATTGGATGGTTCTTCTTTGAGCAAACCACATTTGATGTGTACTATCCAAATCCATCATCACCTTTTGCCAAAAGCCTTCACATAAAAAGGTCATTTTTCAAGTGTACCAATTAAAAAGCCAAGGGCAAAATGGTCCAAATCTCAAATTACATGGAATTTTCACATGGGACCAATTCCAATAGCTTCCAAATATGATTTATGATTTGCTTGAAGTGAGAAAACACTGTTACATTGATCCTAACCATCCAAGGGCAAAAAGGCCAAAATGCTTAAGTGAGCTTCATTTGCTAATTATCAAAAATGTGCTAATCATGATTAATTGTTGGATTAAGGGCACATATAAAAGCTTAATTGTAACAGAATTGAAGGATCCATAATCACAATTCAGATCAAATCACAAAAATTCTCAAAATTCTCTCACTTTTTCTCCATTTTCACAAAAACTCTTTTTCATGAATTCATCAAGATTTCACCAATTTCTTTGCTAGTGCTTTGTAGAATCTTCATTTGCAGGTGATTGTGGAGTACTGTTTGAAGAAATTGGAGAGAAAATCGTGCAAGAACACCAACTGTCCAAGCCTTGAACTCCAATGGCAGCTGCAAGATTTCATTGATTCATGCACCCTTGAGCTAAAATTTCTTCACCATACACCTTCTTAAGCAACATACTTCATCTGTTTTCATCATTTGGAGTCAAACTCACGCGGATTTCACATTTGATTCATCAAGAGGTAAATTTTCGAAACCTCCAATTCTTGAAATCAAGGCATGGCTTAGATAGATCTTGCGACGTAGAGCATTTTGATGTTTGAATCATGCAATTTCATTGACTAATCACCAAGATATCATAGATTAAAGTTTGCGTGACAAAACAATTCTTGAGTGGATCTCTTTATATATTAACTTTTGGACCAAACCATTGCCATATCCTTGATCTACGTTGAAAGAGGAAGAGATCCATATATCATTTGTATGATTTGGTTGAGAAACGGCCATAACCAATTCTGGAATGGAAGAAGAGGAAGAACTGTGAAGAACGCGAAATTCTGGAAATATTGAGCGTTTGATCCGTGTTTCTGAGTTTCCAATTCGAAATCTTGTTTACTGCCGGTTTCGTCCAATAGGAAGCCGCCAGCGCTTTTAATGAAGCCGCGCGTTTTGGCCATGGCTGGGGATTATTACAGTTTTGCCATCCGTATTAAATTAAATCCATTTCACTTTAAATAATTATTTCAATATATTAATAAAACTTCAAAAAATCATAGATTAATCATCCTTAATCCAAATTGAATGAGATTTTTTTTGTTGGATTCCAAATTTCCTCTATAATTTTTTAGGCATAGTAACTCAAGTTGTGCCTGGTAATTTTTGGATTTGTATATTGATTGTTGACATGTATGCTATATTTGTATGTTTCACCATTTTAATCACAAAATAATCATACATTATCCAAATTGAATGAAATTTCACATGCTTGTTCTGGACTCATGCCTGGAGATTTTGATATATATTTTGTAATTTTTGGATCCCTGGATTGATAGATATGATTTAATCTTTTTGAGTGTGACAATATGTGTCACACTATGCTATGCTGTGATCATGATTTAATTTTCTATGCTTACACTAGGCCTATGGCTCTGATTTTTTGCATGAGATGACTTGTATATGTCTAGTTTCACCATGAATTTTTGTAGGAATTGTTGACCAATTTCCTATTTGATTGACATTTTTGATTGCTATTTAGCATTTTCGGATTGTTTCTTGAGTGACAAACTTACATGACTTGTAAAATCCTAATCCCTTACCATATGAATGTGAAATTTGGTGGAGTGTTTCTTAACATGTATAGATTCAATTTGGCTTTGGTCCCATTCATTTCTCATTTGTTGTCACTGTTTTACAATTAATTGAAGTTGACACTTGTTTTGTGACCTAGTTTAGGTTGATTTTTGCATGCCATGATTTCCTGATTTAATTTCTCTACTTCCACTTGTCCAAATGCTATGAAATTTGACATGTAGCTCCTTGAATATGTTCTGTTTGAGGTGGAATTTTTGTGGAATTTATTGAGCTGTTTTGATATTTGTTTGATGGAAGTCATTCTGTTCACTCATATATGATTCACACTTGTTTACTTTGACCTAAATTGGGCATAAAATGAAATTGGTGTATTGTTTTGATATGGGATCAATTAGACTTTCTTCTTAATTGAATTATATTGGTTTTGATCATGTTTCACTTGCTGTTTTAAGATTTTTCCCTCCTTTGGACCCTAGGCTTGTCCTAGTGGTCTTGTTACTCATGTTTGTGTTTGACTTTGACTTTTCAGGTTAAGAAGCAAAGTGCTTTAAAGGAATTAATGCAAGTTGAACTGTTTCATTTGACTATTGTGAACTAACTTGTCTTGTGTTGTAGGGTGCTTGGTTCACATGAGCTTTGTGCTATGCACATTATTGTTTGATTGTACATTGGTTGTTGATTCTTATGTTGTTGTTTTGTTTATGTTGGGATGCTGATTATATTTGATTGATTTCAGGTACCCTTAGTTGCTCAGTTCTCTTAAGAACTTGCATTGCTTTGCTTGTGTAGCATTTGCATTGAGGTATAGCACCTTCTTCTTCATGTAGTCTGGAAGACCTGGCTTGTTATTTAGCCAGGCAACTGTCTGAAGTCCTCCTTAAGAGGCAATGTTTGTGATTGTTTATGTTTGTCCCCAAGCAGGTAAAGTCCTTTAAATAAGGCAATTGGTGGATATAAGAGATATGTAGCCTATCTCCCACTATTATGTGAGTCTTCTCCTTGCTCCCATTACATGGTTGTAGCATTGGGATCCAAACCCAAGATCTATCGAGTCTAATTTGTGGAGAGAGTTCCCCCTTTCTGAACTCCCTCACCTTCTGATATTCAATGCTCTCTCTGACCAGAGATAAGAGTGATGAGGCACACCCCTCATATCCTTTCATCTGCTTCACCTTAGCCCCTCAATGGCAAGGTTAAGAGCAACTTTAACCCTATTCCAGTTGGCTTTAATGCCTCACCCTTTTGCTTGAGCCTCATTGAATGGTTATAGTGTGTGCTACTTGAATTTACGTGATTGATTACTTGATTCATTTATACATGGTTACTTGATTTGCCATTGTGCATTTCCCATCATTGATTGCCATAGTGCATTCATCATCTTTGTTTGCCATTAGTGCATGATCATTTCATTTGTCCTTGTGACATTGATGTTTTCCCATTGAGGACAATTGTAAGTCCATATTGATTGGCTTTTGTTCCTATGACATGGAAGGGATAGAGTGTAAGACCAATTCATTGGTCACTCATATCCTCTTTGTTCTTTGATTGAGCTTGTTGTTGTATGTGAGGATTCATTGTAAGCCCATGTAATTTGGCATTTGTTTTCCTATGATCATTGTGGAGGTTAACCTAAGTCCAGATAGATTGGCAGTTGACTCCCATGTTTTGTTTTTGTTTTGCTTTGTGAGATTGGAGTAAGACCATTTATTGGCATCCGGTATCATTGTTTTATTTTAGGAGATTGGTGTAAATCCATTTATTGGTATCCAGTATCCGCTTTTGTGTGAGATTGGAGTAAGACCATTGAGTGGCATCCGGTATCACCGTGTCTTTTATTTTACTAACTTGCTTTGTCCCTCATTCCAAAGGACACACTTGAATCATCTTCTATATGATTTCAAGAGGTGAACCTCTAGGGAGTTTTACACTCCATCATCCATACCCTTTTTGTTTCAAACCCCCTTTTCACACTATTGACTTTTCAAACTTGTATATACATGTTGTGCAAACATTCTCACTTCTTTTCAAAATTAGAAACTTGGACCTTAAGTCCATGATTTTCCAAACTTCATTTTTGTAAATACTTCATTTTGAATTGACTTTAATCATACTTTGACCATACTTTGTAAATAATCCAAATCAATTAACTTCACCCATTCAAATGATTTTGTGGCTTTGTCCATGTTTGTTAAGTTTTCATACATTAGCTATAGGTTTGATTTACCTTAGTTGGTTGATATTAATCTCACCTATTTGTCCTTAGTTGATTGAATTGTAAGTCTTCCTTGCTTATTATAGGGTTAACCCCTCACTAGCAAGTTGAAGCTTTTCTCACATGGTGGACTTGTTGTTTCTTAAGGTTGAGTTTTCTCCCGTGGGTAACGTAAGACCTTAGAGCTTGTGTTTTAAAATTGAATCCACTAACTTTTGGAAGTTTTTAGCCGAACTACGGCGTTTTGATCCTTACCTTTGATGGAAGGTACGTAGGCAACGGGTTCATCCGTTCGAACACAAAAATAATTAACATATACATTCTTTTCTCATCATCCCATTCATGTTTGCACAATATGTCAAAAACAAATAAATATTTTTCTTATACAACAAGTGTGAAAAAGGTTCCCTAGGAGTACCTAGGACGTGATGGGTGCCTAACACCTTTCCATTGCGTAATTTACCCCTTACCCGATCTCTGATCTTTTCATTGGTTTTCTACGTGTAAAACTTCTTAGGCTTTTGTTCGCTTTTTAGCCAATCCTTTGGATAAATAAAAGTGCGGTGGCGACTCTATTTACTTGTATACTTTGCTTATGATTTAATCAATAGATCATATAGCGACAAATACACCGCTACAGGGTTTACATTTGATTCAGAATAAGTGATTATGAAATGTGATTATAAAGCTGAACCACTTATTTGGTTCCTATCGTAGTCCAAAATTTGCCCTCCCCTTTTTTATCTTTTCATTCAACCTTTGACTTAAGATTCATATTTACTCATTCATGCCTCACTCATGTGCATTATTCACTCATCTTAACACTTTCTCACAAACATCATAGATTCAAAGCCTGTGAATAACATAATGCAGTCTAGCTTGATCTTGATATTTCATGCCTAAACCCTAATGTGCTTGGCTCTTGCCCTAGATGAATCTTTTAATCCATAAAACTCTAATTGTGGGTGCTCATCATGGGTGATTTATCTGTTGATCTTGCTTTGAGCTCAAAACCCTAATCAGGGAAGGTATAATCATAATGCGCCTTATGTTTTTCCTTCTTACTTGGTGCTTATTGGATACCTTAATTCATGGGGAAGAAGCTTTTGACTATCATGTCCACTTGTTTGGGATTTCATCTGATCTAAGGTTTATTTAGACGACCATCCATGTGATGATTTCAGGATTAATAAGTCTTTAATTATTGGGTCACTAGTGTGTTTGTCTTGTGGGAGTTAGGTTTGTCTTTGATCCATTGTGGTTTAAGCCATTACAGGTCATTTTCACAAGCCTATCTTACACAAGGAAACCCTAGTTCTAGGGGCCATCTAGTCTGAGTTTGCTTCTTAAGCCAGGATATTTGATTAATTATATTACTTATCTTTGGGACTTAAATCGTGACTCTTTAAAAGGGCCATTTGGTCATCAATGGTGTTTAATCATGGTTTGTGATCCAAGTTTCATAGTTTCATTCACGATTCATGCTTTATTTCTTATAATGCATTCATGGTGCATGGACTTCATTCATAATTCTTGGTCAAATGTTTTAAGAGGTGCATAATGTCTTAATTTGGATTCATTGATCCAATCATGATTCATTTATCCCTTTCGATTCAAAGTTGATTTTGGAGGGAAATTTTCACTTTAAAAATAGAGCATTGTTTCATTCAAGATTAGTTATTACATGTCATTCAAATCACAATGTACATTGTCCATAAGCATGTTTACCAAAAAAAAAAAATCAAACATTTTGTGATGTTGACTTTTAGTCCACTGTTGACTTTTTGGTCAACAGTTTACCAAAGTCAACACCATTTAATAAATCCTAAAAATCTTCATCTTCTTCTTTTTTCATCCATCATCTTCACCATGATTTATTTCCACTAAACTTGGATTATACTTTGTTTGATTACCTACAAAGAGAACATAATGAGTGAGCCATGAATTCCATTGAATATACATTCAAGCCACCAAAATCACATCAATCCAACAAACCATGTAAAAGAAAAAAAACCATGACCATAACATACATAACAACCATTTCAGCATTTCTAAGTGACTTCACTTAAGTTCAACAAATATCCTACAATCATATATCCATAACATACATATTTGACATTCACTACCATATGCATTCAACCATTCAACAACAAAACTAGTAGCAAGACTCTTATGACAGCATGGCCATATCAGTTAACAACAATTCCAAATAACAAGATCAATTTGATTCTAATCTCAATTCATAACCTAACAACTAACAATTTGTTCAAACCAGCCAAGGCATGACCCCTGCAACAATAGCTTATCAATAGCAATAACCGCACCAAGGATTACACTCTTCTAACTCAAATACAACTATCACAACTAGCTATAACATACACATCTTAGGAAGAATCGCAGCAAGAAGAAGAGGATGCGAATGGAAATCAGAGAAAAGGGAAAGATATTCAATACCATGGGGGCACCAAAAGCTCTGATTCTGCGAGTGTTTACTCCGAGGCCGTTTATGATCTTTTCATACTCACGCATGCACAAGAGATAGCTGAACCTCGAACGTGGTGGAATCCTGAAATCGCGTCCCCGTTCGAAACCAGATTACATCCTTCTAACTCTTCCATGTGTGACGCCAAGACGAAGAGGAGGTGTTGATTCCAGATTCACGCGAAATCGGAGCAGAGTTTGACTGTGTTCGTTTCAATTCCGCGCATGGAGAAGGAGTGAAATTAATTTATGATCTGATTAATTGAATTTTAGGTTTAATTAAAATTAATCATGATTAACTATGTTAATTAGAATATTCACTTTAGAATAAATAGAAATTAATTTTGTAAAATTTAATTAGTTTTAATGTTTCAATTAGGATATTTTTAGATTTGATTAAAAGATTAGACTAATTAGATTTCTTTGCATAATAAATAATTAGGATTTTTTAGTTTTTAGCTAATTATTGTTTTTAGAAAAATTGGTCATAATTAATTCATTTTTGACATAATGACTATTTTGCCCTTAGGGTTTAAAAATCTTGATTTTTGTATATGATCTCTTAGTTTAGGGCCTTAATTAGGATTGTCGGATTTTACTTAGTCGATTAATTCAATAGGTTTATTATTGTACATAGTTCAACTACCATTTCAACCCCACTGATTAGTGTTGACCAAAGGTCACTTTGGTTAACCAAATCTTTTGTATTGTGTTGTAATTCCTCAAGTCTGTTCAATTGATCAAAAGACCATTGATCACTTGATATGGCAAATCCACGGTGCTCTAGCTATTTTAGATATGTTGAATCTCAAGAGCTTGACACCTCAAGGTTCAAATGCAAGATCAAGACTTCAAGTCAACATCAGTCAAGCATAGCTAGCAAAGTGGACTACTTCTCAAGCATATCAAAGGTATCAACACTTGACAAGTGTGATTCAAATTGTAAGCCATAAGCATTAAGTAATGAGGAATGATGAGACGGAGTTTCTCCTACCCTTGTCTAGAATGACTTTGCGTACGGGGCGTAGATCCTAGCTATTCAAAGCATTCTCCCTCATTCATAGACTTCAGCATAATTTGAATCAAACAATTGTCAAGTCTTCTCAACATAACAAATAACATGGCATCATCAAGATCAATATTCAGAAGCCTCTTACAACACCTGTCAATCCTAATAAGGGTTACACACTATGAGCTTTAAGTAATGAGGAATGATGAGACATAATTTCTCCTACCCTTGTCTAGAGTGACATTGCATACGGGGCGTAGGTCCTAGCTATTCAAAGCAGTTGTCCTCGTTCATAGACTTTAGTGCGATTTGAATCATGCAATTGACAAGTCTTCTTCAAGCAAACATCATTCAACACTTCAATAATGAAGCATATTTTTCTTTTTGCACCTTGTGGTTGTACACCCTATTTCATTCAAACTTTTTTGCCTTGTGAGGTGGTGGACATTAGCAACCTTTTCTTGCCTCGTGAGGTAATAGACCTTGGTAATCTTTCTTTGCACCATGAGGTGGTGGACCTTGGCAATATTTTTATGTACCTATGGAGTTATAGACTTTGGCACTTGGTTATGGACCTTGACAATCCCTTTGAGTAGCCTTGTAGAGTTATGGAATCTTGGGAATCCCCTTGCCTATTGGGTTATGGACCTTGGCAGTGCTTTCATTTTCCTTGAGAGTTTTGGACTATGGCATCCTTTCTCATTGCCTTTTAGGTTTTGGACCTTGGTAGTTCAGTTCTTTGCCTTCAGAATTATAAACTCTAGTAGTGATACCTTGTCTAGAAGGTTGTGAACCTTGGAATTCATTTTTCTACCTCGAAGGGTTGTGTACCCTAGAAATCAATTTATCTTTCTTTGTTTCAACCTTAGTAGGTTGAACTACGAATGATCTGACTTTCTCATTGCACGATGAGAATACGTAGGCGCGAGAGTTCGAATCTTCCGCGAGCATGTTTATTTATTTCTCTCTATTAATCTTCATGGTGCATTTATATACTACCTTCATTCACTGACATACTATTATCTTTGAGTCAGATACACTATCTCTTTGAGCTTCATCTTTTATCTTTTTGTGAACCAATGGTTGTTTGTGTTATGAAACCAAACACTTAATTCTCCTTTGTTTTCGGTTAGTCCAATACAGTGATACCATGTTGTAAGTCCCTCACTTGTTGGTTCATATCAGTTTTACTCTTGGATTCATATTTCACCCCTTATTGGAGTTCAAATAACATAATCCTTTGGTTTAGACCATACCTTGATCACAACTTCTTTTCACCTCCCACCACTAGTTCCATGAACTACGAAGCTCTGAATTCCTTATCGCACTATAAGGATACGTAGGCATGAGGACCTCAATCCTCACCTAGCACTCTATCTATTCATTTCTTTTTCCCTTATCCTTTTGCGAGTAACCTTTAGATATAACACTCATTCGAGGAAGAACAGTCAAAACGGCTCCCATGAAGTACCATGGATGTTAGGGGTGTTAATACCTACCCCTTGCATAACCGACTTCCTTACCCAGTATAAGAATTAAGTAATCAGTTAAGATTAAAGCGAATTAACGCATTAAGCATATGGTAACACAGAATCAAAATTATGGAACATTAAATCAATCGAACCAAACAAAACTACTAAGTTTTGGGTGCAAAATTTGGTGTAGGAATAACAATGCACTAAAAGTTATGAGTGTAATATTTAAAATAAATAAAAAATTGAGCTTTATCAGATATAAAATTATTTATTAAACTGTCTTAATAAATTTATTATTATGATATTTTATTATGATAATTTATTATGATAAATAATATTTAAAATAAAAAAAAAATTGAGCTTTTTAAGATGTATAAGTATTTATTAAATCATTATAAACTAGTTCAGTTTATAGCTCATCGGGAAGGAATATCATACTGAAGCAGATGTTGATTCGAACCTTCGGTATCTCACTTATTTTCTTTTAACGGATGAAATTTCAGTCATTAGATAAAAGAAAACAATAACAAAGCTTTATTTCAATAGATGAAATCGACTACATAGATCAATTTTCACGCTAATATTCTATCAATCACCATATTTTATAGTCATTAGACTATTTAATCAAAAATATTCATAATAAATTTCATTTAATATTTATTTTTTAATAGATAATAAAGTAGATATATTTAATCTTTATTAAAACATTAAACATTATTGTTATTAAATATGATTTTATTAATTTTAAAATTTGATATAAATGATGGATATAAGTACCGCTCAAGAGATATCAAAGCCTTTGGCAAATGTTTTAACAAAGATTTTAATCATAAAACTCTGAGTGTAATATTTAAAATAAAAAAGTTGAGCTTTTTAAGATGTAAAACTATTTATTCAATTATTATAATAAAAATATTTAAAATAAAAAATTAAGCTTTTTAAAATATAAAATTATTTATTGAATTATCATAATCAATTCAGTTTGTATTTGTGCAAGATGGGACATTAGGGACATGGATTCGACCACAACATTCCAATTTCTTATCTTGGTAAATTCCAACCAATAAATTACTTGATCCAAAAAACCATAGTAAATTTTGTTTTTGTTTTCAATCAATAATAAAGAAGATATATGTAATTCTTACTGAAACCTTAAACGTTATTGATTTTAAATAAGATTTTATTAACTTTAATTTTATACTATTAATAGAAGGAGTATACTCTGGTAGTAACTAAAAGGATTATATTATTGCACTATTTTAAATTTCCTATTATATTGTTGTCATATAGTATATTTTAGTGGTGTCTATTATCAAAACTTTTTATCACTATTTGAAATTTTATTAGTATTTAAGTGTTTAAATTCATCTACATCTTTGACTACTACTATTAATTTTTATTTTCAATTTTTTTTTTATGTTTATATAACTTGTACATTGTTAACTTGTTTATTCAATAAACATTAAGCTATATTTTTAAATTAATTTTTATAAATTTATCAAAAATTCTTTTTTATAATTTAATTAAAATTTCAACTCTTTTTTTTTTAATTTTTTAATTGACTTTACTCTAAATAATATAGTAAAAAGATATCCACAATAAACATAAACAAAAAGAAAAAAAATTCAAAAAAAATTGATTAAATATAAATGCTTTAAATTAAAAGCAAATAAAATAAAATTGCAAAAATAAAATATATTATAATGCTAGGGAGGACATGGACTTTATTGTAGAAGTAACAATTAATAAATGCGAGTAATTAATAAATTTTATAGTCTCTTATAGCGGTGGACACATGTTTGGTTGGATTGAATTTGGTATAATCTCTTATATAAGCGTTTATATTTTAATGGATTGGGTTTGTCATTCAACTTAAAATTTTATTGTCAAAAGCGATCCGAGGCGACTCGTTCATTTATGGATTGAGTTTGCAGATTGTGTTTTAAATGAAAATTACTTATATAATTATTTTTTTAATGATTTTTTTATAATATATAAAAATGTAACGGTAGAAATATGTAAAGTTTTATATATTTTTGTAAAGAATACATAAGAGGTACTTATAAACTACAAATCTATCTAAATAAGGGAATGATAATTATTCTCCTTATAACCTATAAATGCTAATCAAGTCATAATGAGTTGTACATGATAGTAGCTCACAATGAGCGGTATGATATTCAACATATTCTAATAATAATAATAATAATAATACAACACTCCCCCCTTAAAGTTGGGGAATGGATATCTATCATCCCCAGCTTGCACGTATGATCTCGAAACCGCTCCAAGGGAAGTCCTTTGGTGAGCACATCAGCTAACTGAAGTAAGACCACTATCCAATTTCTCTTTGATGAAGTTTCGGTCTATCTCTATATGCTTTGTTCTGTCGTGTTGGACCGGATTGTGAGCAATACTAATGGCAGACTTATTATCGCAGAAAAGTCTCATAGGAGCTTCATACTTTATTTTCAAGTCATCTAGAATGATCTTCATCCACAACAATTCACAAACTCCTTGAGCCATGACTCTAAATTCTGCCTCTGCACTTGATCTGACAACTACATTTTGTTTCTTGCTCCTCCATGTCACTAAATTTCCACCTAGGAACATACAATATCCAGTGGTGGATCTCATGTCAACAATTGACCCTGCATAATCTGCATCAGTATAAACCTCCATAGACAACTGCTCACTTTTCTTGAACAGTAGTCCTCTTCCCGGGCTCACCTTTAGATAATGCAAGATTCTATCCACTGCTTGTAAGTGCCTATCCTGAGGGTCATGCATGAATTGACTGACAACACTAACCGGATAAGTTATGTCAGGCCTGGTGTGAGATAGATAAATGAGCTTTCCCACAAGTCTCTGGTATTTAGCTTTATCAACCCTTGGGCTTTCCTCATCACTCCCAATCCTGTGGTTTTGCTCTATAGGCACTCTGGTGGATTTACAACCCAACTTGCCAGTCTCTTTGAGAAGGTCAAGGACATATTTTCTCTGAGAAATGAAAATGCCTTGTTTTGAGTATGCTACCTCCATACCTAGGAAATATTTCAACTTTCTAAGGTCCTTCATTTCAAACTGAGCTGTCAACTCCTTCCTCAAGTTCTTCTTCACAAATTCATCATTACCTGCTATGATCATATCGTCTACGTAGATTAACAAAAGAGTGAGTTTACCATTTTGAGCATGCTTTATAAAGAGAGTATGATCACCTTGGCTTTGTTTATAACCCAAGGACACCATAACATGAATGAGCCTCCCAAGCCAAGTCCGGGGAGATTGCTTGAGCCCATATATGGCCTTCTTTAACCTGCAAACCTTATTACTTCCTGAAGTAGGGTCATATCCGGGTGAGATCTCCATATACACCTCTTCCTCCAAATCTCCATGCAAGAAAGCATTTTTCACATCAAACTGTTGCAACTCCCAATCAAAGTGAGCTGCCAAGGAAAGAATGATTCTTACGGTGTTCATTTTTGCTACTGGAGCAAATATTTCTTCATAATCAAATCCATAGGCCTGGGTGTATCCTTTTGTAACTAGCCTCGCCTTATATCTGTCGAGTGTGCCGCCGAATCGGTATTTTACTATATATATCCACCTGCAGCCTACTGGCCTCTTGTCATTTGGCTTCTCAATAATATCCCAAGTCCCATTTTTCTCTAGTGCATGCATCTCTTCATTCATGGCTTGAATCCAGTTCTTATCCTTTAATGCTTCTTGTACTGACGTAGGGACTCTAATAGAGTCAATAGCCGAAATAAAACTCTGATGCTGCGCAAAAAGCTTTTCAGTAGACACAAACTGGGATATAGGGTATTTGGTCCAAGACCTTTTTTTCTTTTCTCAAAGCAATAGGTAGGTCATCAAGGTTTGCCTCATAAGAATTACTATGCTCAGCGTTAGGAACACTTACGTCAGGTTCATACGATTGGACTTGTTGGGGCAGAACGGATTTACCTTTGCACCTTTTTCGCTGGAACTGTAACTTGTATCTGTCAACATTATTATGCACCGGTATTGGTACATCACCACCATCCTCATTAGGCATCAAGAGCTCATGTATTACAGGAATAACATGAAGAACAAACAATTCAGGAGACGACTTTGGGTCATGTAATAGAGGAATAACTGGAAGGACCGACAACTCTGAAGACTCAGCTTCTTGATTGTTCTCCCCCTGAAGCTGAGGACTGGGATAAAAAGACTCAGATTCCTGAAAAGTAACATCCATGAATATAGACACGACGACTAGGAGGAGGATAACACTTGTACCCCTTCTTATCTGAAGCATATCCTATGAAGATACATTTAATAGCCCGAGGATCTAACTTACCCCGATGAGGACCATGAACATGGACAAAGGCAGAACAACCAAAGACACGATTCTAAAGACTTGACATAATGGACACGGACGGAAAGAACCGAGTCAGGACCTGCATAGGACTAACACCAGATAACACCCTAGAAGGTAACCTATTGATTAAATAAGCAGAGGTCCAGACAACTTCCCCCCAATAAAATTTTGGAACATTCATTTGAAAGCGTAATGCTCGGGTGATTTCAAGAAGATGACGATTTTTTCTTTCAGCAACCCCATTTTGTTGTGGAGTGTCAACACAAGTCAACTCATAAACAACACCATTAGTTTTGAGAAAATTGTGAAAATTTTGGTTTACATACTCCTTACCATTGTCTGACCGTAACCTTTTAATAGGTTTCCCAAAATGTGTTTTAACCATTTGAAAAAAGTTAACAAACAATTGATACACTTCAGACTTATCTTTCATAAGAAAAACCCATGTAACTCGAGTACAGTCATCAACAAAAGTAACATACCATTTTGCACCAAAAATATTGGAAATGGATGACGGCCCCCCTACATCAGAATGAACAAGATCAAAGGGTTTGACACTCCTAGTATCACTAGGGGAATAGGTTGCTCGATGGGATTTGGCAAACTGGCACACATCACAATGAAAGGAATCAACAAACACTTTGGTAAATAAGTGAAGGAATGGAGACCTGAGCATGCAGAAAGGAGGATGTACAAGACGCTTGTGTTAGAGCCATATTTGAGTATTTTCCCATGACTCTGAACCAGCCTGATGACACTTGCTTTCCTTATGAGGCAGACAATATAACCCGTTCTGTTCCTCAGCAATTCCAATCGTCTTCCCTGTGGCAAGGTCCTGAAAAACACAATGAGAATGAAAAAATGTTACAGTACAGTTCAAGTCTTTAGTGAGTTTATGGATGGACAAAAGATTGTTAGAAAGCTTAGGGACATGAAGCACATGATTTAGGTGGAGAGATGGGCTTAGGCGGATATTACCAGATCCGACAATCGGGGTTTGGGACCCATTTGCAAAG
Source organism: Lathyrus oleraceus (assembly GCF_024323335.1). NCBI lineage: Eukaryota > Viridiplantae > Streptophyta > Magnoliopsida > Fabales > Fabaceae > Lathyrus > Lathyrus oleraceus. The sequence goes on along the minus strand of NC_066583.1, from coordinate 522,818,046 downwards.
GTAATATGACGTTTATTAGGTAAAGGTGAATAAGAAGATAGATATGACATATATGGAGTCATGTGATCAGTTGCACCGGAGTCAATAGTCCATATATCTTTAGAACAAGAGGCATTTAAAGCTAAGAAGCTAGAGTTCTTACTAGTCATGGTCAGAGAATTAGTGTTAGAGAACTTACTTAAGGAGTCCATAAAGAGAAACAAACCGTCTCGAGCCAGGAGAGGTTCGAGATCTACTGTTAGGAGAGGATCAAAGGGTTGCCAATGAGAAACACCAATAAAGATGACAACCAAACAATCAAGAAACAACAAGAAAGTTGTCCTGAAAACAACAATGAAGGTGAAATCGTCCGGATCTGCAAAGGCGGTTGAGCGGTGCACGACGGCTGCAAAGTCACCGAGATCACTAGGGTTCCAAGAGAAACGGAACCTTGACCAAGAAAAAGGTCCGTAATAAGAACGACTAGCATTTTGAGCGCGGAAGCAGCGCCCCTAGAATCGGGTGCTCTGATACCATGTAGAAATATTGAAATTCTGGTATCAGATATGAGATGTCGAAGGTAATGTCACGACACTAATATCTGAGTAACACAAACAGAAGAAAGATATAGAGTGGTAATGCAAAGGACACAAGCAATTGTTAACCCATTTCGGTGCAACTCACCTACGTCTGGGGGCTACCAAGCCAGGAAGGAAATTCACTAAAATAGAATCAGTTCAAAGACTCTCCGTACACTTCAACAAGTTACAGTCTTTCTCACCTAATCTCTACCCGTGCAATTTCTACCTAAGCACTCTTAGATATGAGAACCCACTCACTTCCCTACAATCACACCTGTGATCTTAAACAACAATCCCTTGAGAAAAGAAAACACTTTTCAATAACACACTCTTGATTTTACTTCACAGTTTCAATCAAGAAGACACACACTTGATCTTGCTTAACAGCTTTGATCAAGTAGACACACACTTAATCTTGCTTCACAACTTTGATCAAGTAGACACACACTCTTGCTTAACAGCTTTAGAGTGACAAATCACAACCACAAATCAGACCAATTCAATCATCAAAAGATGACTTGAATGGCTTACAAGTCTCTCGACTAAACAAGACACAAACCCTAGCTCTCTCTCTATATTTCCTTCAGTATTGGTTGTGTTGCAAATCAGGTTTTCCAAGTCCTATTTATAGAAGCATTCAGTTGGGCTTGGACATCTTGAAAACCCTAAACTATTTTCCAATCAAATCTTCTCATGACAGCTGGTTAGATCTCCTTGGAAAATAAGTAAATCAGGTTGTAATCAATGATTGAATGCGCCTGCAAATCAGATCTTCAATCATACATAGATTGCCATTAATTGCGCAATCACCAACACCAGACATTCATACTGAATGTTCTGTGTACAGGATGTCCTGACATCGGGTCTGACATCCTGGAACAGTTCTGCATAATTCCATAATTCCTTTTATAATTTCCAGCAGGTACATAAACATCAGATGTCATGACATCGTGTATGACATCCTGATACAATCCTGCATAATTATGTTTTCCATTTCAACTCCAGCAGGAACACATTATCAGAAGCCATGTCATTGTGTATGACATTCTAAAACAATCCTGTATAATCATGTTCTTGAACTCCAGCAGGTACAAAGGATATCTTATGTTAAGACATCACACATAACATCTTGTGAACACTCTTTGTTTTACCAAAATTGCTGCCAACACTTAGAACCAACAAACTCCCCCTTTGGCAAATTTTGGCTAAAACATATATCTGTCCTTTTTGTTCACAAGAAAACTATCAGCAGTTAAACAACAGTTTAAACAGCAGCTGAAGCAACACAATTACTAGCTATAGCTACTAGTAATACAGACATGCACAAGGGTACTTCTCCTCCCCCTAAATTTGTGCAACATAAACAGAATTACTAGTTATGGATGCAACTAGTAAGACACACAAATGCACAAGGGTACTTCTTCCCCCCCTAAATCTGTGTAATATAAACATCTCCTTTAATAATAACAGCACATGTAACCACAACACCTGTAACAGTCAGAATCACCCTCTGACATCTGCTTCAACATGTTAACATTCATAATTTCCTTCTGACATCTACTTCAACATGTTAACATTCAGGACCTCCTTCTGACATCTCCTTCAACATCATCTGTACAACATAGAGCTTGCACAGAACATCAGACATCTCCTCCAACATCTCAGAACAGAACACCATTCTGTCTTACATCAGACATCTCCTCCAACATCATAGAACAGAACATCATTCTGTCTTACATCAGACATCTCCTCCAACATCACAGAACAAAACATCATATAACATCATTCTATTTAACATCATCAGCTGTCATCTATTTAGCCTAGCTAGCTACATTAGCACTGCAGATCTCCACAACCTTAACTGCTTCCACATCAACAATTCTCCCCCTTTTTAGTCAAAATTGACCAAAGGTGAACAATTAGACAAAATAAATGTCAATTAGCCTAGCAGAGAATGTCAGACCAGATGTTATAACATTAAAAATGTTAAAACATAATAGTTAGGAAGTACAAACCATCATCATACACAACTGTGATAGCTGAGATAATGAACAAATCCATGAAACTCATTAAGAGCCCAAAATATTACAAACAGGCATCAATGAGGACTGCCACAAATTACACATTCAAACAAAAAGAAACAAATTCTTCAACATCCAAACATCAGCACCAGAACAGTCTTCAAACACAACACACACATCACAATCTTCACCACAGTCTTCATACCAGTCTTCAACACAAAGGGGGGGGGGGACCATTAATCAGAGGAAGAAGTATCACCTTCACCTTCAGAGCCTTCAGAGCTTTCAGAGCTACCACTGGATTGAGCTTTTGACCTCTCTCTTGAGGTATTGGCATCTGAATCTTCACCAGCCTTCTCCATTTCTTCCTTTTCTAGGCTCCTAATAAGAACCTCCAAAGCTTATTTTCTTGCCTTGGCTACCCTTATACCATTATCCAGTTCCTTGCAGGTATCTTTTAATTGATCAATTAAACTCCCTTGAGATGCAGGCTCCTTTCTGGCAGATGTCATGACAACATCATTGACATGAATTCCCTCAAACAACTTATAATGAATGGATAGAGGGGGTTTTCTTCTGCTTGGAATGTCACTTGTATTAAGTATGCCTGGTTGTTGGCTCAAGATAATAGCATAAATAATGGATGGGAAGGCAATGAGCAACTTCACAACATTTGTGGAGGCATGTCTGATAATTTGGTCAAACATAAACCTTCCAAAGTCATAGTTTATCCTGGTTCCAATTGCATGAATGATTCTTCCAAGACCAATGGAGATGGTAGAGATATGATTAGTAGGCACCCAGTTGGTTGAACCAATCTTGTGCAAGATGGCATATTTGACAGTTAGCTTGCCAGCTGATAGGTGATTCCTACTAGGTCATTCCTTAACTTGGCCAGCTGTAATAGTCCTACAGACCTCATTGTCTGTAGTCTCTAAATCCACTCCTCCATCAGTTCCTCTTCCTAGGAACTTGTTGATAATGGTTGGTGAGAATCTCACACATTTACCCCTTACAAAAACCTTGTAGAATTCCCTGCTGTTCTTTTCATAAATATCCTCAGGGATATTCACAATAAACTCTTTCATTAACCCCTCATAACATTGGGGTAAACCAACAACAGTTTTCATAAGACCAACAACCTTAATTAACTCCATGACTTCCTTTACTTCAACAGCCTCTTTTCCCAATTCTCTTTCAACAGCTACCCTCCTCTGAATGACAAACTTCCATTTGGCAGCACCATCTTCTAAGTGAAAGGAGATATTGTCTAAGTGCACAGCAACCACTTTGCTTGGAGACTTCTTAACAGCCTACCTTTTAGTAGGGGAGATGTCTGGGACATCGTCTTCGACATCCTCGTCAGATTCAGAAATCTTTCTTTCTTTCCTCTTCCTAACCTCAACTTTACTCTAAGACTTGGAGGGTCCTACACCAGCAACCTTTTTCTCTCTTCTTGCTGTCCTCATTTCAGCCACACTCTTCCCTTTTCCGATTCTTAGTTTCTTAGCTACACTTGGTTTCACAAGATGGACCAAAGTGTCTTCTTCTTCCTCAGAACTTTCTTCCTCCATATCAATGATATCCTCAGCAGTTTCATGAGACACACTTGTTGGTTTCTTGTTGGGTAAGTTTTTACCTAGAGAACATAATCCCTCTGCAGCCACTTCCTTTTCTAATCGAGATGAGTCATCATCTTTCTCAGCTTGGGGTTCTACCTCAGGAGAGGGATCCCATCTGGACAGAGGGGTAGAAACACCCTTGACTGCATGCTCTTCATTCGGAATCCTAGTAACTAGGTTTCTTATGGTACGGTTAGTAAAGTGCATGTCCTCTTTATTAGGAGATTTTTCAGAAATGCTACCTTGCTTAGTTCCAGCCATGGAAGAGGGGCCTGGGGCGTCACCTGGTATCACACAAAAAGGAGTAACGTCCAACACGTCTTCATCTAGAAACTCCATGGAGGGAGTTCTTGTATGATGAGAGGGTTTTGAACTAGATGATGATGGATGTTGAGACATGTTTTTGAACTTTTGAAAGAATTTTCTTTGCCCTAGCAGAGTTTCTCTGAGAAGTTGGATGGAGATGGAAATGGTTGTGTTTAGGTAGCGTGTGCAAATGGCATAGATACTATTTCCAATGCTAGGGAATGATTTATCATTAATGTGGCTCTTTATTTTAAGTGGGCACACACTATTTTTATTTCCTTTTCCTTTCCACTTTAATTGCCATAATTTCACAAGAGTCCAAATCCCTAATTCCCCTCTTACATATTCAAATTGAATATCATCCAAATCCCTTGCAACCTTGTCAGCTAGTTCCATTTCATGCTTTAGAACTATGAATTTGTCTTCCACGAATTTTCTAATGGAGTGATGATAGCAAAAACTATACTTGGTCCACCTGTGCTGAATATGATTTTTGGACCTAGTTGCAGCATTCAGGTTGTCATAATACAATGTCATGACATCGTGTGTGACATTGTATGCAATCATCAGTAGTTTCATCCAACCCAGTTGAGAACAGCTGCTTCCATCTTCTATATATTCATCATAAACACCATTTTCATCTTTCAAATGTGTAGGAGCAGGTGTCCTTTCACTCTCCATCCCAATCTTCTCCACATTGTTCTTGGCACTTTTGCTTTGAGATAGACACATAGTCCCTTATGGCCTAGTTCCAACAAAGCTCTCTCCAATTTCAGACTGCATATGACTAGTAACATGTCCACCTATATGATCTAACCTTTCATCTATTTGAGCCATCATGACCTTTTCTCCTTTGAAAGTGAGGTTAAGTCTGAGCTTCTGGTGTGACATCCTTGTCTAACATTTCCCACAGACTTGTCTTTCATCACTCTTGAGTGTTCCTCTAGCAGTTATACTCATCTTCATCCCTTTTTCTTTGACATAGGTACACTTTGAGGAATAATCAATTTGATAGCTCCACATGTAATAGTTGTCTTTGGTCTTGATTCCTTTCATAATCACTTCACTGTCTTTGTTAATAATCAGACATTCAGTTTTGGTGAAGTTAACATTCAGACCTTGATCACATAGTTGACTGATGCTTACTAGATTTGCAGTCAAGCCCTTAACCAGTACAACCTTGTCAAGTTCAGGAACTCCAAGACAATCAAGCTTACCTGTTCCCTTGATTTCACCCTTTGCTCTATCACCAAAGGTTACATAGCTTATGGCATGATGATGAAGGCCAGTTAGCAGGTCTTGGTTTCCAGTCATGTGTCTGGAACATCCACTATCAAAATACCACTCTTCTTTGGCTGAGACTCTGAGGGGAATGTGAGCTATTAGACTTGTAACATTAGTCTTAGGAACCCATTGCTTCTTGATGATATGCCTGTGCTATTTGGGTATGGGTTGATAGTGAGTCTGATGATGAACAGGGCTAGGATAACCATACAACTTATAGCAGAAAGGCTTCAGGTGACCAAATTTCCCACAGTAATGGCATATCCATCTTTGGTGTTTCCCCTTCTACTGTCTTCTCCTCTGGTGTTGTGACATATGATGTGACATCACAGGTTTACTTTTATTATGGATTCACTTAGGTTTGGCTTGAGGTTTCCCACCAGTGTAACTGCTCTCAAGCTTAAAATCATTATACCCAATGCCAGATTTGTCTCCTGTTATTTGTCCAGTTTGGAGAATCTTGTCTAAGGAGTCAGATCCATTGCTTAACATCCTTACATACTTGGTCATCTCTTCTAGTTTAGAATTTAAGAACATAGCTTCAGTTTTCAACTTAGAGATGGTTTTCACATGGCCTGCCTTCTCACTCTCCAGCTGTACTATCTTCTGACTTTCAGGTTGTTGATTTTCATCTAGCTTGGCATTCAGAACCACTGCTTCTGTTTTTAATTTGGAGATGGTTTCCAAGTATTCTACCTTCTCATTCTCATGTTGAGTTATTTCCTTCTTCTGGCTTTCAACCTGTTTGCACAACTCTACACTTTTGTGACACAGCTTTTTGTAGGTAGAGGCCAACTCATCAAAGGTTACTTCATCATCACTTGAGTCTTCATCAGATCCCCATCTTCCTGACAATGCAGTCACAAGATTTGCAGCTTCCTCTATTTCACTCTCATCAGACCAAGTGGCAGAAAGACTCATCTTCTGCTTCTTGAGGTAGGTTCCACATTTAGTCATGATGTGTCCATACCCATCACATTCATAGCACTATACCTCTTTTCCTTCTTTGGGCTTATCATCTAATCTTGCTCTTCTTCCAGCATTGTTGGATTTACTGATGTCATATGAGATGTTCTTGACATTTGCCTTAGATCTTACAGCCATCTTTTTCACCAGTTTATTGAACTGTCTTCCCAGCATTGCTACTTCATTGGCCAAATCTTCATCTACCTCCTGACTATTTTCCTCTTCTGTGTTTGACATAAAGGCCATGCTTTTGGTTTTCTTTTCAAAACCATCATTCAATCCCATCTCAAATGTTTGGAGGGAACCAATCAGCTCATTAACCCTCATGTTGGAGATGTCTTGAGACTCTTCTATGGCAGTTACCTTCATAGCAAATCTCTTAGGGAGTGACCGGAGTATTTTTCTTACCAGTTTTTCATCTGACATCTTCTCTCCCACGGCTATTGAGGAATTAGCAATTTCAAGGATACTCATGTGAAATTCATGAATATGTTCATCTTCTTTCATCCTTAAATTTTCAAACTTGGAGGTGAGCAGCTGAAGTCTAGACATTTTTACTCTAGAGGTGCCTTCATGAGTGGTCTTGAGAATGTCCCAAGCATCTTTGGCCACTTCACAGTTATTTACCAACCTGAAAATAATCTTGTCTACCCCATCGAATATTGCATTCAATGCTTTAGAATTTCCAAGGGCGAGATCCTCATCCTCCTTGGATCATTGTTCTTCAGGTTTCTTATCAGTTGTGGCTTCTCCTTCTTTAGTAATTACAGGATGTACCCAGCCTGTTAACACAGCCTTCCAAGCCTTGTTATCAAGCGATTTTAGGAATGCTACCATTCGAGGTTTCCAATAGTCATAGTTAGAACCATCCAAAATTGGTGGCCTGTGAACAGATCCTCCATCTCTCTCCATTGTACCAGAAAGTATAGTCCCTAGATCTCACCCAGAACCAGAGCAGGATGCCTGCTCTGATACCAATTGAAATTCTGGTATCAGATATGAGATGTCGAAGGTAATGTCACAACACTAATATCTGAGTAACACAAACAGAAGAAAGATATAGAATGGTAATGCAAACGACACAAGCAATTGTTAACCCAGTTCGGTGCAACTCACCTACGTCTGGGGGCTACCAAGCCAGGAAGGAAATTCACTAAAATAGAATCAGTTCAAAGACTCTCCGTACACTTCAACAAGTTACAGTCTTTCTCACCTAATCTCTACCCGTGCAATTTCTACCTAAGCACTCTTAGATATGAGAACCCACTCACTTCCCTACAATCACACCTGTGATCTTAAACAACAATCCCTTGAGAAAAGAAAACACTTTTCAATAACACACTCTTGATTTGACTTCACAGTTTCAATCAAGAAGACACACACTTGATCTTGCTTAACAACTTTGATCAAGTAGACACACACTTGATCTTGCTTCACAACTTTGATCAAGTAGACACACACTCTTGCTTAACAGCTTTAGAGTGACAAATTACGACCACAAATCAGACCAATTCGATCATCAAAAGATGACTTGAATGGCTTACAAGTCTCACGACTAAACAAGACACAAACTCTAGCTCTCTCTCTATATTTCGTTCAGTATTGGTTGTGTTACAAACCAGGTTTTCCAAGACCTATTTATAGAAGCATTCAGTTGGGCTTGGACATCTTGAAAATCCTAAACTATTTTCCAATCAAATCTTCTCATGACAGCTGGTTAGATCTCCTTGGAAAATAAGTAAATCAGGTTGTAATCAATGATTGAATGCGCCTGCAAATCAGATCTTCAATCATACATAGATTGTCATTAATTGCGCACTCACAAACACCAGACATTCATACTGAATGTTCTGTGTACAGGATGTCATGACATCGGGTCTGACATCCTGGAACAATTCTGCATAATTCCATAATTCCTTTTATAATTTCCAGCAGGAACATAAACATCAGATGTCATGACATCGTGTATGACATCCTGATACAATCCTGCATAATTTTGTTTTCCATTTCAACTCCAGCAGGAACACATTATCAGAAGCCATGACATTGTGTATGACATTCTGAAACAATCCTGCATGATCATGTTCTTGAACTCCAGCAGGTACAAAGGATATCTTATGTTAAGACATCACACATAACATCTTGTGAACACTCTTTATTTTACCAAAATTGGTGCCAACACTTAGAGGTATTTATAGACTATAAATCTATCTAAATAAGGGAATGGTAATTATTATCCTTATAACCTATAAATGCTAATCAAGTCATAATGAGCTGTACATGACACCAAGTTATAATGAGTTGTATGATATTCAACATATTCTAATAATAATAATAATAATATTACAACAGTAACACAATTCAAATGAAATGAAACATATCATATAATATCTAATAAAATTCTTCAACACGATAGAACACTTGATATTATAATAAAATTCTACTAGACATGTTATTTTCATAAAATACGTAAGTTGAAAATAACACCAATAGAAAATAAGAAACAACATTTAGTCTTAAAATTACATTAACTAATTGGTCTAATAATATTATTGGTGGAGAATAATAATTTTTTGGCAAAATTATGGTTAATATTGAGATATTAATTTTATATTTTTATTTTAAATAATAATGAAAAAATAAGAAATTACTAATGTCACATAATGAGTTGATTCAATGGATATGCGGATTGATAAACTCAAACCCGATACTCGAACTAAAGTTATTTGGATTATTGAGGGTTAGACTAGGTACACCCGTAAATGAATGTGTTCGAGTAATTTATAAGTTGATTCAGTTTGGTTCAGCGAGTTCGCGGGTCCACCCACACCCATGAACATCCCTAGTCTCATATACACACGGATTCATGAGATAAAGAGAAATGATAAATGTCGTACCTCAAAAAATAAGAACGTGATGCTCACAAAGCACAATCATATATTTGCGGGATGGACCGAACAGAGTCTCCACCAAACTTAATTTATTCCTAAAAAGGAAAGGGGTAAGATCGATAAAACCCAAGAAATAACGACAATGATATTGATCATCGCAACCAAATCAAGGTTTGGGAGTCGATTATGCAAGGGGAAGGTATTAGAACCCCTCACGTTCGTTGTACTCAACGGGAATCATTTGGTTAGTTGTACGCATTAGTGTTAGCTTTGGAAATGTTAGGCTTCTCGAGTTATTAAGAGGGGAATAGAATATGACAAAAAGGTTTATTTTTTTATTAGGGTGCGAAAAAGAAAAGAGATTTTTTTTTTTTGGATTTTTTATTAATGTGCCTGCCAAGATTTAAAAATCTTACTCCTACGTATCTCTGAGTATAATAAAGAACTCAAGACTTACGTAGTTCTGGGTAGAAAATGTTTCTTTGTTTGTCGATTTTAGCAAAATCTACTTTGTGTCAATCGACGTAAAAACATTGTTTTCTATCCAAAACAAGTAGAGAAGGGAACATTCACATCACGGCTGAATGGATTTACAAATCAAAATTCGAGGGAAACGTCGCTAGCTTGCGCACACGTTCAAGTGGATGAAACATTGTTTATGCATCATCTCGAGACAAAATACCTTTTGTTTGTGAAAAGGATTGAGGATCAATCATGCGGCGGTGAGAAAAGAGTTTGACTGGTTAGATGTATTTTTGAGTGATAAGAGAGTTCGGAAGGGCGAGAACTACATCTTGTTTCCTAACTCTCGGGAGCTCGTGGACTACACCTTGTTCCTTTTTCATCTTATGTGTGAAAAGAGTTTTGATATTTTCATATGTTTTGAATATTGATTGAGAAAATACACTTGATGTTGATTGGGGTTTAGTCATGGCTATGGAGAAAATTTTGAAGTGATTAGACGATTTGAAAATGATTTATGATTGAAAATTTGAAAAATGGTTTGAAATGAATGATGAAGACTTGGTGTTGACCAAGGTTTTTAAAAATAGAACTTGGTGTTGACCAAGTATTTTTTATTTTTGAAATGGTTGATTTTATTCTCTTTTTATTTATTTACTTAGTTCATCTTAACTAACTAAGAGCAAATTGAAAGAAAAGTGATAAAATAAATACAAATTACAAACAAGGGATGGAGATACATTTTGTCAACAAGGAGTAAGAAAGCAAGTAAAAGGCAAAATCATCAAACAAGTAAATATAAACCAACAAGGATCTCATTATAAGAAGGCTCAAGAGTAAGACACAAAATTGAAAACCAACAGAAATCGAAAGCCAGTTGAAATTAGCGCTATCTTAATCTAACTTAAAGTGGATTCATATAGGAATCCCTCTATAAGACGCTGGATAACAAAGTCTATGTGTCCAAACGATATCGAAAGCTAAATTGGATTTTAGCTCTAAAATCTTAACACAATAATAAACCAGACAATAATCAAGCACATTATTATTATTACAATAATGTTATAATATTTACATCAATTCAAAATAATTGAAAAACAGAAAGCTAAGACGACACACACAAGCTCAGTAATAAACTATTTCAGATTCATCGCTCTCACTCAATCTCCTCACAAACATTTCCAGATTCATCGCTCTCACTCTATTTCGTCATAAACATTAGCTCCCTCAACCTCGCGACGACCTATAACATACACGTCTCAGGAAGAATCGCAACAAGAAGAAGAGGATGTGAATGGAAATCGGAGAAAAAGGAAGAGGATGTGAATGGATTCCGGATTCACGCGAAGTCGAAGTAGACTTTGATTGTCTTCGTTTCAATTCCGTGATTGTAGCTTGGGCCATTGTTGTTCTAAACCCCTTTTTGAGATTTTTAATTTCAATTTACTAGTTTGATTAGGTTTTAATTAAGGATCAATTATTGATAATTAGCTTGATTAGTTTGTAGAATTAGAAATTAACTTATGATCTGATTAATTGAATTTTAGGTTTAATTAAAATTAATCATGATTAACTATGTTAATTAGAATATTCACTTTAGAATAAATAGAAATTAATTTTGTAAAATTTAATTAGTTTTAATGTTTCAATTAGGATATTTTTGGATTTGATTAAAAGATTAGACTAATTGGATTTCTTTGCATAATAAATAATTAGGATTATTTAGTTTTTAGCTAATTATTGTTTTTAGAAACATTGGTCCTAATTAATTCATTTTTGACATAATGACTATTTAGCGCTTAGGGCTTAAAAATCTTGATTTTTGTACATGATCCCTTAGTTTAAGGCCTTAATTAGGATTGTCTGATTTTACTTAGTCAATTAATTCAATAGGGTTATTATTGTACATAGTTCAACTATCATTTCAACCCCACTGATTAGTGTTGACCAAAGGTCACTTCGGTTAACCAAATCCTTTGTATTTTGCTGTAATTCCCCAAGCCTGTTCAAGTGATCAAAAGACCCTTGATCACTTGATATGAGAAATTCAAGGTGCTCTAGCTATTTTGGATATGCTGAATCTCAGGACCTCAACACCTCAAGGTTCAAATGCAAGATCAAGACTTCAAGTCAACATCAGTCAAGCATAGATAGCAAAGTGGACTACTTCTCAAGCACATCAAAGGTATTAACACTTGACAAGTGTGATTCAAATTGTAAGCCATAAGCCTTAAGTAATTAAGAGTGATGAGACGAAGTTTCTCCTACCCTTGTCTAAAATGACTTTATGGACGGGGCGTAGACCCTAGCTATTCAAAGCATTCACCCTCATTCATAGACTTCAACATAATTTGAATCAAACAATTGTCAAGTCTTCTCAACATAACAAATAACATGGCATCATCAAGATCAATAATCAGAAGCCTCTAACAACACCTGTCAATCATCATAAGGGTTACGCGCCATGAGCTTTAAGTAATGAAGAATGATGAGACATAGTTTCTCCTATCCTTGTCTAGAGTGACTTTGCATACGGGGAGTAGGTCCTAGCTATTCAAAGCACTTATCCTCGTTCATAGACTTTAGCGTGACTTGAATCATGCAATTGACAAGTCTTCTTCAAGCAAGCATCATTCAACACTTCAATAATGAAGCATCTTTTTCTATTTGCACCTTGTGGTTGTACACCCTATTTCATTCAATCTTTTTTGCCTTGTGAGGTGGTGGACCTTGGTAACCTTTTCTTTCCTCGTGAGGTAATAGACCTCGGTAATCTTTCTTTGCCCCATGAGGTGGTGGACCTTGGCAATCTCGTTATGTACCTATGGAGTTATAGACTTTGGCACTTGGTTATGGACCTTGACAATCCCTTTGAGTAGCCTTGTAGAGTTATGGAGTCTTGGGAATCCCCTTGCCTATTGGGTTATGGACCTTGGTAGTGATTTCATTTTCCTTGAGAGTTTTGGACTCTGGCATCCTTTCTCGTTGCCTTTTAGGTTTTGGACCTTGGCAGTTCAGTTTTTTGCCTTCAGAATTATAAACTCTGGTAGTGATACCTTGTCTAGAAGGTTGTGAACCTTGAAATTCGTTTTTCTACCTTGAAGGGGTTCTTACCCTGGAAATCAATTTATCTTTCTTTGTTTCAGCAGTAGTAGGATGAACTACGAATGCTCTGACTTTCTCATTGCACGATGAGAATACGTAGGCACGAAGGTTCGAATCCTCTGCGAGCATATTTATTTATTTCTCTCCATTTCTCTCCATGATGCATTTATATACTACCTTCATTCACTCCATGTGATATACTATATCTTTGAGACAAATACACTATCTCTTTGAGCTCCATCTTGTATCTCTTTGTGAACCAAGGGTTGTTTGTGTTGTGAAACCAAACACTTAATTCTCATTTGTTTTCGGTTAGTCCAATAGAGTGATACCATGTCGTAGGCCCCTCACTTGTTGGTCCATATCAGGTTTAGTCTTGGATTCATATTTCACCCCTTATTGGAGTTCAAACAACATAATCCTTTGATTTAGACCCTACCTTGATCACAACTTCTTTTCACCCCCACCACTAGTTCCATGAACTACGAAGCTCTGAATTCCTTATTGCACTATAAAGATGCGTAGGCATGAGGACCCCCAATCCTCACCGAGTACTCTATATATTCTTTTCCTTTATCCTTTTGCGAGTAACCTGTAGATATAACACACATTCGAGGAAGAACAGTCAAAACGGTTCCCATGGAGTACCATGGATGTTAGGGGTGTTAATATATTTCCCTTGCATAATCGACTTCCCTACCCATTATATCTCTTTCTCCCGGGTTTTATCATTGTTTTCCCTTTCCTTCAGAAATAAATAAAGTTCGATGACGACTCTGTTGTACGTTCGAGCGTGCGATGCGTTCGGGTATATTTTCGCCAGCGTCAATTCTTACCTATCATCGATTATTATAGCGCGAATGAAAGTATAAGAATCATATTTCCTATTTTCCGAATTAAGTAATTTTTTAAAGATTAAAGGGAATTAACGCATTAAGCATATGATAACACAAATCAAAATTATGGAACAATAAATCAATGGAACCAAACAAAACTACTAAGTTTTGGGTGTAAAATTTAGTGTAGGAATAACAATGCACTAAAAATTATGAGTGTAATATTTTAAAAAAATTGAGCTTTATCAGATATAAAATTATTTATTAAACTCTCTTAATAAATCTATTATTATGATATTTTATTACGATAAATAATACTTAAAATAAAAAGAAATTAGGCTTTTTAAGATGTATATGTATTTATTAAATCATTATAAATCAGTTCAGTTGATAACCGATCAAGAAGGAATATCATACTACAGCGGATGCTAATTCGAAGCTGTGATATCTCACATATTTTCTTTTAAAGGATGAAATTCTAGTCACTAGATAAAAGAAAACAATAACAAAGCCTTATTTCAATAGATGACATCAACTACATAGATCAATTTTTTCATCACCATATTTTATAGTCATTAGACTATTTAATAAAAAATATTCATAATAAATTTTATTTTGATATTTATTTTTTAATAGATAACAAAGTAGATATATTTTATCTTTATTTAAACATTATTATTGAAACATTATTGATATTAAATATGACTTTTTAAATTTTAATTTTGATATAATTAATGGATATAAGTACGGCTCAAGAGATGTCAAAGCCTTTGGCAGATTTTGTAACAAAGATTTTAATAATAAAAATTATGAGTGTAATATTTAAAATAAAAAAGTTGAGATTTTTAAGATGTAAAACTATTTATATAATTATTATAATAAAAATATTTAAAATATAAAATTATTTATTGAATTATCATAATCAATTCAGTTTGTGTTTGTGCAAGGTGGGACATCCCATTGGAGGGACACGGATTCGACCACAACATCCCAATTTCTTATCTTGAAAAGTTCCAACCAATAAATTACTTGATCCAAAAGATCATACTAAATTTTGTTGATATTTATTTTCAATCAAATAATAAAGGAGATATATGTAATCCTTACCGAAACCTTAAACATTATTGATTTTAAATAAAATTTTATTGACTTTAATTTTATATTATTAATAGAAGGACTATATTCTAGTAGTAACTAAAAGGATTATATTATGGCACTATTTTAAATTTCCTATTATATTGTTGTCATATAGTATATTTTAGTGGTGTCTACTATCAAATTTTTTTATCAATAAATCATTATTTTAAATTTTATTAGTATTTAAGTCTTTAAATTCATCTACATCTTTGACTTCTACTATTAATTTTTATTTTCAATTTTTTTTATGTTTATATAACTTCTACATTGTTAACTTGTTTATTCAATAAACATTAAGCTATGTTTTTAAATTAACTTTTTAATTTATTTTATAAATTTATCTAAGATTCTTTTTTATAATTTAATTAAAATTTCAACTCTTTTTTTTAATTGACATTAATCTAAATAATATAGTAAAAAGATTTCCACAATAAACATAAACAAAAAGAAAAAAAATTGATTAAATACAAATGCTTTAAATTAAAAGTAAATAAAATATAATTGCAAAAATAAAATATATTACGATGCTAGGGAGGACATACACTTTATTGTAGAAGTAACAATTAATAAAGGCGATTAACTAATAAATTTTATAGTCTCTTATAGGGGTGTACGCATATTAGGTTGGATTGGATTTGATATAATCCCTGATATAACCGTTTAAATTTTAATGGATTGAGTTCATCGCTCAACTTGAAATTTCATTGTCAAAAGTGATATGAACCAACTTGTTCATTTATGGATTGAGTTCACAGATTGTGTTTTAAATAAAAATTATTTATTTAATAATGTTTTTACAATATAAAAAATATAGCACAATTCAAATTAAATGAAACATATCATATAATATCTAATAAAATTCTTCAACACGACATAACACTTGATAATAAAATAAAATTCTACTAGACATATTATTTTCATAAAATATGTAAGTTGAAAATAACACAAATAGAAAATAAGAAACAATATTTAATCTTAAAATTACATTAACTAATTGGTTTAATAATATTATTGGTGGATAATAATAATTTTTTAGCAAAATTATGGTTAGTAGTGAGATATTAATTTTTATTTTTATTTTAAATAATAATGAAAAAAATAAGAAATTACTAATGTCACATCAATAAGTTGGATCAATGGATCTGCAGATTGATAAACACAAACCCGATACCTTAACTAAAGTTGTCTGGATTTTTGTGGGTTGGATTAGGTATACCCGTAAATGAATGGGTTCGAGTAATTTATAAGTTGGTTCAGTTTTGCTCAGCGGATTCACGGGTCCACCCACACCCATGAACATCCCTAGTCTCATATACTCATGGATTCATGAGATAAAGAGATATGATAAATGTAGTACCTCAAAAAATAAGAACACGATACTCACAAAGAGCAATCGTACATTTGTGGGATTGACCGAACAAAGTCGCCACCAAACTTAATTTATTCCTAAAAAAGAAAGGGGAAATATCGATAAAACCCAATAAAGAACAACAATGATATTGATCATCACAACCAAATCCGGGTTCGGAAGTCGATTATGTAAGGGAAAGTATTAGCACCCCTCACGTTCGTTGTACTAAACTGGAATTATTTGGTTAGTTGTGCGCGTTAGTGTTAGCTTTGAAAATGTTAGGCTTTTCGAGTTAATAAGAGGGGAATCTAATAGGAAAAAATGATTTATTTTTTATTAGGGTGCGAAAAGGAAAAGAGAAAATATTTTTGAATTTTTTATTAATGTGTTTGACAAGATTTAAAAATCTTGATCCTACGTATCTCCGGATACAATAGAGAACTCAAGGCTTACGTAGTTCTGGGTATAAAATGTTTCTTTGTTTGTCGATTTTAGTGAAATCTACTTTGTGTCAATCGACGTAAAAACATTGTTTTCTATCCAAAACAAGTTGAGAAGGGAACATTCACATCACGACTGAATGAATTTACAAATCAAAATTCGAGGGCAACGTCGCTAGCTTGCTCACACGTTCAAGTGGATGAAACATTGTTTATGTATCATCTTGAGACAAAATATATTTTGTTTGTGAAAATGATTTGAAGATCAATCGCGCGGCGGTGAGAAAAGAGTTTGATTGGTTATATGTATTTTTGAGTGATAAGAGTGTTCGGAAGGGCGAGAACTACATCTTGTTTCCTAACTCTCAGGAGCTCGTGGACTACACCTTGTTTCGTTTTCATCTTATGTGTGAAAAGAGTTTTGATATTTTTATATGTTTTGAATATTGATTGAGAAAATCCACTTGATGTTGATCGAGGTTTAGTCATGGCTATGGAGAAAAGTTTGAAGTGATTAGAGGATTTGAAAATGATTTATGATTGAAAGTTTGAGAAATGGTTTGAAATTAATGATCAAGACTTGGTGTTAACCAAGATTTTTGAAAATGGAACTTGGTGTTGACCAAGTATTTTTTATTTTTGAAAGAGTTGATTTTATTCTCTTTTTATTTATTTACTTAGTTCATCTTAACTAACCAAGAGAAAATGGAAAGAAAAGTGATAAAATAAGTACAAATTACAAACAAGGGATGGAGATACATTTTGTCAACGAGGAGTAAGAAAGCGAGTAAAATGCAAAATCATCAAACAAGTAAATATATACCAAAAAGGATCTCATTATAAGAAGGCTCAAGAGTAAGCCACAAAATTGGAAAACAAAAGAAATCGAAAGACAACTTAATTTAGCGTTATGTTAAGCTAACTTAAAGTGGATTCATATAGGAATCTCTCTATAAGACGTTGAACAACAAAGACTATGTGTCCAAACGATTTCCAAAGCTAAATTGAATTTTAGCTCTAAAATCGTAACACAATAATAAACCAGGCAATAATCAAACACATTATTATTATTGTTATTACAACAGTGTTATAATTTTTACATCAATTCAAAATAACTGAAAAATAGAAAAGACGACACACACATGCTCTCCATAATGAATCGCTATAGAATCGAAATAGCACTAAAATGAAACAATATAAAGAAACAATATTAACACACTAATATATATATATATATATATATATATATATATATATATATATATATATATATATATATATATATATATATAATATGTCAAGCTTATGTAAACCAAAAGCATATATTCATATAAAAATAAAACAACAACAATATAAATAAATAAATAAATAAATAAATAATTATATATATATATATATATATATATATATATATATATATATATATATATATATATATATATATATATATATATATATATATATATATATATATATATATATATATATATATATATATATATATATATATATATATATATATATATGAAATTCTAGTTATCAGACTTTAGATGTCACACGGGTTGTTATGACATCCAATTCTGCACAGACAAGAATTATGCAGAACTTAAAAGTAAGTGCAGTAAATAACACAAGTAATTGTTTACCCAGTTCAGTCCAACATGACCTACATCTGGGGGCTACCAAGCCAGGGAGGAAATCCACTATCAGTAGTATTAATTCAAAGCTAAACTCACCCGTCTACAACTTGTCACTTAATCCCTACCCAATGCAATTTCAATCTTACTCTAACATCAGAGTTCCTACTCACTCCCCCTCAATCACCTCAGTGATTACTACCTTTAATCAATATTAAAGACAACTTTGAAGTCACACTTCAAACAACTCTTAATTGTGCTTAACAGCTTTAATCAAGATACACAGCACTCACGCTTAAAAGCTTTGAGCGACACAACACTTACAACTCAATGAACACCCTATGCCAAAGCAATCATCTACGTGATAATGGCTTGGCTTACAAGATATGTCTAATACAAGACTCACAAAAATACAGCAGTGAAGTATGATGGACACACTAAATCTTCACGCCTCAAAATCCCCAGTTCTGAATGAAGGAACGACTTCCATAGATAGCAGTTATCTTTGGATCTGTCTCCTCTCATCACTTCCTGATTGCAACCATTCAACATCACACATCCTCCCTTAGTAAATTCCATCTTGCATCCTTGGTCACATAGCTGGCTTATGCTTATGAGGTTTACAATCAGTCCTTTTACTAACAATACTTCACTCAGTTTTGGAGCTTCAGGACAGTCCAGCTTACCAACACCCTTGACTTCTCCTTTAGTTCCATCACCAAATGTCACAAACTTGGTGGTAGGAGGTTGTAGATTCACCACTAGGTTGCTCATCCCAGTCATATGCCTTGAGCAACCACTATCAAGGTACCAGTCTTGTTTGATAGGTGCCCTTGGAGATGTGTGAGCAAGGTTAGCAACACATTGTTGATTCTCAGGAGAAGGATGAAGCTTAGATGCCTGCTGCTTAGGATTGACCTGAGGTGTCTGCTTAGCCGCCCATGTTTGTTTCTTAATGGGGACATTATGCTTAGACACCTTCTTCTTAGGCCTACCTTGCGAGGTCTGGTTTGGGTAACCATGCAGCCTATAGCAAAAGGGTTTTATGTGACCGAATCTACCACAGTAATGACATCTCCATTTCTGAAATTTCTTCTTCTGATGTTTGCTCATTCTGGTTCTCTGATGTTGAGACATTGGATGTGACTTCCGCTTGAATTTCTGAACTCCAGCCTTAGACTTTTTGAGTTCAGGTGAAGAGTTCTTAGTGAGACCTAAACCAGATATGGTTCCTGACTTCTGTCCCACTTTTAGAATCTCTTCCAAGGTGTCAGATCCTTTACTCAACATTCTGATGGATTTGGTCATTTGATTCAGCTTGGAGGTCAGCAGGGTTATCTCGCCATTTAGACCCTCTATGACTTTCAGCTGCTCCTGTTTCTCAGATTCTAGCTCTTTGATGAGTTTCTTCTGCTTTTCTCCTTGGATACATGCTTCTGCACTTTTAACACATAGTTCTTTATATGAGGCAGCAAGTTCATCCAAGTTGAGCTCATCTCCGCTTGAGTCATCCTCTGAACCACAGACACTGGTCAGAGCTGTGACATGTTTAGCCGATTCTCCTTCAGATTCACTCTCCGTGTCTTCCTCTGACCAGGTGGCAGATAGCCCTTTCCTTTGCATCTTGAGAAAGGCAGGGCATTCAGCCTGAATATGACCATATCCTTCACATCCATGGCACTGGATTCCCTCACCTTGTTTGAACTTTTCTTCAGAAGTTGATCTTTTCCTTATGTCAGACGGGATGTTCTTGACATTAGGTCTACCCTGTTGGTCAACCTTCTTTATGAACTTGTTGAACTGTCTTCCAAGCAAGGCTATGGCTTCAGAGATGCTTCCATTTCCTCCACTGTTTCCTTCTTCTGACTTCTCTTCAGTGTTAGATACAAATGCTATGCTTTTGTTCTTCCTGTCAGCATCCTCACATAAGCCCATTTCAAAGGTTTGGAGGGAACCAATGAGCTCATCTACCTTCATCTTGCAGATATCTTGAGCCTCTTCTATGGCTGTGACCTTCATAGCAAATCTCTTAGGCAAGGACCTGAGAATCTTTCTTACAAGTTTCTCTTCAGCCATTTTCTCACCTAGTCCACCAGAGGTGTTTGCAATTTCAAGAATATTCATGTGAAAGTCATGAATAGTCTCATCCTCTTTCATCCTCAGATTTTCAAACTTGGTGGTCAGCATCTGAAGTTTGGACATCTTCACCTTGGAAGTACCTTCATGAGTTACCTTGAGGGTATCCCAAACTTCCTTAGCTAGTTCACAGTGGTGCACCAGCCTGAAGATGTTCTTACTGACTCCATTGAACAATGCATTCAAGGCCTTGGAATTTCCAAGAGCTAATGCCTCTTGCTCCTTGTCCCACTCTTCTTCAGGAATCTGCACACTGACTCCATCTTCACCTGTCTTTGTTGGATGTTCCCATCCTTTGTTGACAGCTCTCCAGACTTTGCTATCTAGAGACCTTAAGAAGGCTATCATACGAGGCTTCCAGTCATCATAGTTAGAGCCATCCAACATGGGTGGTCTATTTGAGTGTCCTATATCCTTGTCCATGGTACTAGAAAGTAACTTCCCTAGATCTCACCCAGATATTAATAGGCAGGGTGCCTGCTCTGATGCCAATTGAAATTCTAGTTATCAGACTTTAGATGTCACACGGGTTGTTATGACATCCAATTCTGCACAGACAAGAATTATGCAGAACTTAAAAGTAAGTGCAGTAAATAACACAAGTAATTGTTTACCCAGTTCAGTCCAACATGACCTACATCTGGGGGCTACCAAGCCAGGGAGGAAATCCACTATCAGTAGTATTAATTCAAAGCTAAACTCAACCGTTTACAACTTGTCACTTAATCCCTACCCAATGCAATTTCAATCTTACTTTAAGATCAGAGTTCCTACTCACTCCCCCTCAATCACCTCAGTGATTACTATCTTTAATCAATATTAAAGACAACTTTGAAGTCACACTTCAAACAACTCTTGATTGTGCTTAACAACTTTAATCATGATACACATCACTCACGCTTAAAAGTTTTGAGCGACACAACACTTACAACTCAATGAACACCCTATGCCAAAGCAATCATCTACGTGATAATGGCTTGGCTTACAAGATATGTCTAATACAAGACTCACAAAAATACAGCAGTGAAGTATGATGGACACACTAAATCTTCACGCCTCAAAATCCCCAGTTCTGAATGAAGGAACGACTTCCTTTTATATTGCAGTACTTGGGCCTTTGCACTTGTATTCTCCTGAATTTAAGGTCACGCGAGTTCCCCTAAATTCCACATCTAGGTTACTAACAAATAGGCTATTTGTTAGGTTCATTAAATGTAGCTTGATTGTTAATTTCCTGGATTTTCTCTCAGCTGTTGAATCCCTGAAGAATAGCCTGAGAAAAAGCTGAAACAGAAAACTGAACAACCTACAATATAGCATATGCTGTCAGGAATGAATGTCACGACATTCAGCTTGACATCAAGGATCATATGCTAAGTCTGTTTTTCCAAAAAATAGACTGTATAATTTTGCTGACCTGTATATGACCAAAATGACCATACTACAGTAACAGCTTACATTAATAGATGTCAAAGTATCCAATTTGACATTTACACATTTGGCCTTAAGTCAGTTCTGTTATCCTCTTGAAGAACAGACTAAGAAACATACTGAAGTGTAGCAGAACACCACTCTGTCTATTGTTCAGTATATGCTGTCAATGATGAATGTCATAACATCCAGTTTGACATTCAGTCAGTAGGCCTTATGCCAGGTCTGGTATTTCCTTGATAACCAGACTGGAAATAAATACTAAGTTCTAACAGAACACCAGCTGTTCTATTCCTTAGTATCTGCTGACAGGGATGAATGTCACAACATCCAGTTTGACATTCAATAAATCCTGTATTAGCTAATCCTGCAGTAACTACTCAAGTGTGTCATGACATCAGTCAAGACATCAGAGTACAGTTAGATATTCTAACCTACAATGTAGTCACACATACACACCATGTCATGACATCAGTCAAGACATTAGAATCCAGCTAGTGTTTTACCATATAATGCAGCCAATTAAACACCTACAATATATATATATATATATATATATATATATATATATATATATATATATATATATATATATATATATGTATATATATATATATATATATATATATATATATATATATGTATATATTTATATATATATATATAGTATATATTTATTTATTTATTTTTGTTTTTCTTATTTTAATAAATATATACTAGTTTATTTTATATAGGCAAAATATTGGTTTGTTTTTTGCTATATATATATATATATATATATATATATATATATATATATATATATATATATATATATATATATATATATATATATATATATATATATATA
The DNA here is from genome assembly GCF_024323335.1 of Lathyrus oleraceus. Classification (NCBI taxonomy): domain Eukaryota; kingdom Viridiplantae; phylum Streptophyta; class Magnoliopsida; order Fabales; family Fabaceae; genus Lathyrus; species Lathyrus oleraceus. Next base: position 522,795,011 of record NC_066583.1, on the reverse strand, counting down.
TATATATATATATATATAAACCAAAAACAAATCAATATTTGTTTTTATCCCTAACTTTTTTCTGGACCGCTCATTTGAAGCTTTGGATCCACCGAAATGCCCTTATTTTTCCTAAGTCGTCTTTTGTGGTGTTCAACTTCGCGGAGTTATTTTTTTGGATTTTTTTAAATGTTGTGACTGCCATGTTATTGGTGGATGGGGATCCACCGAAATAATTTCTCTTGGCTTTTTCACGACTTCTTCGACATTTTGAGATGTCTGCGAAAGAGAGTATATGGTTGATCCTTAGGTGGATATGTGTAGATGGACTTACTCTCTTGAAGATTGAATACACAGTCAAATTGTATGAACACAACTATCCCGCCCCTGATTAAGATTATGGGTTTTTGTTCCGAATGAAACACCTGCTTCTAGAGTAAAAGTGGTTATCTAGGGATTAACTCATTATCTCTTTAGTGGTGTACAACAAAAACATTATTCAAGAATTGAGACAAGATGGTTGGGATAAACTATTTACTTGTGTGAAGTCTTTTTGTGAAAAACATGATATTGAGATTCCTGATCTTGATGATGTTCATTCAACAACAAGATTCTGGTACTCTCATCTTGAAGTGAACCAGGTAACGATTGAGCATTATTTTATAGTTGAAATATTTTTCAGTACCATTGACAAATGATTACAAAAGTTGAATAGCAGATTTAATGAGCAAGTAATTGGTTTGTTAACTCTAAGTTATGCTTTGGCTCCCAAGGATAATTACAAAGCTTTTAACTTTGATACTATTTTCACTCTAGTTGAAAAATATTATCCTATGGACTTCAATGAGAAAGAGATAATGAATTTGCAATTTCAACTACGACATTTTATTATTGACGCTCGTCAAGCATCGAGTTTGAACAATTTATCAACTATTCAAGACATAAATGTTCATCTTTGGTTGCAACCGGAAAGAATGAAATTTACTATTTGATTGATAGAATGCTCCGCCTTGTCATGACTCTCCTTGTATCTACGACCACTACTGAAAGATCTTTCCCGACAATAAATATTATCAAGACAAGATTGAGAAGCAAAATGAAAACTAATTTTCTAGGAGATAGCATGACGATTAACATTGGAAGATAAATTGTTGCAAATATTGATTATGTGACTTTTTTTTATAAACAAGATTGCATTATGAGGAGTGCAAGGGGTACTCAACCCTTAATACAAAGGTAACAAACCAAAGCAAAGGAGAAAAAAACAAGAATAATTAGGACAAGCATCTAAAAGGATCAATCTTCCAATCCTTCCATCTCAACAAAGAAGAATGACGATAGAAAGCTAGAAACCAATCACAACTTAACCTTAAAATATTATCAAAACAATATCAACCTTCCACTTCCACCGGATTGAAAACTGATAAATTCCTTCGCAATCAAAGAACCCAACAAACACAAGGGCAAAAAAAAAAGTAAATTGTTTCTTGTAGACCTTAAAAAACTAGCATAGAAAGAACCAAAATGGTCTTCCAAAGTAGAAATCACACAAAAATATTCAATGCCTAGCCAGTTGCACACCTTGAACCAAATCCCCAAGCTGAAGGCGCAATAACAAAACAAATGAGACATATCTTCAAAGTCTGAGGAATAAAAGGGACAGAGTAAGCAAGAAGAATCCAACAGAATACCATGATATTGCAGTTGGTCTTTTGTCGGAAGGCGGTTGAGGAGCAATATCCAACAAAAAATATGGATCTTGCTAGGAATAATAGACTTCCAAAGCTTGGTAAGGAAGGATAAATATCTCACCTCACCTCTTCTTGAAAGCTCGGACAAATCCGTAATCACCGAATAGACAATTTTGACCGAAAAACTTCCATTTTCAAACCACCGAATAAAGTCGTCTTCCGGATTAAGAACCGGGGAAACATGACCAAGAAGCCCGTACAACTCTTCCAACTGAACATCTTCCTCCAAACTCACTAATTATTTATGTAACCAGATATTCCATTTCCGAACTCCATCGATCCAAACATCCTCTTTTACAATCTTAGAGCCCGAGTTAGCTGCAATAAGAAAAATGAGAGGAAAAGTAGTTGACATAATTTCACAACCCAACCATTTAAAATTCCAAAAACCGATCAAAGAACCATTTCCAACTTGCAGTGGACATGGTGGACGAACCAATTATGATAAGAAAGAGAACTGAACCGAATATTTAACAAGTCCCTCCACCAAAGCGAATATTTCTTCTTCGAAGGCATGAGAGATTGGATAAAATTAAGAGAGAGAAAATCTCTATACCGATAAGTTAAAATAGCTTTCCAAGGAATATTATAGTCAATTATAATCCTCCACAACCAAGTGCAAAGAAGATCTTGTTAAATAAATCACAATGTTTTATTCCTAAACCTCCCTCCTTCTTCAACCTGCAAACCGAATCCCAACAAACTTTCCTTTGGCCTTCCTCTGCCCCAAAGAAAAGTCCGTTGGATCTTAATAATCTCTTGAATGATCGCCTTGGGTGACCTTTAAAGAGAAAATGGATAAATGGGTATGTTAGTTAAAATCGCGTTGGTCAAATTGATATGGCCTCCTTGTGGCAAGAACTTTCCTTTCCATGATGCCAATCTACTTCGAATCTTATCAACAGTTTTCGACCAAGAAGAGATCCTACTGGGATTAATTCCCACCTTCACCCCAAGAAATCGAAACAAAATAAAACCTACACTATAGGACAAAAAATAAGAGGCTGCATTGATGAAATCTCCCTCCAAATGCAACCCAAAAATCTTGCTTTTGGAAAGATTTACCTTTAAAACCCATAGCATTTCAAAGCCCTTTAGCATTGCTTTGAATCTCTAAAGATTACTCTAAACTCCATCACAAAATAAGATCGTATCGTTAGCGAATTTAAGCATGTTAAACTTAATATCCTGCTTGAAAATGAATCCTTTGAACTCCCTAGAACTCGAAGCTTGAGACATTAAACCTGACAAACCTTCGGCCACCAACAAAAAAAGATAAGGGGATAGCGGATCCCCTTGTCTCAATCCTTTCTCCACTTGAAATTCGGAAGTAGGGATCCCATTCACTAGAAAGGACATAGAACTGGTGAAAACCAAACATTCCATCCAAAGTAACCATTTTGGACCAAATTTCAACCTCTTCAGCATATACCTCAGAAAGTCCCACGAGACGCAATAGTAAGCCTTTTGAAAATCAACCTTGACTACCAAACATTATTTCTTGTATCTTGTTGCATAATCCCTTATCTCATTTATAACAAGCATCCCATCTTGAATATTCCTTCCAGAGAGAAAAGCATACTGACAATTTGAAATCAGGCTATCCAATACTTTCTTTAATCTTGAAGCCAAGAGTTTAGATATAATCTTATGTAAACTAGAAATCAGACATATAGGTCAATAATCCCCAAAAGATTGTGGAATGTTAGATTTTAGAATAAGGGTAAGGAAAGAAGTCGTGAAAGCTCTAGGCACCTTAGACTTGCAGAAAAAGTGACTAACAAAATCCATGACATCAACCTTGAGGATATCCCAACAAGCCTTGAAAAAATTCATGTTAAACCCATCAGGACCCGGACTTTTGTCATTAGCGCATTGCCAAACGACATCCTTCACTTCCTCCTCCTCATAAGGAAATTCCACAGAGAGTTGAGTAAATTCAATCCCATTCAAATTTGGCCTCCAGAAATTTGAATCTTTAAAGGATGATTCAAAGTTATTTCTAATCCCATCATTTACTTCCTGTGCATTTTCAACTCATCCCTCTTGAGTCATTAACCCCACCATATTGTTCCTTCTAAAACTCTGCTCATAACTTTGTGGAAAAAACTATTATTATAGTCACCTTCTTTGATCTATTTGTGCCTCAATTTCTGATGTAAGATACTCTCACTATAATTCATCGTATATCACATCTTCAAATTAGCCTCAAGAAGATCTTTGGAAAAAGATCATCATTTCTAACTCTGCCACCTTCCTCTAAAGCTTCAAGCTTACGAATATAAGAAACCGCCTTATCCACCTCTATGAAACCAAACACCTCCTTATTCCAGTTCCTCAAGGCCTCTTTCAGCAACTTCAACTTCTCCTTCAAGATAAAATATGCCCCCACTTAACAAAGAATGACTTCCAAACGTGCGATACAAAGGGAATAAAATCTATGTGATCCAACCAAGCATTGAAAAACTCGAAAGGTTTTGGCCCTCAGTTAGTATGATTACCTTTGATCAAAATATGTTTATGATCTGAAATATCTCTATTACCCACAAACTGGACATCAATATTCCAAGCTAACAAAGTAGGTTCCGAAAGTAAGAAATGATCAAGCCTACTCATGGCTCCTCCATTAGATATATTCCAGGTGAACCTACTTCCAACGACTGGGACATTAATGAGACTCATTTCCCCTATGAAAGAATTGAACTCAGTAGATTCACCTTTGTTGAAGTTTACACTCGACCCCTTTCTCTCCGTTTCCTTCTTAACTGCATTAAAATCCCCTACCACACACCATTCCCCTTTCGGACAAGAATTTTTCATCTCTAACAAACTCTTCCATAACTGACACTTATTATCGATCAAACAAGAGGAGTAGATATAACCAAGTATATGGAGATCCCTTTCCAATTGAAATTGATTCCAACATAACCCTCCCTTGTGAAACTGAATAAAGACTAAAGATTACCTTTATTCCATAAGATTAGAGAACCACCCAATCTACCATTTGAGTCTTTAGCCGTCAATTCCACCTCTGAATCATCCCATATTTTTGAAATAATATTCCTCTGAGTTGATTGGATCCTGGTCTCTTGAAACAAAAATAAATCAAACTTACAATCTAAAATAAACTTACGAATAACTCACTGCTTGACAAAACTCCCACTCCCCGAAATATTAAGAGAGAGAGAGAGAGAGAGAGAGAGAGAGAGAGGGAGTATTTATGAGTTAACCTTATTAGAATCATCCCTTCGAAGCTTCCTCCCTAGAGAATCCTTCTCCAAGTCGTTAAGCATACCCACATGGTAACCATCTCCCTCCAAACCTTTAACCCTAAAAGAAATCATTTTATCCTAAAGCTTTTGCGCTACATAGTTAGAGTTAATGGACCTAAATATCAAATTGCCTTGAAGAACATTTGAATGTGTAGTAGATTCACATCAAAGAGGAGATCCCCCCGAAAACCTAGGCGAACAAATGTCATCAAAGCAAGAGGAAGAAGGAGAAAAAAGAAGGCTTGAAAAAGGGTTAGGGATTTTCAGTGGCCTGAGAGTAGAGAAAAAAGAAGGCTTGAAAAAAATAAGAAATCAAAGAGTGAGATTTCAATTTCGATTGTTCAGGAAAAGAAAGGGCCTTAAAATTGGATTTTTGGATTGGGCTAAGGCCCAAAGAGCTCAAAATTGGAACTTCAGTAGAAGGCCCAAAGCCCCACAAGGCTCAACCAACCCACCTGCCACAAGTTGGTCCCCTTCAAAATCTCTTGAGCTAATTTAAATCTTTTCTTACGAGGCTTAGATTTCTTTCTGACCCTAAGAAGTACATTGGACCGAGAAAAATCAGGAAAAGGTGGAAGAGTCACTCCATCCGTTGACTGTTTTATAGTAACTAAACCCAACAAAAGACGTTTATCCACTATATTATTGGAAGAAACAAAGCAATTTTCATGAATGGTCAAGTCACATCCTACAACTACGTCCTCCACCTAGGAAGAAAGGAACTAGGGATTTCTTCATCCTAGGAAAACCCCCAAGAGCTTTCCTCCCTCACACCTTCCAAATCGTTGAACAAAGATTTTGAATCTGAATCCTCTCGAGATTTGATCATTGTAGCCTTCTGAGGAATACTAATAACAACATGTGTTTCTTCCACCAACTTAATTCTGAAGATTACAACCTCTATCTTAATACTGAAGATCTTATTAATGGCCAAAGAACACCCAGTTCTAACCAAAATCCTTGCCACGTCAAACTTGGTTGAGCAGACATGCAATCATCAATGCAGATATACGGACCCACCGTCTTGGTAATAAAGGAAAACAAATCAAAGTTCCAGGTATGGCAAGGAATGCGGTAGACACGTTACCACGTAACCCTCTCAGGATCAACATCCTCTGGTGACCATCTACGAACTTCTTTAAACCATTGAAAGAGTCAATCACATCCTGGTACTAAGAGTTCCTTTAGCACCCCAACCTCATGTATTTCAAGTAAAAAAAGATTTGCTCCTAGAGGCGTAACCTTTACTAAAAAAATATTTCATGCTAAATGTTTCTTGCATATTGTAAGTCATCCCAGGATATTTGACCACTCTCACATAGGCTCTATTGAATCTTTTAAAAGCTGCTTCAAGGTTAGAATCAAAGTTGGGTGGAATAGAAGACTTCCCCTGTAAAGGTTGAGACCTAGGGACCTCCCCATCCTTACCAGAGAAAAAGACTTCAAGCTTACCAGCCTTACCAAACTTGGGAATATTCACATGTAGTTTGACATTGTCCAAAAAACTGTTATCAAGTTTAGTAGCCAACAACCTAGAATCAGTTACGTTGAAGAAACGAATAAAACCGTATCTTCGTCCCCTCACATCCTTCTTCGAGGGGATAATAACTTCATCGAGTTTCCCATAATATTGAAAAAACTCATACATGTCCCTGACGAAAAACCTAGATGGAAAAGAAGTGAAGAAAAAAGAAGTCGAGTTGTAGGAAAGCTGACCGAGTCTTCTAAACCTCCCACTGTGTTCTTCTTGGATTCGCCTTCTTCCCCTCACATGTTGCCATGATCTATCAAAATCCTTGTGGCATTGCATGATGAATCCTTGTGGCATTGCATGATGAATATGGAAAAAAGAAAAAAGCCCAGAACCTAGAGAGAAGCAGGACTACATTGATGATTTCAAGCTACTAAAAAACTGTAGAGTATTATTATAAGTTATTTTTAAGTAATAATTTTTAATTATTTATGCTCAACTCTGTGTTTATTGCAATTTATATATTTTATAAATTATATTTAATTTTGTGGCCACCCCAAACTTTGTAGTCTGGCTTCGCCACCGACAAAGTTCATACATAACTTTGCTCTTTTTTTAAATGAGCCTATGTAATGGGACAACGGGATTGACCCCATGGATTAGTCGGTCGTAAAATCAAATACCAAACTTTTAAATATATATGGTGTTATATTTATCATGACCCAACAATTTTCTAAAACAAAACATGTCCCTTTTCTATCATGAAAGATTGAAAAGTTCAAAAATAATGAATCCTAATCATTAGAAATTGTTAAAAAGGAAAAAAGGGTATTAAAAAAATTATTAAAGAGGCAAAACACAACACATCGATCTATTTACCTGACATTTCTTAGGTGTGAAAAAGGGATAAATAAAATTTATTAATCTACTATAAGTGTTAAAAATATTTAATTGTTTTTAATATTGCTTAAGCTTTACACACTATAAAATGAACAAATCATATTCTATTTGTTATATACAAAAAGAAGAAAAACATGATTAAACCTCTCAAATTTGTTTATGGTATAATTTTATTTATTTCTCTATTCCTTCTTTCAAAGGAGGCTTGTGGTAAACCATTTATCCCTCTATAAATTTTCTCCTTAATACAATATTTTATCTCATTTTAACATCATTAATTTATTCTATTTTCAAGGGGCAGCTGTTAAATGTGAAAAGGATGAAGATTGTCCGATTTCTGGTTTTGAGCCTTTAATTTTTAAGTGTATTAACCACTTATGTGAAGCAGTTAAAAAGGATCCAAAAGCGCCTATAGTTTTTTCCTAGTTATGATTTTGTATTCTAAAATGTTACTAATGAAATAAAATAAAACAATAAAGATTATTATAATTTTATTTTCTCATTCTCTCTCTTAATTTTAGAGGTATACCATGTCCTTTAAATTTGGGAAATTATTAACGGAATTTGTTATAATTAAAACATACTAATATATATATATATATATATATATATATATATATATATATATATATATATATATATATATATATATATAAAGGGAAAAAATGAAATTCGTATTGATGGAGTCGACTTTGCATACAATCGTGTTAGAACAAGCAACCACAAAGTTGGTAAAACTTGGAATGAGTAAATCTAGTGTGTGTGGAGAGAGAGAGAGAGAGAGAGAGAGAGAGAGAGAGAGAGAGAGAGAGAGAGAGAGAGAGAGAGAGAAAATTGAGGGTGAGAGTGAGATATTTCATTAGCTATGGTGAGAGTGCATCATACACACTTATATACAAGTTACACAATGATTGGAATGTGAAATGACCAACTATAATAACATAAAACACAAAAACTCAGGGCTGTAATCGACTACGCCAAACCAGGTAACCAATTACACCTGACACTGAAATTAAAACAAATTAATTCAGCTTCAGTGGCAACTAGTTACACCATTTCTGATAACCAGTTACCCCTTCTAAAACTTCACTTTTCTGCAACCAGAATGCATGTGAGCTCCAGCTATAACCGGTTACACACCCGATGGTAACCAGTTACAACACATGAAATACTTCAAAAACTTCAACACACCACCTTTATTCATGTGCTACAAGTCCACCATGTCAGGATCTTCTTCAACCTGTTGAATATATCATTTGTGACCCCTTTTGTCAGCAAACCAACAACTTGGTCCTCACTTCTGCAATATCCCAATCGTAACCTTACATCAATAACAAGTTCCCTCAAATAATGAAACCTCATCTCAATGAGATTTCTCCTCCCATGTGAAATTGGATTCTTAGCAAGATTAATCTTGGAAACATTGTCAACTAAGAGTGTGTCAGCCTCACCCGCGCTGCTGTCCAACGCCTCCAATAGATTCATAAGTCATACGGCTTGGCACACACATAACGAAGAGGAAATATACTCAGCCTTACAAGATGAGAGTGCAACTACCAGTTCCTTCTTCGAACACCAAGAGATTGGTGTCGCACTGAACATAAATATGTATCTAGCTGTAGACTTTTGATCATCCTTATCTCCGCACCAGTTAGAATCGGTAAAACCAAGCAAATTGCATTTTCTGCTTGTATCCGCAGTGGGAAAGAGTATTCAGTTGCCAATAGAACCTTTAACATAGCGCATGATCCTTTTGACTGCTGCCATATGAGACATCTTCGGTATCTCCATGAATCTAGTCACAATACCGACACTAAATGCTAAGTCTGGTCGCGTATTACAAAAGTGATGTAAAGATCCACTCAACCTCCTATATTGAGTTTGATCAACATCTTCCTCATCCTCATTCTTAGACAATTGTAACCTTGGTTCAGCTGGAGAAATGGCAGCATTGCAATGCTCCATTTCACACCTTTTCAATATCTCAAGAGCATATCCCCTTTGGTGCATGAGCAGTCCCAATTTTGACTTGTGGAACTCAATGCGAAGAAAATGAGTTATGAGACCAAGGTCCGTCATCTCAAATTCATTCATAAATTCACTCTTAAACTTTGAAATACACTCACCATTTCTCTCCATGATCAATAAATCATCCATATATAGATAAAGGATAATTACTCATTCACTATCATCCATCTTCGCGTATACTCCATGCTCCGATACACATTTCTTGAAGCTAACTCCCTTTAGAAAACCATAAATTCTTTTATTCCAAGCTCTTGGAGCTTGCTTTAAACCATATAATGCTTTTCTCAACTTGTAGAACTTCAACTCTTAATCTTTCACTACAAAACTAGGGGATTGTCCTCCATATACCTCCTCTTCAAGTGGTCCATTCAAAAACACAGATTTGACATCCATTTGGTAAATAGGCTAATTATGGTTATTTGCAATACCAACAACAAGCCTAATGGTTTCAATCCTAGCAACCGATTTAAATACCTCCTCAAAGTGTATACCTTCTCTTTGCAAAAATCCCTTAGCCACTAATTTAGCCTTATGCTTGATTATCTCACCCTTGGGATTTGCCATCACTTTGAACAACCATTTCATACCAATTTACTTCTTCCCTTTTGGTAGATCAACAAGCTCCCAATTAGTGTTTTTCTTAATGGATTCCAGCTCCTCTTTCATAGCACAAATCCACTTTGGATCACTTAAAGCCTCTTCCGCATTAACGGGTTCAGATTCGGCCATTAGTGCAAAGTAAACGAAATCACCATCATCATTGACCTCATTGTCATGAAACAACTCACAATCCTGGAGTCTCTGAGGCAAACACATTTTCCTTATTGACCTCCTAACATTTCCTTCATCACGGGCTTTGACGACATGTTGTCATGTACTTCCTACAACCTCAAAATCCAAATTTAGAACTGTAACCGATTACAAGATACTGGTAACCGGTTACAGCCTGCATGTAACCGGTTACAAACTACTGGTAACCGGTTACACCCTATTTTAGCTGCTTCATTTCATCGATTATGATATCCCGACTGATCACGATCCTCCTGTTAACAACATCAAACAGTTTGTAAGCACCGGTAGAGTGATATCCAACAAGAATCATCACCTACCCCGTCTCAAGAAATTGGCCAATACTTAGAAGGTTACATTTAATTCCCGAAATATAAAAGACATATTTGATCAAGGAATGTCCTCCATCCCTTCTCATGATTAAAACATCACTAATACCGTCGATCATTAGAGTAGTGTCACCCATAAACTTTAATTTATTCTTCATGGCCCGATTGATTTTAACAAACCAATCTTTTCTTCCCGTCATATGAGTTGAACAACCCAAGTCCAAATACCAGTCCTCACTACACTGAACTCCTTTCATACTCATCATTATGTCTTCCTCTTCACGCAATCGGTCAACCGTATCATTCAACCGGCTGCAGCCCAATTTTTCTGCATTCTTTGAGCCACTGCAGCTGCTGGCCCGCAACTGTAAATTGCTATAATTCGCTTCCTGATCATGACCAAGAGTTTATTCTATTTATCAAACTCTTGCCTTGCAACCTTGGCTTCATCCCCTTGAGATTCCTTCTTATTTGCATTTCATTCTTTTGCAAAATGACCAAACTATTGACACTTGTAGCATTGCTCCTTGCTATTGTCAAATCTATTTCTTTCACCTCTAAATCTCCATAACCATCGTGTTTGTTGTAGCTGCTTTCACCCTTTTGACTCATCGAATTCTTTGAATTTTGGGACTCTTTTCCACCAAAATTCTGAAAATTCCCTTTGTTCTTCAAGGTTCATTTTCTTTTCGATATCTTGTCCTGCTCATTGAAATTAGCTTGCAAAGCTATCTCTGTCTTTGCCTTATCGTGGTTACTCTACTCCATCCTTTACCCATTAGCCTCAATAGAAGTTTGTAGCTCCTCTTTTCTCATCGTCACAAAATCCTTCGACTCCTCAATCTCCACAACTATGTTATCGAATCTTGGTGTTAAAGAACGCAAGTTCTTAGCAACAACATTCTGCTCCGTAATGGTTTCTCCACACGCCTTCACTTGGTTCACCAAGCGAGTGATTTTTATCTCAAAATCGTTAATTGTTTCCTTTTCCTCCGTTTGAATCAATTCGAGCTACCGTTTATGCGTTTGTAACCTCACATTGTTGTACCCCAAAATTTGCCCTCCCCTTTTCTCACCTATTCATCCAATCACTTGATCAGGAGATCACTTGCATACATTCATAATTCATCCGCATGCATCATTCCTCATGGATTCAGAAGAAACTTGGGCTTGTAAAGCTAGGGTTTGTATGGATATCAAAGCCCAAAGGCATGGGCTAACCATATCATCAACATGGGGGATGTGAAACCCTAATGATGGTGGTGAAGGTTTGATTTCAACAAAGGTGTGACCAGACAATCTAGGGCCTTCAAAGCCCTAATTCCTCAAGGCATGACTTCATGGAGCTTCCCCAGGCCTTATCTTGGTCTCCAAAGCCCTAATCAGAAGATGGTGAATAAGATGAACTTGGTGGCTTCACTATGCATTCATGACCCCTCAATCTTCACCATTTGTCAATTTGCTTGGCCTAACCTTTCTTGGAGCATTGGTCTTGGTCCAAAGTCAATGGTGTTAATTATATGGTTGTGGATATATCTATGGTCCTGATCATCTGAACAACCAAACTTCTTGTATTTCAAGCCATTTACTAGTCATGTCATTGGTTCATGGGTACTATATCAAAACCCTAATCGTATGGTCTCATTTCATGGCTTGTCCATAAACATTATCAATCAAGGTATTTTCTTTTCAAAAGTCAAACATCCAAGTCATAAATAAACCAATTGTAAAACCAATTTCAATCACTTTTCAAACCATTTCAATCCATTCCATGTCATTTTAAACCATTACATATGATTCTACACAAGAAAATACAAGTCTTGACATTTTTGACCAAATGTTGACTTTGGTCAACAATTGATTTTTTGGTCAACTTTGACCAAAGTCAACCCAAAATCCAAAAACCCAAAATTTTATCCTAGTCAACAATTCATTGTCCATTTACAAAGAAAAAGAGATTTTGACCAATTGTTGACTTTGGTCAACAGTTGGCTTTTTGGTCAACTATGACCAAAGTCAACCCAAAATCTTAAAGCCCTAATTTTCCAAACCTAATCCTGATCACATCACATTGGTCTTGGTCCACCATCCAAAGGCCATGATTGCTTACTTTCACCTTGTTTCTTCATTCACAAGTAACGTTGCAAATATCACGTCCAATTCCATAAACCTACAAAACACCAAGCCATGAAAACTGCAGCATAAGATCCAGCCCTGTAATCAGTCCATGAACTCATTCAAACAACCACACAAGCATTGCCTAAGACACCTTGAAGACCAATTGGCCAAAATTCAGCAAGAAAGAAATGCTTACCATGGTTGCAAGCACATGAACCCTGTCTTGCCTTGCTTGCTGCAACATACCTACACATGCCTTGCTACATCATTCACAACCATCGCAACATACAAACACCTTCCTTGCTCTGCCTGCTGCAACTATGGGCATGCATTAAGACCTCCATGTTATCATCATCATTATGCCAACATAACAACCTGCTACAAGACCAATAATGCAACCACCAGGTCTTGCATCTAACCCACTTGCAACATGAGCATATTACCATGAACAATACAACCTGAACCTGCAACTGACAAAAATCATGGTCAATGAAATCGGCAGGCAAATGGTTCATGCACTGTCTGCAGGAAGATGGTAGAACATTGGAGCAAACAACTTTTGCAAACAACATCCTGCAATGTTACCAAACCATCCACATCTTGCAGCCAGCAGGAAACCAAGTCAAAGAGCACTTTGCAGCATTGCAGGACCAATTTTGAGCTTTCCATGAACCTTGTAGACCCATGCCAATCGTGCTTCATCATAAGCCATGCTTACCTACAATGACACACAGGAAAACCAAGTGAAACCCTGTATTCAAGCAAGTCAGAACCACAAAAAAGGGCCAGTACACAAGACCTACAACCATATGCACAATGTCTGCTACCTTCAACCAGCCAGGATACCTAACATTGTAGCAAGGTTAACCTGCATTGAGCCTTGAACAAACCTTGCATTCAACAAGTCAAAGAGCACTCTGCAGCATTGCAGGACCAATTTTGAGCTTGCCATGAACCTTGTAGACCCGTGCCAATCGTGCTTCATGATCAGTCACCATTTATGCTAGGTATTTCACTATTTAACCGTAAATAAGTCAGGTAAACTGCGTAAACTTAAGCATTTTTAGTTAGATATAAGCTCAATTCTATAATATAGAGTGTGTTGTTACTTATGAGTTTCTTGAGGATATTTTACACTTTTGGGTATGTTAGCAGGTCAAAAACTAGTTTGGAAGCTTAGGGAATCAAACGTCAGATGCGAAATTGAGCCAGAGCAAGAAAACGGAAGAAAAAATCAATTCTTGGAGAACCTGCTGTTCATATGCGTATGGCCTTACATGATACGCGTATGGACCTTCCCATTACGCGTAGTATATGCAAAGGACCAAAGGAGTGGAAAATCAAGCAAGAAGACAAGCTTCTGGTGATACGCGTATGGGAGTTAGCAATACGCGTATCAGATGTTGTCTTACGTGCAATACGCGTAACAGATGTTGTCTTACGTGCAATACGCGTATGGTACAGAGCAATACGCGTAACGTGCAGCGCAATACGCGTATGAAGCCCAGAATCCGGAAAAGCCCAGCTGCGTAGCTATTTATACGGGAGAACGCGATTTTGCTGGGGTTGGACAATTTTGGAGAAAAGAAAGAAGCGTTTTGAGAGCTGGAGACTCAAGGATTATCAGAGGATTCATATGTTCAAGAGTTTTTCGACGATTGAAGATTGATTTCTCAAGAGAATCTGTAATGACAACAATTTTTATCTTTGTTTTTATTTCTATTATGAGTAGCTAAACCCCTCATTGCTAGGGGGGTGACCCTGATTCTGAATGTGACAGATTTTATGTTTATGAATGCATTGACTATTTCTTCATCTCAATTGATTTGTTCATATTACCGTTCTTTATGCTTTATTCGTCGGACCAACGAATGATGATTAATATGAATAGTTTAAGCTGGACAGCAATTATTCATTGATCTGTATAAGAACTTTGGATAGTAAAAATCACCTAGGACTAGGGATATTCTATCTGACCGGTAATTCTTGATATTCGAATGCTTGAGTATGAACTTAATTATTTATGGACATAGTAATTAGGTTACATAATCAAATGTCTTTTCACTAAGGAATTAGGAATAGATACCCTTGAGGACCGGAATCAATTGAACAAGATTATTGTCAAAGCCTTCATAAATTATATCTGTTACAGGAAGTTTCATTCATCGAACCCTAGCAATCTACTCTAATTTGTCTCTCGTTCAACCATTTTATTTGTTTTATTTATTTGATATTGATAGTATAATTACTCACAACACAAAAACCAAAGGTTTTTTGTCTAATTGAAATAATTTATAAACTCTGTATCATCAAGCAGTCCTTGAGATCGACAAACGGGGAATTTCCCTTTTATTACTACAGTGAGAAAAATAGTACACTTGCTATTTTCCCATCAAGTTTTTGGCGCCGTTGCCGGGGACTGTAACACCCCGATAAAATAAGATAATTATTTAATTTAAGTTAATAATATATTTATTAATTTAATTAAATAATTGGAATATTATTATTGGGATTATTATTATTGGATTATTTTTATTATTATTATTGGAATAAAAGTAGAAATCAGTAAAAAGGTTCCATTTGGTAAAAAGAGTTATTTTTCACGTGAAAAGGGAAAAGAGACAGAAAGTGGAAAAAGAGCAAGAGAACAAGGGTTGAAGGAAGGAAAAGCTCGGAGCTCCGAGATTTGCCGGATTGACTCAGGTAAGGGGGGTTTATCATCGTTTAATGGGTATTATGGGATAATATGTAATGGGTAGTGATAAACCATTGATTTACCTCTGATTGGAATAATTATGCTGAAAATTGTGAACTTTTGGGATGAACGAATCTGGATTTAAATTGAAGGAAATTCGTAGGAATTAGATGCAATAGTGTTAGGATTGGTGAGATTGAATAAGATATGATTTGTGTTAGATGATATGAACGAATACTGTGTAAAATTGGACTGTGGAAGGTTGGATCTGAGGAATTTCGTAGCAGAGAAAACCATAGCAGATCTGGAAATTCTGGTTTCTGGTCATACGCGTATGGCACTAGGCAATACGCGTATGAGATGGTCTGGTACGCGTATGGCACTAGGCAATACGCGTATGGATGAGGAAAATGATGTTTTGAACGTGGTTTGGTCTCTGTTGGTACGCGTATGGGGAAGTGGTACGCGTAGCATACGCGTATGAGATAGGTGGTACGCGTATGGGATTTGGTCAGGAGATGGGCCATACGCGTATGAGACTAGGCAATACGCGTATGGGCAGGATTGTGATTTTTCTGTGTTGTTGTTGTGCAGTTTTTGGTTGTTCAGCTGGATAATGTAATTTAGCTGAGGTATGATAGAGTAGGGATCATTTCCCGTTGTTTTGAGTAGTATAGGTATTAGTAGAGTGTGCTAATACTATGATTGATTATGATGGTATGCATAATGTTGTGAAATGTATCTATTGTGTATGAAATTATGAATGGACTGTTTATGGCTTAGAGTGTGAGCATATGTCCATTGTGGATGATTGTTGATGTTTGCATGACTAAGTGATTTAGCTTGCATATTGTGGCCTTTATGGTGGTAGCTAATTCCCATGGTGAGGAATTAGTGAGTTAGTATTGTGGATTGTTGTTGATGTTTGCATGCTAGGTGATTAGCGTGCATATCATGGCCCTTGGGGTGGTAGCTAATTCCCATGGTGAGGAATTAGTGAGTGAGTCACTAGGTCTCAAATGAGTGGGACTAGTGGGCTTGGTAGCCGTACCTGGATTTGGTCGGTGAGGTTGAACTATATGTTCACAAATAGTCGGTACCGCATGCATGGAGTCTCATTGCATAATGTATGTATGTATGGCGTATAATATGAATGGATGTATTCCAATATTATACGTGTGTTTTATGGTTGTGTTGAGTTTGAGTATGATGATGATGATGATTATGAGTTGATATTGCCGTTGCTGTATATGTGTAATCTGATTAGGGTGATGATATGTGTTAAATTACTTAGCATTACATGACATTTTATAATGCTTACTATATTGATTGAGGAACTCACCCTTACAACTATGTTTCAGGTAACGAGCAGTGATTGAGTAGGAGCTAGTCCTTGGAGTCTAGTGTAGTTCCTTAGTGGGTCATGCTCTGGTAGATGTAACATCGGGACGGGATGTTTTACTATGTTTTCATTTGGTTGTTGAACAACTTTACATGTAATGTATTACATGGTTTGAATGTTGTTAGTTTGTATCCGCTGCGTATTATGCAAATGTTTTATTTTGATTAAATAAATGAGCATGACAGGATATTTTGGAAAATGGTGTGAAATGATTGTGTGACACCCTTAATTGCATATTTACTCTGATTGATATATGTTGTTTAATTAAATATTTGGGGTATTTTAGAAGGGTGTTACATTAGTGGTATCAGAGCATAGTCGGTCGAGTCGAGTCGTAATTATTCTGTTTCCCCTGTACGGGATAGGTGTTGTGTAACCCTATCAGTACTTATTGTTTTAGCTTGTTGGGTTTTCAGAATAGAGATGGCTGGAAGAGGTAGAGACGATGCTGCGATTGCTGAGGCTCTGGGTATGCTAGCTGGAGTACTTGGAGGGAATCCGAATGTTATGGGAATGGGAGCTGCTCGTCAACTGAGTGAGTTCCAGAAGAACAATCCTCCAATGTTCAAGGGAGCATACGATCCAGATGGTGCTCAGAAGTGGTTGAAGGAGATCGAGAGGATCTTCCGAGTGACTGAGTGCGCCGATAACCAGAAGGTCAGGTTCGGTACGCATATGCTGTCAGAAGAAGCAGATGATTGGTGGGTTGCTACCCGCACGGAGTTGGAATCTGCTGGGAATGCTGAGATCACTTGGGCAGTGTTCAGAGAGAGATTCCTGAGGAAGTACTTTCCAGAGGATGTCAGAGGAAAGAAAGAGATAGAGTTCTTGGAATTGAAACAGGGCAACCGGTCTGTTACTGAGTATGCTGCTAAGTTCACAGAGTTGTCGAAGTATTACACTCCCTATAACGAGGCTACTGGGGAATTTTCAAAGTGTGTGAAGTTTGAGAACGGGTTACGTCCCGAGATCAAGCAGGCTATTGGGTATCAGCGGATTAGGGTGTTTTCTGATTTGGTTGACTGTTGCAGGATTTTTGAGCAGGATACCAAGGCTAGAGCAGAGAGCTATCAGCAGAGGGTTGATAGGAAAGGCAAGAGTCAGAATGATCGTGGGAAACCGTATGCAGCTGGCAAAGGTTTCCAGAGACAGAGTGGGATGAAGAGGCCTAGTGGGGGAGACTCTAGTGCCCCTGCTAAGTGTTACAGATGTGGTCAGGCTGGACATCGTATCCATGAGTGTACCAGTAATGAGAAGAAGTGTTTCAAGTGTGGAAAAGGTGGTCACTTGGCTGCAGACTGCCGGTTGAAGACGGTGACTTGTTTCAACTGTGGAGAGGTGGGTCATATCAGTCCACAGTGTCCTAAGCCGAAGAAGGAGAATCAGTCGGGAGGCAAGGTCTTTGCTTTATCGGGTTCTGAGACTTCTGCAGATGATCGTTTGATCCTAGGTACGTGTTATATTAATGGCTTTCCTCTTGTAGCTATTATTGACACAGGTGCGACTCATTCCTTTATATCTTTGGATTGTGCTGTGAAACTTAAACTAGAGATATCTGAGATGCCTGGTAGTATGGTGATTGATACTCCTGCGAAGGGTTCAGTGACTACTACTTCAGTTTGTTTAAATTGTCCTTTGAGTATTTTTGGTAGAGACTTTTGGATAGACCTCGTGTGTCTTCCACTAGTGCAGATTGATGTTATCCTGGGTATGAACTGATTGGTGTTTAACCGAGTCTATATCAATTGTTTTGATAAGACTGTGATATTTCCTGAGATTGAGGAAGGAAAGAGTTTGTTTCTATCTGCAAGGCAGGTGAATGATGCAGTAGCAGATGGGGCAGAGTTGTTTATGCTGTTAGCGACTTTGGAGGCTAAAGATAAACTGGTGATTTGCGATCTAGCCGTGGTGTGTGATTTTCCTGATGTGTTTCCTGAAGAAGTGAATGAATTGCCGCCAGAGCGTGAAGTTGAGTTCTCGATTGATTTGGTACCTGGTACTAGGCCGATATCGATGGCTCCGTACCGTATGTCTGCTGTTGAGTTAACTGAATTGAAAGGTCAGTTGGAAGATCTGTTGGATGAGAAATTTATTCGTCCGAGTGTGTCACCGTGGGGTGCACCAGTGTTATTGGTTAAGAAGAAAGAAGGTACTATGAGGTTGTGTATGGACTACAGGCAACTGAATAAAGTGACGATCAAGAATCGGTATCCTTTGCCGAGGATTGATGATTTGATGGATCAGTTGGTTGGTGCAAGTGTGTTCAGCAAAATAGATTTGAGATCTGGGTATCATCAGATACGTGTGAAGACTGAGGATATTCAGAAGACTGCTTTCAGAACAAGGTGTGGACATTATGAGTATTCTGTAATGCCTTTTGGTGTGACTAATGCGCCTGGAGTATTTATGGAGTATATGAATAGGATTTTCCATCCGTACCTAGATCAGTTCGTTGTGGTGTTTATTGACGATATTTTGGTGTATTCGAAATCTGAAGAAGAGCATGCTGAGCATTTGAGAATGGTTTTAAGAGTTCTACGAGAAAAGAAGTTATTTGCTAAACTGTCTAAGTGTGAGTTTTGGTTAGAAGAGGTCAGTTTTCTTGGTCATGTGATTTCAAGAGGTGGTGTTGCTGTTGATCCTTCTAAGATAGAAGCGGTATCTAAGTGGGAAGCTCCGAAGTCTGTTGCTGAGATTCGAAGTTTCCTTGGGTTGGCTGGTTATTATAGGAAGTTCATTGAGGGATTTTCTAAGTTGGCGTTACCGTTGACGATGTTGACTAGAAAGGGGCAAGCGTTTGTTTGGGACTCAAAATGTGAAGAAGGTTTCCAAGAGTTAAAGAGAAGGTTAACTACTGCTCCTATTCTGATATTACCGAGTTCGTCAGAATCATTTGAGGTGTACTGTGATGCGTCATTGTTGGGTTTGGGTGGTGTGTTGATGCAGAATAAGCAGGTTATAGCTTATGCTTCGAGACAACTGAGGGTTCATGAGAGGAACTATCCGACACACGATTTAGAGTTGGCAGCTGTGGTATTTGTTCTGAAGTTATGGAGGCATTACTTGTACGGGTCAAGATTTGAGGTTTTCAGTGACCATAAAAGTTTAAAGTATTTGTTTGATCAGAAAGAGCTGAATATGAGACAAAGGAGATGGTTAGAGTTTCTGAAGGATTATGACTTTGGTTTGAATTACCATCCGGGTAAAGCAAACGTAGTAGCTGATGCATTGAGTCGGAAATCATTGCATATGTCTATGTTAATGGTTAAAGAATTGGATTTAATTGAGCAGTTTAGAGACTTGAGTTTGGTGTGTGAGAGTACTCACAATAGTGTTAAATTGGGAATGTTGAAGTTTACGAGTGGTATTCTGGATGAGATTAGAGAGGGTCAGAAATCCGATGTGCTTTCGGTTGACAAGTTAACTCTAGTGAATCAAGGTCAAGGTGGTGAATTCAGAGTTGATGAGAATGGTGTTTTGAAATTTGGTAATCGGGTGTGTATTCCGGATGTTACCGAACTTAAGAAGAGTATTCTCGAGGAAGGACATCGTAGTGGCCTGAGTATTCATCCTGGAGCTACGAAGATGTATCATGATTTGAAACAGTTATTTTGGTGGCCGGGAATGAAAAGAGAAATTGCAAGTTTTGTTTATTCTTGTTTGACTTGTCAGAAGTCGAAGATTGAGCATCAGAAGCCGTCTGGGCTAATGCAACCGTTGGCTATTCCAGAGTGGAAGTGGGATAGTATCAGTATGGATTTTGTTTCTGGTTTACCGAGGACGAGTAAGAATTTTGAAGCGATTTGGGTGATTGTTGACAGATTGACAAAATCGGCTCATTTTATTCCGATCAGAATGGACTATCCATTGGAGAGATTAGCCGAGTTGTATATTGAGAAGATTGTAAGTTTGCATGGTATTCCGTCGAGTATTGTTTCGGACAGAGATCCTAGATTTACATCGAAGTTCTGGGAAGGCTTGCAGAGGGCTTTGGGAACTAAGCTGAGATTGAGTTCTGCATATCATCCGCAGACTGATGGTCAGACTGAGAGGATGATTCAGTCACTAGAGGATCTTTTGAGGGCTTGTGTTTTGGAAAAGGGAGGTGCTTGGGATTGTTATTTACCTTTGATTGAGTTTACCTACAACAATAGTTTTCACTCGAGCATTGGTATGGCACCGTTTGAAGCTTTGTATGGTAGGAGATGTCGGACACCTTTATGTTGGTATGAGTCCGGTGAGAGTGCTGTGATTGGACCGGAGATTGTTCAACAAACTACGGAAAAGATTAAAATGATTCAGGAGAAGATGAGGATTGCTCAGAGTCGTCAGAAGAATTATCACGACAAGAGGAGGAAGTCGCTTGAGTTTCAAGAAGGAGATCATGTGTTTCTTCGTGTTACTCCGATAACTGGGGTTGGTCGAGCTTTGAAGTCGAAGAAGTTGACACCTCGATTTATTGGTCCTTATCAGATTTTGGAGAAGATAGGGGAGGTAGCCTATCGTATCGCTTTACCGCCGTCACTTGCGAATTTGCATGAGGTTTTTCATGTGTCTCAGTTGAGGAGGTACATTCATGATCCGTCGCATGTGGTCCAAGTAGATGATGCCCAGGTGAGAGATAACCTGACTGTTGAAACATCACCTATGAGGATCGAGGATCAAGAGTTGAAGCAGTTGCGGGGTAAAGAGATTGCCTTGGTGAAGGTAGCTTGGGGAGGACCAGTAGGTGGCAATGTGACTTGGGAACTTGAGAGCCAGATGAAGGAGTCGTATCCGGAGTTATTCGCTTGAGGTATGTTTTCGAGGACGAAAACTCTTTTAGTGGGGGAGAGTTGTAACACCCCGATAAAATAAGATAATTATTTAATTTAAGTTAATAATATATTTATTAATTTAATTAAATAATTGGAATATTATTATTGGGATTATTATTATTGGATTATTTTTATTATTATTATTGGAATAAAAGTAGAAATCAGTAAAAAGGTTCCATTTGGTAAAAAGAGTTATTTTTCACGTGAAAAGGGAAAAGAGACAGAAAGTGGAAAAAGAGCAAGAGAACAAGGGTTGAAGGAAGGAAAAGCTTGGAGCTCCGAGATTTGCCGGATTGACTCAGGTAAGGGGGGTTTATCATCGTTTAATGGGTATTATGGGATAATATGTAATGGGTAGTGATAAACCATTGATTTACCTCTGATTGGAATAATTATGCTGAAAATTGTGAACTTTTGGGATGAACGAATCTGGATTTAAATTGAAGGAAATTCGTAGGAATTAGATGCAATAGTGTTAGGATTGGTGAGATTGAATAAGATATGATTTGTGTTAGATGATATGAACGAATACTGTGTAAAATTGGACTGTGGAAGGTTGGATCTGAGGAATTTCGTAGCAGAGAAAACCATAGCAGATCTGGAAATTCTGGTTTCTGGTCATACGCGTATGGCACTAGGCAATACGCGTATGAGATGGTCTGGTACGCGTATGGCACTAGGCAATACGCGTATGAGATGGTCTGGTACGCGTATGGCACTAGGCAATACGCGTATGGATGAGGAAAATGATGTTTTGAACGTGGTTTGGTCTCTGTTGGTACGCGTATGGGGAAGTGGTACGCGTAGCATACGCGTATGAGATAGGTGGTACGCGTATGGGATTTGGTCAGGAGATGGGCCATACGCGTATGAGACTAGGCAATACGCGTATGGGCAGGATTGTGATTTTTCTGTGTTGTTGTTGTGCAGTTTTTGGTTGTTCAGCTGGATAATGTAATTTAGCTGAGGTATGATAGAGTAGGGATCATTTCCCGTTGTTTTGAGTAGTATAGGTATTAGTAGAGTGTGCTAATACTATGATTGATTATGATGGTATGCATAATGTTGTGAAATGTATCTATTGTGTATGAAATTATGAATGGACTGTTTATGGCTTAGAGTGTGAGCATATGTCCATTGTGGATGATTGTTGATGTTTGCATGACTAAGTGATTTAGCTTGCATATTGTGGCCTTTATGGTGGTAGCTAATTCCCATGGTGAGGAATTAGTGAGTTAGTATTGTGGATTGTTGTTGATGTTTGCATGCTAGGTGATTAGCGTGCATATCATGGCCCTTGGGGTGGTAGCTAATTCCCATGGTGAGGAATTAGTGAGTGAGTCACTAGGTCTCAAATGAGTGGGACTAGTGGGCTTGGTAGCCGTACCTGGATTTGGTCGGTGAGGTTGAACTATATGTTCACGAATAGTCGGTACCGCATGCATGGAGTCTCATTGCATAATGTATGTATGTATGGCGTATAATATGAATGGATGTATTCCAATATTATACGTGTGTTTTATGGTTGTGTTGAGTTTGAGTATGATGATGATGATGATTATGAGTTGATATTGCCGTTGCTGTATATGTGTAATCTGATTAGGGTGATGATATGTGTTAAATTACTTAGCATTACATGACATTTTATAATGCTTACTATATTGATTGAGGAACTCACCCTTACAACTATGTTTCAGGTAACGAGCAGTGATTGAGTAGGAGCTAGTCCTTGGAGTCTAGTGTAGTTCCTTAGTGGGTCATGCTCTGGTAGATGTAACATCGGGACGGGATGTTTTACTATGTTTTCATTTGGTTGTTGAACAACTTTACATGTAATGTATTACATGGTTTGAATGTTGTTAGTTTGTATCCGCTGCGTATTATGCAAATGTTTTATTTTGATTAAATAAATGAGCATGACAGGATATTTTGGAAAATGGTGTGAAATGATTGTGTGACACCCTTAATTGCATATTTACTCTGATTGATATATGTTGTTTAATTAAATATTTGGGGTATTTTAGAAGGGTGTTACAGGGACTGCCAAAGATAATAGAGTTTATTAATTTATTTCCAATTAGAATTTTGTTGCTCTGCATCCAAAATTTTATTTACTGTTTAATTTTATTTTTATTGTTATTGTAACTAATTTCTATCAAAGCTGTGTATGCGAGGTAAGACCTCAGCTGATTTTCATTTTGACGCAGAACCAGAGAGAACATTGCACGCAAAGCTCAGAGAAGCTAGAAGAAAAAAACTGGCAAACTCTGACACCGAAGAACCTGGCACACCTGGCACACCAGTCTCTGTTCACTCTGAAAAATCTGAGTCAGACACAGATTCACATCAAAACACTGTTGACATGGCTGCAGACCCGCCTCCAGCGGAAAGACTTTTAGGTGACTATGGCAGACAGAATAACCCAGCAGTGTGGTTGACCATTGTTAACCCACCTGTTAATGTTGCTCACTTCCAGTTACATCCCTCAACTATCCGTCAGTTAGAAAGTAAACCTTTTTCAGGAAAGATCAATGAGGATGCAAACAAGCATCTGCAGAGGTTTTTGACTATGACTACATCATTAAAAATTGATGGGCATTCTGAAGAGGCAAAGAGATTGGTCATGTTCCCATTCACGTTATCTGAGGATGCTGAGGAATGGTTCTATTTCCTACCCGCAGGAAGCATTACTACGTGGCAACAAATGGAAACAACATTCTTGAACGAGTATTTTCCTGCTTCTGTGTATATCCGTAAGAGGTATGACATTATGAATTTTAAACAGAAAGACGGAGAGACACTTGGAGATGCATACAAAAGATTCAAGAGATGTTTAGTTGCATGTCCTACACATAATCTGGATGCAACTGAACAAATGCAGAATTTTGTAAACGGGCTGAAGATGAGAACGAAGCAACTCATTGATACAGCTGCTGGAGGCTCGTTTAATTTTTCAACAGCAACCGGTGTCAAAAAGATCATCGAAGCTATTGCAGCGAATGAGCATTTGGAATTATATGACCGTACTGTGAGTCAGCCGGAGGGAAAAATTGACTTGAAACTAGCAAATCAGGTAGTGAAAATGAAAGTCCAGATTGCAGTTGAGGTTGAAAGAAGACTGAAAGCGATGAATTTAGGTACCCAGACTGTTGCTCAAGTTCAACCGGTTCAGACTATGATTTGTGAGATTTGTAGTGGACCACACTTTGCCATGCATTGTGTTGCAACCGCAGAACAAGTGCAAGCTATAGATTACCTGAGGCAGTATAATCCCTACTCAAATACGTATAATCCGGGGTGGAAAAATCATCCTAATTTCTCTTGGAAAGATCAGCAAGGACCTCCATAACAACAGCCACCTTACCAACCACAATATCAGTCGCAACAACAACCTTATCAGCAACAAGTACCAAAGAAAGCGAATTGGGAGATTGCTATAGAGAAGATGGCGACTCAGAGTATGCAATTTCAGGAAGAAACCAGGAATAATCAGAAGACCACCAATGCATCCATTAAAAATCTGGAGATTCAATTGGGTCAGATAGCACAACAGATAACAAATTTTCAAACACCGGGCGCATTACCTAGTGCAACAGTGACAAATCCGAGGGAGCACAAGAATGTGAGTGCGGTAACAACAAGAAGCGGAAGATTTGTTGAAGATCTTAAGAAGAAGGATGAAGAAGAAGATCAATTGCTAGAAGTGGACCTGGAAATCTTAGAAAACAAGACACCACCTGAGGAAGAAATTGTAATACCGCCAGTGGTACAAGAAAAGCTCACTGAACCAAAACCCATTATTAAGCTTCCATTCCCACAAAGAAACAAAAAGAAGAAGCAAGATGAGAAAAATTTTCAGAAATTCATGGAGTTGTTCAAGAAATTAGAAATCAATATTCCATTCTCTGAGGCACTCGAGCAGATGCCTATCTATGCGAAATTCATGAAAGACATCATCTCCAAGAAGCGCACCACTGACACTGACCCAGTTATACTAACTGAAACTTGTAGTGCTATTTTGCAGGGTATGAAGATTCCAGTGAAGAAGCCAGATAGAGGTTCTGTGACCATCCCGTGTACCATTGGAGATAGGTCCTTTAAAAGGGCGCTGATTGATTTAGGGGCTAGTGTTAGCCTTATGCCTTTGTCTATTTACAGGAAGCTAGGAATTGGAAATGTTCAAGATACCAGAATGACACTTCAATTTGCTGACCACTCAGTGAAGAGACCCTTTGGGATAGTTGAGGATGTTCTGGTCAAAGTTGATAAATTTGTTTTTCCCGTTGATTTTGTAATTTTGGAAATGCCAGAAGATGAAGAGATACCTCTGATTCTGGGCAGACCTTTCTTAGAAACAGGTAGATGCATGATAGACATGGAGGGAGGTACCATGACCCTAAAGGTATATGACGAAGAGCTCAGAATTGATGTCCGAGATACTTTGAAACATAAAGAGGATATGTGTACAAACCACTCCGTGGAAGTAATTGATCAAATTGTAACTAGCACAATTCAAAGAAAGTTTCCTAAATTACTGTTTGAAAGAGTTCTTAGTATGTCGGTCAGAGAGATTGAGGAGAATGATGATGAAAAAGAAAAAGAAGTGCTTGCTATGCTGGATACACAACCCCCTTGGATGAAATTCAAACCACGCAGGTGGGAGGATCTGAGAGCTTCACCAGAATTAGAAGATGAAAAGGTACTGAAGAAACATAAAAGTGCTATTGGTGGGACTATTGAGGATTTAAAAGGGATTAGCCCCACAGTATGCATGCATAAGATACTGATGGAGGATAATCAGAAACCGGTAGTACAACCACAAAGGAGGTTAAATCCAGCGATGAAAGAAGTGGTAAGGAAAGAGGTTGTAAAGTTGTATGATGCATTGTGGGCATACAGGACTGCATTTAAAACACCTATAGGTAAATTGAGGTCAAGATGGTCCGGACCGTTCGTCATTAACAAAGTACTTCCTCATGGAGCAATAGAGCTTAAAAATGAGAAGAATGGCGACACCTTCAAGGTTAATGGTCAGAGGTTGAAACCATATAATCCCGGTGAAGGGGGACCAATTGAAACTGTTAAACTCATCTGAGTATGAGGTGTCCCGTCGAGCCATGCGACGTTAAACGAAGCGCTGCTTGGGAGGCAACCCAAGGGAGGTTTGAAATTTTTTTTTGTTATTTTAATTTTGTCGAGTCAGTTGAAATTTGAATTTTAGTTTTATTTAGCATTTGTTCATGTCATTTGAGTCAGTTTTTTTTATTTTCTTTTGCCTTGATGTAATCACCTATTATGGGTTGTCTTAATCTAATGAATTTGATTTTGTTTACATACATTTTCCTGTTTATTTCGTTAGATATGTGACTGTGTCTGGCTAAGGGTTGTCCTGATTACTTACACCAAATACTTGGTTGTCCTCTCATTCAGTCACCTTGACTGTAGATGCTGTTGTGTATGATTGGACGCACTGGTTAAGATTAACATCAGAACCAAGAGCACATGAGCTTTGAACTCAGAGGTATGATAGAACAAGTCAGCTTAACCCGTCATGGTGAGATCCGAAAAAGCCAAACACCTATCATCATATGAGAGATATCAGGTTTGTCTTTAGCAATCATGGTTTGCGTATGTTCTTTTTATTATTAGCTGTATGAATACACACACTGAGGCATGTTTTTGTTTATCACCTAGAGCCTTTCTAGCCATCCCATCTATTATTATTATCCATTGTTTAACCTTGTTGAGTCTGTTATTCATTTGTTTCTGATATACCCGTTCTTCTCAATCCATGACCTTGTAACTATCCTACCCTATTCAGAGTATGTGAGGATTAATTTCAGCTCTACGTTTCTATCTAAGTTTGGGGTTGCTGTTGGAATAGCAACCTTTAAGTTTGGGGTAGCTTTGCAGTAAGTGAATGTAGTAAAAAAAAAAGCAAAAGCTTGTGATCCGAAAAAAAAAGAAAAGAAAAGAAAGAAAGAGAAAAGCGAAAAACAATAAAAGAACAACTTTTGAAAAATGCTACATTCACTATAGATAAAAGGAAAAGAGGAATAGAAAACCCAACAGGAAGAATAGGAAAGAAATGTAGTGAGAGAATGATTTCATGTACTCTGAACCAAAAACCTTTGTTCCAATTTCATACCCTACCTAAACCAAACCCCCGTTACAACCCAAAAGACCTCAAAAAAAGTGTGTGTGATTGTACATGTTGATAGGATGAGAGAATTTATTCAAACTTCTGATTTGATATTGCATACCATGATTTGAGCATGATAACACCTTAACCCAGAGAGACATGGTGAGAGTGTGATATGAGCTGACAGGTAAAGTGATATCTCTGAGGGAAAGAGTTTTTGGCTCGTTGGTTATGTGGAAAAATCAGAAAACCTGAGAAAACATCAAGAGGTCCAGTTCGAAAGATTTTAGCAGTATTATGGCAAGAACTGTTTTACAGTAAGTTTGGGGTGACATGATCTTTGATGGTAATAGAATGTTACTTGAGGACAAGCAACAAGCTAAGTTTGGGGTTGTGATCAGTCACCATTTATGCTAGGTATTTCACTATTTAACCATAAATAAGTCAGGTAAACTGCGTAAACTTAAGCATTTTTAGTTAGATATAAGCTCAATTCTATAATATAGAGTGTGTTGTTACTTATGAGTTTCTTGAGGATATTTTACACTTTTGGGTATGTTAGCAGGTCAAAAACTAGTTTGGAAGCTCAGGGAATCAAACGTCAGATGCAAAATTGAGCCAGAGCAAGAAAACGGAAGAAAAAATCAATTCTTGGAGAACCTGCTGTCCATACGCGTATGACCTTACATGATACGCCTATGGCCCTTCCCATTACGCGTAGTGTACGCAAAGGACCAGAGGAGTGAAAAATCAAGCAAAAAGACAAGCTTCTGGTGATACGCGTATGGGAGTTAGCAATACGCGTATCAGATGATGTCTTACGTGCAATACACGTATGAAACAGCGTAATACGCGTAACAGATGCTGTCTTACGTGCAATACGCGTATGGAACATAGCAATACGCGTAACGTGCAGCGCAATACGCGTATGAAGCCCAGAATCCGGAAAAGCCCAGCTGCGTAGCTATTTATACGGGAGAACGCGATTTTGCTGGGGTTGGACAATTTTGGAGAAAAGAAAGAAGCGTTTTGAGAGCTAGAGACTCAAGGATTATCAGAGGATTCATATATTTAAGAGTTTTTCAATGATTGAAGATTGATTTCTCAAAAGAATCTGTAATGACAACAACTTTTATCTTTGTTTTTATTTCTATTATGAGTAGCTAAACCCCCCATTGTTAGGGGGGTGACCCTGATTCTGAATGTGACAGATTTTATGTTTATGAATGCATTGACTATTTCTTCATCTCAATTGATTTGTTCATATTACCGTTATTTATGCTTTATTCGTCGGACCAACGAATGATGATTAATATGAATAGTTTAAGCTGGACATCAATTATTCATTGATCTGTATAAGAACTTTGGATAGTAAAAATCACCTAGGACTAGGGATATTCTATCTGACCGGTAATTCTTGATATTCGAATGCTTGAGTATGAACTTAATTATTTATGGACATAGTAATTAGGTTACATAATCAAATGTCTTTTCACTAAGGAATTAGGAATAGATACCCTTGAGGACCGGAATCAATTGAACAAGATTATTGTCAAAGCCTTCATAAATTATATCTGTTACAGGAAGTTTCATTCACCGAACCCTAGCAATCTACTCTAATTTGTCTCTCGTTCAACCATTTTATTTGTTTTATTTATTTGCAATTGATAGTATAATTACTCACAACACAAAAACCAAAGGCTTTTTGTCTAATTGAAACAATTTATAAACTCTGTATCGTCAAGCAGTCCTTGAGATCGACAAACGGGGAATTTCCCTTTTATTACTATAGTGACAAAAATAGTACACTTGCTATTTTCCCATCACTTCATAACAAGCCATGCTTACCTACAATGACACACAGGAAAACCAGGTGAAACCATGTATTCAAGCAAGTCAGAACAACAAAAAAGGGCCAGTACACAAGACCTACAACCATATGCACCATGTCTGCTACCTTCGACCAGCCAGATTACCTAACATTGTAGCAAGGTTAACCTGCATTGAGCCTTGAACAGACCTTGCATCCAACAATCAAAGAGCACTCTGCAGCATTGCAGGACCAATTTTGAGCTTGCCATGAACCTTGTAGACCCATGCCAATCGGCTTCATCACAAGCCATGCTTACCTACAATGACACATAGGAAAACCAGGTGAAACCCTATATTCAAGCAAGTCAGAACCACAAAAAAGGGCCAGTACACAAGACCTACAACCATATGCACCATGTCTGCTACCTTCAACCAACCAGGATACCTAACATTGTAGCAAGGTTAACCTACATTGAGCCTTGAACAGACCTTGCATCCAACAATCAAGCAAACCATATTTCAATCAATGAAGTGGAACCAAACTTGCAGCTAAACAACAACATTAGTGCAGTTGAACCACAATTAATACGGCAAAGGGTTGACATAGTTCCGTCATGTTCAAGTGCAATCATGAAGCAACCTTGAACCAGAACAGGTATACCTACAAATGTCCTGCAGCACATGATGAGCCCCAGTAGTCCATACTTTGAAGTTATAGTATCATGACCTCATGGCATTTCAAATAATGCAAATCCTCAGCTCAGCAGAAGGCCTAACCACATCAACAACAAACCATTGTAACATCCTGCAATATCGCAAGGTTAACTGATACAGCAGGAAATCAAATGGTAGGCACACCAAAGACAGTACATACAACCATAGGCAGCATTCAATGTATTGTCACCTACATGTTTGTTACCCTGCAACTCAACCATAACACAAGCCCTGCAACCAAATGCAACATATCCAACAGGCTGGTGCACACAGTGGAAAACCTAGATTTATAATGTCTTACATGAACACCCTTCAATGTATAGACAATGAACAATAGTGCATTCTCTTATCACATCAATGAAGCTTGGAACCAGAGTGGAGGCATAACAGTACATGTCCACTGGAAGTGCAAACCTGATTGAGCCATGAGACTTGCATTACTATGATTAGCCAAGGCAGTGCAAAAGGTGAAAATTAAACTCATAAGGCATTGAAAGCATAGACCAAACATCACAAAATGCAAATCAAAACACACTTGCACTTAAAAATGACCAGTTCAGTAGGTTACCTCTATCCAATGACCTTATCTCCTAATTTCAGTGCTACCTACTACAGTCAGTCTGTACATCAAAGCCATTAACAATTACTCCTCAAACACTCCATCATTTCAAGCGAAACCAAGGTCACTTAAGGCCAACCTGCAACTTGGATAGCAAGTCACAAAAATCATTTCAACATGAATGTAACCTAAGCCTAACCTACAACAGCCAGTTAAAATTCATTTCATTAAGTCATTAATCAATTAAAACCAACCTAACTAACTGAGTTTCTCATTCACTAACTAACTGAGTTTAATCTCAACTTAGTGAGTCAATGTTAACTAACTCCTAACCTAAGGCCAACTGAATCCAAACCTTAATCCAAACCTAGCTAATTCCCTAACCTCCTCTCTATTTAAATAACTCAACTATCATCTTTTGAGGACCTTGAACACTTTGCTCAGAAATTCTCTCATTCTGCAATTCATTCCTTCTCCCTCACCAGAGCTCCATTTCTCTCTCAAAAAGCCATTGAAGCTTCACATTGAAGCTTTAACTTTTCTTGAGCTAAACCACTGCATTCTCATTTCACCATTCTCAAATTCAGAAGAAGGGGAAGAAGAAGAAGAAAGAGGAAGAAAGGAAGTCCAAATCAAGATCAAGAACTCACCTGCTGAAGTTTCCGATCGTCTTCTCCGGTAAGTCCTTTTCTCTTTTGTGATATTTTCTTGCTTTGAGCGTACTGGAGCGTAGCATTGAGGATAGGGAGTGAAAACCCTATGGTGTTAGAGGTTAATTCAGGATAAGCGCCATTTAATTTGACTTTGAGAGGCTAGGGTTCTTCCATCGTTTATGCTCGATTCAACCAATTTCGTGACTATTTCCCAAATATGCTTCCATATTCATGCTTAGCGTGTCATTGTGCATCCAATGATGGTGTTATTGTAGTTGTAAGCTACTATCGGTGCCGGTGACGGACGCCGGCACGGGGACCCATAGTGAATAGACAGTGGTGAGAGGACGCGCGTTTTAAGTTGAGTTCAAACTCTGCTGACTTGGACAAGTCAACAGAGATGAGGTCTGGGCTCAATCATTGAGGCCCATGGTGTTTTACTTCCCATACACCGCTTCTACTAGTGCACCCCCAGAGGCTTACAAAGAAAATGGATTTTGGGCTTCGTTAGGCCCATTAGCATTGTTACTAATTCCCCATGCAACTTCAGCTTATACCCCCTGTTTGGAATATTGTTGAGGCGTTGGGCTTAAATGGCCCACTTCCAACCTCGCTACACGTACCCCCGGTTTTTGGATTCTTGCTGGATAAACCAAATCGACAATTGGCTCAATTGGCAGCCCATTAACCAGAATTTCATTCACACATCCCAGTGGACATTTACACACCTTTTCCTATTTTACTTGTTTCTTTTATTTTCTTTTTTATTGTTTTACATTTCAATTGGGCTCATTAGATTGTTGGTTAATTAGGTTAATAAATCTTGATATTAGGATTTAATTAGCATATTAGGATTTAATTAGCATATTAGGATTTAATTAGAACTTTCATTAGAATTAATTAGGACTTTTGATTAGAATTTTAATTAGGGTTTTAGTTAGAATTTTCTAATTAGAAACAATTTAGGTTTGACTAAATTTGGAATTACATGAAAATTTTCCACCTTAGGTTAGAATCAACTTTAGGTCATGAATAAAATTTGACATATTTTGCAAATGACCATTTTGCCCTTATGGGCCTATTTGTGGTATTTTGGGGTAGAATTGCATGATCCCTTTAGGATTAGAATGTGACATAGAATGTGGTCATTTCCTTACAATTGTAGGATTTAACATAGAACTTTAATCAACATTTTTACCATATGTACATGCTCCCTTAGGACTTCTAACTTAGAATTTTCAATCAATTTCTAATGCATGATCCCTTAGGATAGTTTCTAACAATTACTAACTTTGATTAGATCCAGACCTAGTTCCCCAAAACAAAACTAAACCCATGATTAAATTGATAAAAAGTAATTTTGATTGATTAAATCCTTTGAACTTGTATAATACCACAGTCTAAATTGAGTGACTAAAAGACCCTTGGTCACTTAATAAGACTTTTCTTCCAAGCCGTGGAGTTCAAGGCCTCAAGACAAGATCTTCTATCAAGGCATCCTCAGTCATACCAAGCAGCAGATTATTCAAGCACATCAAAGGTGGCATCTTCAACACTTGTTAAATCGAAGTTAGAAGAGTGTGACATGAGCCTTAAGTAATAGAGAAGGAGTGGGACTTAAGTATTCCTACCCCCATTCTGAGTATCTTTGGGTATGGGACGTATGACCCAACGCTCATCGTATTCACCTCTATTCATAGACTTTAGCACAATTCTAATCATATGATTGACAAGTATCTCACTACAAAGCAAAAACAATAAAATCAAGGACTTCAACAACTTATCAATCTTAAATCTAGTTGTACGATACGAGTCTTAAGTAATGGAGAAGAAGTGGGACTGGAGTATTCCTACCCCCATTCTGAGTATCTTTGGGTATGGGACGTATGACCCAGCGTTCATCGTATTCACCTCCATTCATAGACTTTAGTGCAATTTGAATCAAAAGATTGATAAAGTCTTCATCTTTACTACAAGAAACGACCACAAAGAATCTTCCCTTTGCACTTGAAGTTTAAGAAGAGAATTACAAGCCACGAGCCTTAAGTGGTAAAGAAGGAATGAGACTGGAGCTTTCCTACA
Source organism: Lathyrus oleraceus (assembly GCF_024323335.1). Lineage (NCBI taxonomy): Eukaryota > Viridiplantae > Streptophyta > Magnoliopsida > Fabales > Fabaceae > Lathyrus > Lathyrus oleraceus. The sequence goes on along the minus strand of NC_066583.1, from coordinate 522,761,498 downwards.
CTCATTCTGGATATCTTTGGGTGCAAGACGTTTGGCTCGTTGCTTATCGTATCCACCTTTACCCATATACTTTAGTGTGATTCTCATCCAGTAACTATCAAGTCTCTCCATTCCATTCTGATCACTTCAATTTCAATCATTCATTTCTTTTACCTCCATCATCTTGTTTTCAGCCCTAGTAGGCTGAACTACGAAAGCTCTAATTTCCTTATTGAACTATAAGGGTACGTAGGCAGGAAAACTCGGTTTCTTCGCGAGCTATCTTATCTATATATTATTTATCAATCCACCTTCTCTACCCAATGGATCATTCTTCATTCATTCAATCTGTACCATCTTTTTGAGATCAATCATACTTCTCTTCGGACTCCTTGTCTATCCTTTTAGGACATCCTAATGACAGTCCATCTCTTCAGTCAAGAGTTGTTTGGGCAAACAACCCCAAACACTTAACTCAGTCTTTATTTTTGGCTTTACCTTATAGTGGCGACCTGTTAGTCCATGTATTGGTAAATGCCTACCTTGCTCTTCGATTAAGAGTCTATCCTTCTCTTGGATCCAAGCTACTATCCTGATTTGATCTCAAATTGTTGATTCCCCAGCAAGTGATACACTACTCCTTGCATAATGAGAATATGTAGGCACGAGGACTCGAATACTTGGCGAGCATACTTCTAATTATTCCTCTTTCGCCTTAGGGCATCATCCATATCTTTCACTATTCATTACCTACGTTCGATCATAAATCATTCACCTAGTGACATACCGTCTCTTTGACATCGAAATACACTTTCTTTGGAATTCCATATACACCCTTTTAGAACGCCTAACGAAAAATCCGCATTTCATACCTAGAGTTGTCTAGCCCTTAAACCAAACATTTAATTCCTTCTTTTTTGGCTAACACCCTGTCGCGGTCAGAGCTGTTTCCCTCTATGGTAGAAATCTCACTCCTCTTATAGATTCCAATACACTTCACCTTTCGATTTCAAACAATACCTCTTCAGTCACTTATAACCTGATATTATATTCTATGACTTCGGTCACTTCATCCCATTCATCCCATGATACACTCATATTCTACTTTCATTCACTCCGTATGATATACCTATTCTTTGAGCCAAATACATTATACCTTTGTGCTCCATCTTGTACCTCTTTGTTAACTAAGAGTTGTTTGGTCCTTAACCCAAACACCTAATTCCTCTCTTTTTCGGTTGTTCCAGTACAGTGATACAAGTGTTATACACCCTCACTTATTGGTTCATACCTGTTTACTCTTGGGTTCAGGCTTTCATCCTCTTTTGGAGCTCAAATCACACTATCCTTTGGTTCAGACCATACTTTGATCACATTTCTTTCCACCACCTACCTCTAGTTCCTTGAACTACGAAGCTCTGAATTCCTCATTTCACTATGAGAATACGTAGGCATGAGGGCGCTAATCCTCACCAAGAACTTTATCTATTTCCTTTCCTTTCCCCATTATTTTGCGAGTAATCTTAGATCTAACACCTAGTCAAGCAAGAACAATCAAAATGGTTCCCATGGAGTACCATGGATGTTTGGAGTGCTAATATCTTCCCCTTGTATAACCGACTTCCTTACCCAGCATATCTTTTTTCCCCGGGTTTTATCGATGTTTACCCTTCCCTTTGGGGATAAATAAAGTTCGATGGCGACTATGTTGTATGTTCGAGCGTGCGATACGTTCGGGTATATTTCTGCTAGCTTCAACAACCTTTGCTTTGTTAATCCCTGCCTAAGTTTTCTCTAATATTTCCCAATCTTACTTCAATGAATCGCAATCACCAACCTTTTCAAAGTTGTCACCATCAACACATTGATGAATCAAGAACAACACCCTGTAATACTTCTTCTACTCTTCTTTATGTGTTGCTTGCCGCGCTTCAGTAACATTGTGAACAAGAGGAGTAACACCATTCTTGATCACCTCAAGAACATCTTGGTAGCCAAACAACCCCTTCATTTTCTTGCACCACTTGTCATAGTTCTTCAAATAAAGAATGAGTAAATTTATAGGAATTCTTTCATTGGAAACTAAATTCATGTTGGACACAAGGTGTTTGTGGATCTGAACCAGACTCTTGATGCCAAATGTTAGAACAAACAACCGCAAAGTTGGTGAAACTTAGAATGAGTAAATTTGGTGTGTAGAGAGTGAAACAGGAGAATATATATATATATATATATATATATATATATATATATATATATATATATATATATATATATATATATAGAGAGAGAGAGAGAGAGAGAGAGAGAGAGAGAGATAATTGAGGGTGAGAATAAGATATTTCATTAAATAAGGTAAGAGTGCACCCTGCACACTTATATACAAGTTACACAATAATTGGGATATGAAATGACCAAGTACAATAGGAGAAAACATAAAAACTCGAGGTTGTAATCGGTTACGCCAAAACAGATAACCGATTACACCTAACACTGAAATTAAAATAAATTAATTCAGCTTCAGTGGTAACCAGTTACCCTCTTGAAAAATTCACTTTTCTACTACTGGAATGCATGTCAACTCCAGCTGTGATCGATTACACACCCGATGGTAGCCGGTTATGTAACACCTCAAAATTTGCCCTCCTCTTCTTGGGACTAGCTTAGCATATTGCATTTCATTTTTTAGGACATTAGGCATTTGCGTATTGCATATCATGTGAAAAGAAATAAGTCATCCTCCTAAGTCTTTCTTAGAAGATAGAGAGGTTAAGAGATTCATGCCTGAGGGTCTTATTGAATTGATGATCAATCATCTGAGGTTTGTGCTTCAATTAGGGTTTTCTTGATTCCTCAATGAGGTTGAGTATTATTTTGATTTGCAAGGATATATCACCATCATCATGGTTTTGTCATCCTCAAGGTTTCAGAATTCATGCTCATGTTCCTTGAGATCAGGGTTTTGACCTCTGGTCAACCCTAATCTGTGCCATTCTTCCAGTCATGGATTCTCAAGGAGATGAGGTATTCTATGGATAGGGGGATCATATAATTATTATGTGAAGCTTACAAGAGCTAGGGTTTCATTTGGGAGCCAATTCCTCAAGTGGTCGAGTCTCAAGCTGATCAGAGCACTTCTAAGTCATCTGTCAACCAGAAAGTCAACAGAAAGTCAACTGAGGGCTAGGAGGTGGAGAAATGAGTTTCAACATCTCATTCATTCTCAAAATAGGTTCATTTGTCATTAAAAATACTTATCTTGAAGAATTTGAGGTTAGATCAAAAGTTTCCAAAAATGGAAAGTGACCTGTAATTGAAAGTTTCCAAAAATGGAAAGGTTTTGGTTCAAATTCAACTTGATCTTACATCATCAAAGAAGCTTCAAATGAACTTTTGTCCAACATGGAAGTTGAAGATCTCTCTCTCCCATTTCCAAAAAGTCCAAGATCATGAATTTATGATGAATGGTTGAGGAGATATGATCAAATCATTGTCAAGTGTGCTTGAAACTTCAAAGGGCCATATCTTTTGACTCATAACTCCAAATTGAGTGCTCCTTTTTGCCAATTTCTTCTCATGACATGAAATTTCCAAAGCATTCATCACATTGCATGAAAATTCATCTTATGATCATATGCATATTCATGCTTATTTTGGAGGGAAAATGCTAAATTTGAAATTGGTGCATCATGGGAACAAATCACCATTGCCATTGTGTTAATTGGAAGATTTTAAGTGAAATTGATCATCCATTGGTTACTGTTCACGTCTATTTGCTCCATGCACCATGCAAAATGTCATTTTTGGCCAAACACCTTATTTTCACTTAATCACAATTAACCAATACTAATTAACATTTTCAGTAGGATTAACACATCATATAAATACATAATCCTAACAGAATTTGTGATGATTCATCATTCTAGATCTAGATCTCATTTCCCCTCCATTTTTTCTCTCAACCAAAATTCAAATTTCTTCCACATAACCTTGCTATTTTCTTGCATATTCTTGTTCTGTGATATGGATTTGGTGTAGATCAAGCTTTGTTTTGAAGGATTCGTGCAAAAATCAAGCATATCAAGTTCATGAAGGTGAAGATGGAAATGGTTATTTGAGCAAGATCTAAGTTGTGCCAAGCCTCAATTTCAACTTCAAGCTACATAATTGTGATACAGGAGTGGATTTGGATGCTTGCCAAGCCTTGAATCTACCATTGCCATTGTTGAAGCTTCAAGAGGTACTTTAGCCGCTTTAACTCATTGCTTGAGTTGCTTTGCTTTGCTTGTTGTTGGCATACCACTTAGGTAACTTCTATTCTCCATGTAGTCTGGAAGACCTGTCATGTTATTTTGGCAGGCACCTGTCTGAAGCCCTCCTTAAGAGGAAATGTTTGTGCTTGTTTATCTTTGTGCCATGTAATTCAAAAACCTCCTAAGTGAAGAGGCATTGGCAGATAAAAGGGATGTGCAATCCATCCCCTGCTATTCAGTTGAGTCTTTCATCTTGCTCGCACTACGTGCTGATGCATTTTGAATAAACCCCCAAAATCTTGTATATAGAGTCGGTCAAGTGGAGTAGAGTCCCACATTCTGGACTCCCACGTTTTCATTGATTCAAGCTCTCCCAGGCCAGGGATAAGAGCTATGAGGTCTTACCCTCATTACCTTTTCATCTGCTTCACCCTAACTTTCAATGTTAGGGTTAAGAGCTCAAAACACCCATAACAGTATTGGCTTGTTTGTCGAGGTTGATATGACCCCTTGACTAAAGCCCAGCCTTGTATGAGCCGCTTGTTTGCATATAGTGTGTGATACCTGTTCACCTGTGATGTTTACTTGCTGCTTACTTGCTGTGTGATTGACTTGCTTCCTGTGCGAGTTAGGATCTGTTTAGATACCTCAACCTAGGACTATTGTGGATTGCATGACAACTTTTAGGCTCAAGTCAGTCTCCCTATTAGTTTGTTATTTCCCGGTCTCTGGTTAGGAGAGAGTTTCTCCCCTGTAGAGGGGAACTACGTCGCCCTGATCCTTATACCAGATGAGGTACGGAGGCAGGAGATCGTGTGAGATCTCTCCGGGCAACCTTTTCTTTTTTGTGTGTGTTTGCTTGACAGCTATTAGGCTCGAGTTCCAGACTCCCTTTTAGTCTGTGTGTTCAACTTCTTTGTTTCTTTTGACGTCTCAGCGTCTGCTTGGAGTTTTGCTTGACAGCTTCTAGGCTCGAGTTCCAGACTCCCTGTTAGCTTGTCAATTTGATAACCGTTTGGTGTGTGTTTGTGGAGTCTGATGTAAGTCCAGCGATTGGCATTCAGTTTCCTGTTTGTGTTTCTTTGTTTGGAGTCTGATGTAAGTCCAGCGATTGGCATTCGGTTTCCCGGTGTTATGTGTGTGTTTGGAGTCTGATGTAAGTCCAGCCATTGGCATTCGGTTTCCTGTTTGTGTTTCTTTTGTTCGGAGTCGGACGTAAGGCCAGCCATTGGCAGTCTGTTTCCATTTGTGTGTTTCTTCTGACGTCTCAGCGTCTTTGCGTGTGTTTTGTTTCGGCGTGCGTTAGCCGAACTACGGTAGCTCTGATTCTCATTCCAGATGAGATACGTAGGCATAGGATGCGATATCCTAGCGAGCCCGTTCCCATTTTCCCGAACTACGTCGACTCTGATGTTTGTTTCTGACAAACTACGTAGGCCCAGGATGCGACATCCTGCCGAGTCCGCTTCCGTCATCCTTCACCTGTTTGCTTATTCTAGTGTGTGTGCATTCTTTGAGCAGTTATTCAGCAACCTTATTCTATTCTTTTGAGCGTGGACCCCGTCGAGTACGACGGACGTGAGGGGTGCTAATACCTTCCCCTTGCGTAACCGACTCCCGATCCTTGCAATCTCCGATCGTAAGACCATTTCCTTTCAAGGTTTACTTCGAGCGTTTCCTTTCCCTCCTTTGGGATAAATAACGCACGGTGGCGGCTCTGTTTGTTTGCTTTTTCCCGCCGGTTGTTTTTCGCGGATGCGACAGCTGGCGACTCTGCTGGGGACTAAGAAGTTGACCTATTGCTGGTCCATCTTCCCTAAGCGAATCACTCCTAGCGCTCTCTAGGATAGTTTAGGTTGCTTTTGCTGCTCTATTTATTGCATTTATGATTATTATGTTGTGTATATATTTGCATAAATGTTTGCATGCATCATATTATCATTGTGCTCGATTCTGTACAGGTTTGGTTCCTCTAATTTGGGGTGGGTGTTCTGAGTGGGGCTAAAACCCAGGCCCGAGTATACACCTATGATTAGTGTGGTCTCACGTTTCCTCACATGTTGGATCAACATGTTGTTGCGACGTGACATACCACAAGCCGGACGAGGTTCTTCTGAGTGAGCTCTTCCGGGTGGAGTATTCCACTTTGGTTGGGTTATCTCTTTAGAGCTATTGACTTCGGTGACCGTTCTTTCCCGGATCTTTGGTTTAGATGATCTTATGAGAGCTGCAGCGGCACACCCGAAAGGGCAAACCCGTTGAGTATCTTGTCCGATTGTCGAGACCATTATCCCCCTTAGGATGACCTGATTAGAATTCACCTGTGAGGGGAGGGCTGATTCCTACAGATGCATGTTCTGTTGGTGACTTTGATAGTGACTAATGGTTCAGTTATTGATCAGAGTCCTATTTCTAAGTCGAATTTATGGATTTTTATTTCTGAGACGCCGGAGTTCTGTCCGTGATATTTACCAGTGGGGATCCGTTTATTTCAGGATTCCCTGGGCTGGTTCAGAGGATCTGGTGGTTATCTGTTCAGAGGACTTCCTGGTGATGATGGTGATGTATCCTTAGGTTCCGTTTATTTCGGAACTCTCGAGTTGGATTTATGGTTATTCATTCCCTCAGATGGTTGTGATCAATTCAGAGACCAGGGCTTCAATACAGTGGATGTTCAGATGACTTGGAGGATGGCACAGTGCATTGCATTCATACATCAGCATCATTCACATTTTGCATTTATCTGCATCTAACTCATGTTTATCCATATGCAGGGGACATTCTTGATCGAGATCCTGGTTGAGAGGCTTCTTTGTTTCAGACATGAGGCCCGACTTGAAAGATGACGTCGTCTACAGTTTCTTCAATCCAGAGATTGATGTGTTGAAGGATATGATAACATTGATTACACCTGACCATGTGGGGATGTTCCGTGAGGATTATGGTGGTATTCTGAAGGTGGTTTTCAGGCTTACTGATACAGATAAGAGTGTCATCCACACTTTTCTCCAGTTTTATGACCCGGGCTTGAGGTGCTTTGTGTTCCCGGATTACTTGGTGGGGCCTTTGATGAAAGACTATGCCAGCATCCTGGGTCTTCCGATCAGGGACCAGATTCCGTTCTATGTCACTAAGGATGAACTTGAGGTTGCTGAGATTTCTCGTGCTCTTTATTTGAGCTCAGAGGTGGCTAAGGGGGGTTTGAAGGAGAAGGAAAAGTTGCCCAGTTTTCATCTGAGTTTCTTGGAAGCTAAGGCCAAGGAGCATGCTGTTTTGGGTGATTGGAAGACTGTCTGTGCTTTGATTGCTGTGAGCATCTATAGGACCATCTTGTTTCCTAATCAGAAGAACTTTGTGGACATTAATGCCATCCGGGTGTTTATGCAGAGGAATCCTATTCCTACTTTGGTTGGGGATGTGTATTACTCGGTCCATAATCGGAACGAGAAGAGGCGAGGGGGATTGATTAGATGTTGTGCTCAACTGTTGTACAAATGGTTCATGTGGTATTTTCCTTCCAGAGGTGCCTTTGTCTTTCTTGACCATACGGTGAATTGGGCGACCAAGTTGATGGGTTTGAGAGCCAAGGACATAGCTTGGACTCACAATGGTGTGGCTGGACGAGACTTCATTTACAGTTGTGGGAGCTTTCCTAATGTGCCTCTCATAGGAGTTCAGGGTTGCATTAATTACAACCCGACGCTTCTTAGGAGGCAAATGGGGTTTGCTATGAAGGTTCCTCCTCTCGAGTGCGAGATTCAGGAGTCTTTTTACTTCCCGGCTGAGGGTAATCTGACATAGTTGAGGCAAGTGTCCGGAGCATGGCGTAACATTCAGAGAAAGGGCAAGGTTCCTTTTGGTAGGGTTAATAGCAGGTCTTTTCCTCTGTTTGATGATTGGCTCAGAAAGAGGATTGAGCTCACGCATCTACCATTTCCTGGGGGTGATCCTTGGTGTCCATTGATTGAGGGGCCATGTTCTTCTGTCAGTATGTGTAGCACCTCAAATTTGCACCTCCCATTTGTATATACATTTTCATGTTTAGGTCATTAACATTGCATTGTCATTGCATAGTCCATCATGGCATCAGTCAAGACTGGTTAGAAGATTCAACTGTGCAAGGCAACAAGAGCATTGTCCATGAGATCAAAGCCCTAGGGTTGGTACAAGGAGTTCACATGACCCAAAGATCACTTTGAAGTGATTTGGCCAAGAATTGAAGGCTCGGAATTCATCAGTGCATGTACAAATCATCTAAGGCCCACAAAAGTCAACAGAAGTCAACTGCACAGTCAACTATGGATTTGGAGGTGGGAAATGGTTAGTGATGCCTCATTCATGTTCATACAAGTCTCATTTGACATCTCAAACATCAACATTGAAGGATTTGAAGTCAGATCAAGACTTTCCAAAAATAGCAGGTGACCTGTAATTTGAACTTTCCAAAAATGGAAATGTTTTGGACCAACTTCAACTCAAGATTACATCATCAAGAAAGCTTCAAATGAAATTTTGTCCAACATGAAAGTTGAAAATCCTTCTCTCCCATTTCCAAAAATTCCAAGATCATGAATTTCTCATGTGTGGTTGAGGAGATATGGTTCAATCATGGCAAAGTGTGGTTTAAATTTCAAATGGGCATAACTTTCAAACCAAAACTCCAATTTGGGTGGTTCTTTTTGCATATTGATCCTTATAACACGTATTTTCCAAGCATACCATCATTTGACATGAAATCTCATTTGCATGGCATTGGTTCACTCATGAAGATTTTAGAAAGAAATTGCATAACAACATTTTGGTTGAACATATGCATACCCAATCAATTCAAAAGTGTGCATGGAATGTTTTGAAGGCATTTTGGACCTTACACATGTACTGTTCACGTGCATGGAGGTGCATGGAGTTGAAATTTCATTTTTGCACAAACACCACAAAGCTCACTAATCACATTTGCATTTTCCCTAAACATTTCTTAAACATGATTAGCATGAGGTATATATGCTTAATCATAACTGTTTTGCTCAGAATGAACAATTCTAGATCTAGAATCACCAAAATCTCCAAATTTTTCTCTCACTTTTTTTCCAAAATTCTTCAAACACAATCACTTTCCATGGATCCATTCATCATCATGAAGGATAATTGAGCACTTTTGGACGTGTGAGCAAGAGAAATCGTGGTTGTATTGTTCATGTTCATAGCTTGCAGCATCCATGGCAGTTGAAGCTGGAGCTGGATTCGTGCATCCTTGAGCCTCATATTCATCATCATTCATCTCAAGAAGCATACTGGAAGAGATTTGAGGCGTAGCAAGGCTTGGAAGCAAGGGAATCCAATTCTGTTCATCAAGAGGTTAGTTTTTCGACCTCCTTAATTCACAAATTCATTATGCATGTTGTATAGATCTTTGAATGATGGTAAATCTGAGCTTTGAATGGAGTAATTTGGTGCTGATTTGAGCAAGTTACATGTGATTAAAGTTTTGATGTTGATATTTGATTCCTTCGATCCAAGCATGTTATGGCGTTTTAGTGCAAATTAATCTTGAATCCTTGTTGTATGATGCATGGCGAGTGGATTGATATAAGTTTTACTGATTTCTGTAACATTTTGTTGGATCTGGAAATTTCCAGATGAAGATCTTCATGATCTTCATCGTGTTCATGCATTTCCAGGTTTCCTGCGAATTTAGTTAGGAAACGCATAGGTTACCTACGGATTTAGCCACGAGTTCATGTGGTTTTGCTGCGGATTTTGAATGCCATGCATAGCGCGCCAGGTTAGGGTTAGGTCCAAAACGCTACCGTTTTGATGTAGCGCGCTTTTGTGATTTCAAAAATGCACTTGGTTCGATTCTGGTTGAAGGCATTTCCATATTGCCTTGCATTTTCACCATTTCCTTCATCATTTCATACCTTGGCTTCATGTTTTCATTTCAATTTTTCTCAAACTTCCAAAATTCACCATAAATTGAAAATTCATCCAAATGACCTCCAATTTTTTGCATTGTGATCCTTATCTTGTCTATTATTTTTTGATCATTAATTTCAAAATTGTGCTTGGCTGGATATTTTTTGGTGCTAGAATGTTTGAGTACATGTCCATATTTGACCTTGCCTTGGTTATCATGTTGTGAAATGCTGGTCTTTGATCCAATGGATGTGAAATTTTGCATGCTATAACTAGACACATTGCTTGACATTTTGGTGTTGATTTGGTATTTTTATCAATTATCATTTCTGTTTTATGATCATGTTAAGTTGGTGTGACAATGTGTGTCACACCTTTGCTTGTCCAACTTGTAGGATGTGTTTGCCATGCCAAATGATCTCCAATTGTCCTGATTTTTTGTGTGATGCATGTTATAGATGTTGTGATTGATCATAAATTTTGTTGGAATTATTTGAATCATTTCTGATTTAATTGAGATTTTTCATTCTGGTTGGTCACATTTGAGCTTTAAAATTGCCTTGAACTTCAATTGATCATGAAATGCTTTTGGTTAATGATATTGATATGAGACCTTTTGGAATGTTTCAAGATGTGATTGAAGTTGATTCATGTTAAATTTCAAGTTCTGTTTTGAATGATTGACCTACTTTTGACCCTAGGCTTTGACCTAGTGGTTTGGACTCACTGTTTAGATTGTGGATTTCAGGTTCAAAGGCACATTGCCATGATTGAAGTGGATCATTCATTTGAGTTGATTACTTGATTGATGTTGGCTAATATTGAGTTGTTTTGTAGGCTTTGAGAACAAGTTGCCTAATGGCTTGTGCTTTGCTCATTGTGGCCTGATGCTTTGTCTGTCTGTGTACTATTTCCTGATGACTGTTGTCTGTCTGTTTGTTTGAATTGTGTACTGATTAGTTTAGATTTTTCACAGGTACCTAAGTTGCTTTGAGTTCCTTCGAACTTGCTTTTGCTTTGCTTGGTTACCTAATTTCCCTGACTTCATGTAGTCTGGAAGACCTGTCCTGTTATGTGGGCAGGCACCTGTCTGAAGCCCTCCTTAAGAGGCAATGCTTGTGAATGTTTACTTTTGTGCCAAGCAGGTAAAGACCTCTTAAGAGGCAATTGGCAGATAGAAGGGATGTGCAATCCGTCCCCTGCTATTCAGTTGTGTCATTCACCTTGCTCACACACCTTGTGTTGATGCATTGTGAATAATAGCCCAAGATCTTTGTTGTGTCAGTCATATGTGGAGAAGAGTTCCTACATTCTGAACTCCCACACTTTCATTTGTCTGAAGCTCTCCCAGGCCAGGGATAAGAGTTGTGAGGTCTTACCCTCACTTCCCATGTCATCTGCTTCACCCTAACTCTCAATGTTAGGGTTAAGAGCTACAAACACCCCATTCCAGTTGGCTTGTTCTACAGCCTAACCTTGTATGAGCCCAATTGTTTGCATATAGTGTGTGTGCTTGCTTTATTGTGTTTGTATGTATTTGATGGTGCTGTTTAGGATAGCTTGCTCCCTGTGCAAGTTAGATAGAAACCTTAACATAGGGATCGTATGCACGACAACTTCTAGGCTTGAGTCGTAGTCTCCCTAGTAGTTTGTGTCTACCTGTGTTTCTGGTTAGGCTAGTCCTTTTTCCCTGTTTAGGGGAACTACGTCGCCCTGATCCTCATACCAGATGAGGTACGTAAGAAGGAGATGAGCTGATCTCTCCGGGCGCCCTTTTTCTTTTTCAACCCCTTGGTGTTGTGTTGGAGTCCGACGTAAGTCCAGCGATTGGCAGTTGGTTTCCTGTGTGTGTTTGTTGGTTCGGAGTCTGGTGTAAGTCCAGCGATTGGCATTCGGTTTCCATGTTTGCCTATTTGTGTGGAGTCTGACGTAAGTCCAGCGATTGGCAGTCGGTTTCCTGTTTGTGTTTGTGTTTTGTTTGGCGTGTGTTAGCCGAGCTACGAGTGCTATGATTCTTCTCTGGTTAGAAAAGATACGTATGCATAGGATGCGACATCCTAGCGAGCACGTTTCCCCAGTCCCGAACTACGTCGACTCTGATGTTTGTGTCTGACAAACTACATAGGCTCAGGATGCGGTATCCTGCCGAGTCCCGTTTCTTTTGTCTTTCTGTGTTTCCTTCCAGCCTTGTGCAGTGTGTGAGCAGTTTCTAGCAACCTTATCCTTTCTTTTGAGCGTGGATCCCGTCGAGTACGACGGATACGTAGGGGTGCTAATACCTTCCCTTCGCATAACCGACTCCCGATCCTAGCAATCTCTGGTCGCGAGACCATGTCTTTTCCAGGTTTACTTCGAGCGTTTCCTTTCCCTCTTTTGGGATAAATAACGCACGGTGGCGGCTCTGTTGTTTCATTTTCCCGCCGGTTTTTCGCGTAATGCAATAGTATGGAAGAGTTCCTTGAGATGAAAAGGGAGAGAGATCAGCTGCGAGCAGAGAAGACTGAGTTGGAGATGAGTGTTGCTAGAATTCATATGGCTAATCAGGAGATCAAAGGGAAAATAGAAGATCAGGATAAGAGACATGCCATGAAGGTGAAGCGCTTTGAGATAGACACCGCCTACTACCGCAAGATCAGCCAAGCGTTGGAGTCATCTACGAAGGAGCACGACATCACTAAGGAGAAGTTGGCTAGAGCTTTGAGGGTTATTGAAGATGAGAAGAGGAGGCAGATCCTTGTGAAGACTCAGAGGGAAGCCAAAGTCAAAGTCCTTCTCACCGAGTGGGAAGCCAAGCTGAAGGTTAAGGAAGAAGAGAACGTGAAGATTATTGCTGAGAGAGATCACTATCTTGCTGAGAAAGATCACTATCTTGTTGAGAGGGATCATTATTTCCGACAGATGAAGATTCACCAGAAGGAGGTGGGGAGATTGCAACAGGAGAACACTGAGCTCAGGTTCGTCGTGAAGTTTACCAAGATGGTTGATGATGCAGAGCCGTCTGTGGGACCTTCTTCGGTGTAGACTTTTATTATCATATGTTGAATTACCGTCAGGCCTGTTGACGGAATTCACTTGCTTGTATTTTCTTTCTGATTCTGGAGAATTGTAATTTGGTTTGTATCAGCCTGATGTATGACTCTTGCACGTGCAGTGCACTTTTGATATACAGTGGTTATTATCATTCAGTGATTGATCTTCAAGCTTTATTTGCTTTTTCTGCGCACTCACATAGCACACACATGGTTGGGTGATATCTTTGCTAAATCATAACTCTCTGATCTGTATGGTGAAACCAGACGATTGATGTCAGAATGTTACTGTCGAATTATTATCTGTCTCAATGAAACCAGGATCGAAAGACAGAGTGTTCCTCATCTGGATAGACATTGCATTCATGCATGAATCATAATAACTTGTCTTCTATTTTGCAGGTGTCAGTTTCTAACGTGCTTGATTGTTTCAGGAATCATTGCTCGCGCACGTAGAATCATTCCCTTGCACGTAGCACGTCCACACAGATACCCTACCAGGCGCAACAAATCCAAGCTGATGGATCTACCCAACACAGATATTCTCGAATTGAAGGAGAAAATGGGTGAGCTGATAAACGTCATGCAAGGGTTGGCCTTGGGACAGAAAGCACTTGCTGATAAGGTGGAAAAGCTCGAGCGGGCTTCGGCTGCCAACAGTGGTAATAATCAGGAGGGTGTGTCCAACAATGGTCTGGGTGGTTCTAGGGATAAAGGAGATCTCAAAAATAAGACTATTGCTGGGGTGGTGATCAATAATGGTGGTGGTTTTGGTGCTGCTACAGGCGGTGGACCAGGTCTGGTGGGCAACAACCTGAAGGATAGTCTGTTTCCTCCTTTCTTTGGGGCTGAGGAGGATAGAGATGAAGACCAGTTCTCCGTGTTGAATGAACAGTTTGGCCAATACGGTGTCCAACCACCCAACAAAGAGATTCAGGTGCTGGCGGAGAAAATTAGGGCTCTAGAAAGCTATGCTACTCCGGGGGTTGTTAACATGTCGAACATGGGGCTGGTTGAGGGGATTGTGATCCCACAGAAGTTTAAAGCGCCTGCGTTTGACAAGTATAATGGGAGTTCTTGCCCGGAAACTCATCTTCAGGCTTTCTTCCGAAAGATTTCTGCTTATACAATGGACCAGAAGCTGTGGATGTACTTCTTCCAGGACAGTCTGTCTGGGGGGTCTTTGGAATGGTACACCAAATTGAGGTCATCTGATGTCAAAAGCTGGCAGGATATCGGAGATGCATTCTTTAAACAATACCAATTTAATGCTGATATGGCTCCTAGCCGTACCCAATTGCAGGGTATGTCTCAGAAGCCTAATGAGGGGTTTAAAGAATATGCACAGAGGTGGAGGGAGATGGCTGCCCGAGTCCAACCTCCATTGGTGGATAGAGAAATGTCTGATCTGTTTATGGGTACCCTTCAGGGGACATTTGCAGAGAGGATGGTTGGATGCCCGGTTACCAACTTTGCTGATATAGTGGTGGCCGGAGAAAGAATAGAAAGCTGGTTAAAGATGGCAAAGATACAAGGTAGTGCTTCGTCGTCTGGATCGAAGAAGCCCTTTGGGAATGGTCAGAGGAAGAAGGAGGGTGATACAAGCGTTGTGTATGCCCAGAGGGGACAAAGTAGGGATCGTTACTACCAGCACACTACTACAGTAACCATTCCTGCTGATAATCAACAACAGCTACAGCAACAACCGCAACAACAACGACAGCCATTTCAACAGAGACCGCAGAGGGCCGGGTATCAGGTGCGAGGGCGAATGACTGATCGTCAATTTGATAGGCCACCTGTGACGTATTCATTCTTGTTGAAGAAGTTGAAAGACATGGGGTTGGTTCAGTTGAGGACCTTGGCTCCAGTGAGACCCGATCAAAGGCCTCCCAGCTATAATGAGAACGCCAAGTGCGAATTCCACTCAGGTGCCCCTGGACACAATGTAGAAAATTGTAAAGCTTTTAAGCATGTGGTCCAGGACTTGGTGGATTCTAAGGCAATCAACTTTGCTCCATCTCCAAATGTGAATGCTAATCCCATGCCCGCGCTGAAGGAGAATTGCCATCCAAGGCGCATCGGAATTTAAAAATTTCTCCATTTAGTGATCCTTACGAATGGGCATGATCAGTGATAGAATCGTTACCTCTTGTGGCGATTCAAACCTTTGGTGCAGATCTCTGATAATGATCAAAACCTTTGATACAGATCCACGGGGCGATCACGAACGTTGAACGATGACAACGTCTCTACTCAGTCCACACGAACGGATTCCTTCAATCGTAGTGCTAGCTGTTATGAATGAAGGCTTTGAGTGAGAGAAAGAGGGAAACAAAATTCCAAGTCTCTACTTGAATTTCTGTCTGAGTGGATTGGAGTGACAATGCTTCTACCCAAGGGGTTCTATTTATAGAACCACTTGTGTGGGCTTCAAGCTAAAAAGTCCACTTAAGTGTATTTTGGCCCATATCTTATAATATGCCCAAAATCACTTAACTATTTGGTACCTTACCATATTTCGTCTCCCACTTAAGTGCACCGTACCTTACGGTGTTCCTTAGTTACTCTATCTCTCATCAATCCGTCCTTTGTGTGTGACCCTATAGGTTTTCGCGGCGTTGGCAATTATATTAAATCACGCATTTAACATAATAAATAGTGAGCGGTATCTAGCAACACATCACTGCTACCCAAGTCACGAAAATGTCATGTGATCTGACAAAACCTCCTGTGATAATAATTATGTGTATAATTACCCCTTTGCCCTTATGTCTATATTGAACACAAGGTATAGACCGTGTCACCCTTGTCCAGTTCAATATTGGGCCCATAGACATTTATCCTGTTACGCAGGATTGGCAAATTCCATCTAGGACACTCATGTCCCTCAGCATGCTTTGTGGAGTACTCATCAACTGTCTTTATGGTTATCCAGTTACGGACAACGTTAGATCAGCAACAAAGCACTCGACTCTACATCTAGGATCCATAGTGGTTTCAGGTCGAAGAGTGGTATACACTATTATCACCATGAGAATAACTTATGACACTTTGCATAACTTTCTATATAGTATTCTCATAGCGGGTCAATCCGGTATAAATATTACTCCTAATATTCATACCTATGTTTAAGACTTGATAACTCTTTATCCATGATCCATGAGATGTGATCATCAGTCTACAAACATAATAGTCTTAATGCTTTAATGTTATCCCACTTCACATTAAAGCTCGACTACGGATACTTTAAGAATAGTGTCCTTATGTTTAATGTGTTCTCATGATTAAGTCACACTTAATACATTAAACGGACTATCTATTCTAGGGACTTTATTAATCAACCATAATAAAGAAAATGTCTTTTATTATTAATAAATAATTCGATACAAGTACCAAAAGTATTGGCCTCTAGGGCTTACACCAACAATTTCCCACTAGCACTAGAGCCAATCAGACATACCCCGTATGCCCATTGATCTAGTATGGCCATCATGCTTCTGCTGCGCAAGAGGCTTTGTCAGTGGGTCAGCTATATTGTCAAGTGTAGGTACTTTACATATTTTCGCATAACGCCTAAGTATGTGTTTGGATCGTTGGTGAGATCTAGGCTCCTTAGCTTGTGTGATAACACCATTATTATCATAATAGAGACCAATGGGATCCACAATGCTAGGGACTATGCCAAGTTTATTGATCCAAACAGCTTCCTTTGCTGCACTCAAGGCAGCAATATACTCGGCCTTAGTTATAGAATCAGCAACTGCATCTTGCGTTGAACTTTTCAAGCTCACAGTGCCACCATTTAAGCAAAACACATAACCAGATTGGGATCATTCATATTAAAGCGTCTCAGCACTTTGTCTATGTATGTACTCTGACTTAGGCCAAGCAGTTTTGTGATTTATCTCTATAGATTCTGATTCCTAATATGTAGGCTGCTTCACCTAGGTCCTTCATAGAAAAGCATTTCCCCAACCAAGACTTTACTTGTTGCAGGGTAGGGATATCGATTCCAATGAGTAATATGTCATCTACATATAATACCAGGAATACGATCATGCTCCCACTAACCTTCTTGTAGACACAAGTCTCATCTTCGTTCTTGATGAATCCATACAGTTTTACTGTTTCATCAAAACGAAGATTCCATGAGTAGGTCACAGGCTCATCTTGATCCATGAGTAATACATCACCTTGATCAGATATCCATATATCTCAGGTAGGTGACGTATCCTGCCTGACCTACGCTGGTCTTGTTCTACTTGAGCACGTTGCTCTTACACAACTACTTGTGTTTCCTGCTCTAATTCCTCCATAGGTGTATCGATGCTTTGTGATTCTTGAATTTCTTCAAGTTCTACTTTCCTCCCACTGATTCCTTTGGAAATAAAATCCCTTTCTAGGAAAACTCAAGTTCGAGCGACAAACACTTTGCCCTCAGAAGGATTGTAGAAATAATATCCTCTTGTTTCTTTAGGATACCCCCACAAATAAGCATCGGTCAGATTTTGGCTCAAGCTTAGTTAAAATTTGTCGTTTCACATAAACTTCGCAACCCCAAATCTTCATGTAAGACATATGTGGTCTCTTACCACTCCATATCTCATATGGTGTCTTTTCAACCTTTTGGATGGAACACGGTTAAGTGTGTAAGCTGATGTCAATGGTGTATGTCCTCAAAAGGAGTTTGGAAGATTGGTGTGACTCATCATGGATCGGACCATGTCCAACAGGGTTCGATTTCTTCTCTCAGATACACCCTTCCATTGGGATGTGCCAGGAGGAGTAAGTTGGGATAGGATCCCACACTCTTTCAGATGGTCATCAAACTCTAGGATTAAATACTCACCACTTCGATCTGATCGAAGAGTTTTAATATTCTTACCTAGTTGGTTTTAACTCGTTAGGTTTCACCCTTTTGTACTAATGTTATTAATAGGCATTTCAAGATCAAGGACATATAGTCCATTGTTCATTTGTGCAGTAGCATAGCATATATCATTTAAATAAATTAAGCAACAATTGTTCTTTATTATAAATGAAAAACCAAACTTGTCCAAACAAGCAATGGAAATAATATTCCTGCTAATTGCAGGTACATAATAATAGTTCTCTAACTGAATTATTAAACCACTAGGTAAAGTCAATAGAAAAGTTCCTACGGCTAAAGCAGCAACCTTTGCTCCATAGCCAACTCGTAGGTCGACTTCACCTTTTGCCAAATCTCTACTCCTTTTTAGTTCCTGCACATTTGTACAAATGTGAGAACCGCATCCAGTATCTAATACCCATGATGCAGAAGTAGATAAATTAATAACAAAAATACCTGAAGTTGAAGTCTCTACTCCATTCTTCTTATCTTCCAGGTACTTTGGGCAGTTCCTCTTCCAGTGTCCGGTATTACCGCAATGGAAGCAGGTGCCTTCTTTTGCTATGCCTCCACTAGGCTTCAAAACAGCAGTGAGTTTGGGATTGGCAACTTCCTTGCCCTTCCCCTTATCACTCTGCTTAGTGGGCCTTTTGTTCTGTCTCTTTCCATTTCCGATCATCAGAATGGACTTCCCTTTTGACTTCAGATTCTGCTCGGCAGTTCTTAACATGGCGAGCAGTTCAGGAAGTGATTTGTCCATAT
Organism: Lathyrus oleraceus; assembly: GCF_024323335.1. NCBI lineage: Eukaryota > Viridiplantae > Streptophyta > Magnoliopsida > Fabales > Fabaceae > Lathyrus > Lathyrus oleraceus. The sequence continues at coordinate 522,742,689 of NC_066583.1, read as the reverse complement.
CAATCATATTGAAATTTAGGACAAATTGACTGAAACTATCTGGCAACGATTGCAAGATCAAATCAGTTGCAAGTTCCTTTTCGAGGGGAAAACCCAATCTCTCAAGGTTTTCCACATACCCAATCATCTTGAGTACATGGGGACCTACAGGGGCTCCCTCAGCTAACTTGCTTTGAAAAGGGGCTTTTGAAACTTCAAACCTCTCATGCCTTGCTTGCTCTTGATAGAGAAACTTCAGGTGTTCGATCATATCGAACGCTGACATGTTCTCATGTTGCTTTTGCAATTCTGAGTTCATGGTAGCCAGCATGAGACAAGCAGTTTCATTGGCATCATCGACATGCTTCTTATAAGCATCTCTTTCTGCCTTAGGTGCAGAACTAGGAGGTTCCTCTTCAGGAACAGGTGTCTCCAAGACATATAGCTTTTTATCATGTTTGAGGACAATCCTCAGGTTTCGGTGCCAATCCAGAAAATTTGTCCCAGACAATTTTTCCTTATCAAGGATTGATCGCAGGATGTTGTTAGAGGTGTTTGTTGTCATGGTAATCTACATAAGGATTAATGAAAATATAAGTATCATTGACATATTCAATTAGGCCTTTAATTAAATATGCTCCCACTATTTTACTCAAAAACAAATGACCCTCATCATTTGATTCGGAAAATCCCGTTGGAAGATTTTCTAGTGGGTCGAGATCCATATTTCACTTCGTTCTAAGTCCGCGTAGGCGGATTACACAAAACTAGGTTATTTAGGTAGGAACTCCTTCCAATTGTATCTCATACAACTCTCAAAAATTTCGGTTGGGTGAATAACTCCTTATTCCAATCCATCATATGGATTATTCCCAACTCTTGCTTCTAAACATATATAATAAAATTATAATTAAGTTTGAACCATTGTCTTAGCAGTTGGATATTACATTTATCCCATCGCACCCTACCAATATAGAACATGCACCTCGCGTAGGCGAAACCTACATATCCTATACCAATCTTGATGAGTGCTAAAACTTGGAAAGCAAACACATATAATATTATTATAATTTGTTTAGTTAAGTTTGACCCATTGTTTTAACAGTTGGATATTACAATTATCCCATCGCACCTTACTAATATATAGATCATGCACCTCGCGTAGGCGAAACCTACATTATCCATTACTAGTCTTGATGAGTGTTAAAACTTGGAAAACATAAACTTAATATTTAATTTGAGGGAATTGCAATATTTCTGATCTCACCGGCTTGTTTATCATATAAACTGTCTCTCACATGCATCAACATACATTCACATGCATCAACATACATACAAACAAAATGAAACAGTTATGGCCCCTAGCGCAATTGTTCTCCCAAGCCAATGAGAGAACCTAAGCTAACCTACAACGATCTAAGCTTCTCCAAGCAAGATCTTCAAGGTTGTCTTCCTTTGACACTGACTTCTTTGCTTTCTTCATATCATTACATTACATGAAAGAAACTCGTTTTACATACGAGGGAGTGAGATGAGAAAAGAAGTTACATTTGGGAGATTAAGAGAGAGGCACGACATGCAGGTCGTATTTTAACAACCCAAAAACAAAACAAAGGAAAACTAAGGCCATAACCGATCACCACAAGACAATAATAAACACTTTATTATTATTATAATTAATTCCTTTAATTAATTAAAATCAAATTAAATTTCGACGACCGATCATCACATTTTAATGAACAATTCATTTAAAATCGATGTCGCTTTTCGTATCAACACTTGACACTTTTAAAGCACTGAGTTAGCCGAACGGGTGAAAATTTCCTTGCGTTAACCGGTTAACCATATGCGTTAACTGGTTAACACTGTTTGAAATCTGAAAAATTGTTTTCTGCCTTGCATTAACCTGTTAACCAAAAGTGTTAACCGGTTAACACTGTTTGAAAATGTCTTGGAAAACTGTTTTCCGCCTTGCGTTAACCGGTTAACCATATGCGTTAACTGGTTAACACTGTTAAAAAACTCAAAAAAATTTATTTCGCATTGCGTTAACCGGTTAACCATACGCGTTAACCGGTTAACACTGTTCCAAAAAGTGTTTAGGAAGCACAACTCTTGTGCGTTCAAACCCCAATCGCATAACTCTCTGACAACACAACCCTTGTGCAGTCACTAACCCTGATGCACCAATTTCAGACCGTCAAACACATCTCGATTGTTAATTCAGTATGATTGATCAACACGTCATTGCTTCACCATACTAATGTCAGATCAAGAAGCAAACAACCATTGATCGCTCAAAGGAAAACAATCATCGAGGGTTTGAATGAACGAAGCGAGAACACTATATCATATATAATGTATTTTGCATCAGGATTACATATATCACATATATGTAACTTGATCGATCTCAATTTAACCTTTGATTCATTCTGTCTTTAATCATATTATTACAGAACAAAAACAAATATCAGATTCATGGTTTCGTAAGTGGCTCTGATACCACTGAAGGAGAATTGTCATCCAAGGCGCAGCGGAATTTAAAAATTTCTCCATTTAGTGATCCTTATGAATGGGCATGATCAGTGATAGAATTGTTACCTCTTGTGGCGATTCAAACCTTTGGTGCAGATCTCTGATAATGATCAAAACCTTTGATACAGATCCATGGGGCGATCACGAACGTTGAATGATGACAACGTCTCTACTCAGTCCACACGAACGGATTCCTTCAATCGCAGTGCTAGCTATTATGAATGAAGGCTTTGAGTGAGAGAAAGAGGGAAACAAAATTCCAAGTCTCTACTTGAATTTCTGTCTGAGTGGATTGGAGTGACAATGCTTCTACCCAAGGGGTTCTATTTATAGAACCACTTGTGTGGGCTTCAAGCTAAAAAGCCCACTTAAGTGTATTTTGGCCCATATCTTATAATATGCCCAAAATCACTTAAGTATTTGGTACCTTACCATATTTCGTCACCCACTTAAGTGCACCGTACCTTACGGTGTTTCTTAGTTACTTTATCTCTCATCAATCCGTCCTTTGTGTGTGACCCTATAGGTTTTCGCGGCGTTGGAAATTATATTAAATCACGCATTTAACATAATAAACAGTGAGCGGTATCTAGCAACACATCACTGCTACCCAAGTCACGAAAATGTCATGTGATCTGACAAAACCTCATGTGATAATAATTATGTGTATAATTACCCCTTTGCCCTTATGTCTATATTGAACACAAGGTATAGACCGTGTCACCCTTTGTAGCGATGTATTCGTCGCTATATGATTTATTGATTAAACCATAAGCAAAGCATACAATGAATTCGAGTCGCCACCGCACTTTTATTTATCCAAAGGACTGGCTAAAAAGCGAACAAAAGCCTAAGAAGTTTTACACATAGAAAACTAATAAAAAGATCAGAGAGTCTGGGTAAGGGGTAAATTACGCAATGGGAAGGTGTTAGGCACCCATCACGTCCTAGGTACTCCTAGGGAGCCCTTTTCACACTTGTTGTATAAAATTGTTATTTGTTATGAAATATTTATTGTGCAAATATGATTGGGATGATGAGAAAAGAATGTACAATTTTTATTGTTTTTGTGTTCGAACGGATGAACCCGTTGCCTACGTACCTTCCATCAAAGGTAAGGATCAAAACGCCGTAGTTCGGCTAAAAGATTTCCAAAAGTTAGTGGATTCAATTTTAAACACAAGCCCTAAGGTCTTACGTTATCCACGGGAGAAAACTCAACCTTATACAAACAACGAGTCCACCATGTGAGAAAAGCTTCAACTTGCTAGTAAGGGGTTAACCCTATAATAAGCAAGGAAGACTTACAATTCAATCAACTAAGGACAAATAGGTGAGATTAACATCAACCAACTAGGATAAATCAAACCTATGGCTAATGTATGAAAACTTAACAAGAATGGACAAAGCCACAAAACAATTGAATGGGTGAAATTAATTGATTATGATTATTCATGAAAGTAGGGTCAAAGTATGATTAAGATTGATTCAAAAGAAGTATTATGAAAATGGAGTTTGAAAAAGTCAAGGACTTGGGGTCCAGGTTTTTAATTTAAAAGCATAAAGATGTTTGCACAATATTTATCTCAAGTTTTGAAAGTAATGTGTGAAAAGGTTTAGGACAAAATGGATGAATGGATGAAGATGGAGTGTAAAACTTCCTAGAAGGTTCACCTCTTGAAATCATATAGAAGATGACTCAAGTGTGTCCTTTGGAATAAGCAATGAGCAATAACAAACAAGCAAAGCAATGGAAGAAAGTCAACAAAAGCGGATACCGGATGCCAATTACTGGACTTATACCAATCTCCTAAAACAGAACTGGATATCAGAGGCCACTCTATGGACTTATACCAATCTCCTCAACAAAGAAATAAAAAGTGGATACCGGATGCCAATCTATCTGGACTTATACCAATCTCCAACAACAAAGCAAACACTTGGATGTCAGATGCCAATCTATCTGGGCTTACTCTAACCTCCAACATATGATCATGGGAAAACAAATGCCAAATTACATGGAATTACAATTGCATCCTCACATACAACCAACAAATGCATCAAGCAAAGAGAAGATGAGTGGCCAATGCAATGGTCTTATACTCACTTCCATATCATAGGAACAATGGCCAATGAATGGTCTTACAATTGTCCTCAATGGGCAAACAACAAAGATATGTCACAAAGACAAATGAAATGATCATGCACTAATGAGCAATTAATGATGATAAATGCACAAAGCATGCAAGCAGACATGTACAAATGAACTAAGTAATCAATCAACCAAAGGCATTCAGCACACTCTATAACCAAACAATGAGGCTCATACAAAGGGTTAGGCATTGAAGCCAACTGGAATAGGGTTAGTGGTGCTCTTAACCTTGACATTGAGAGCCAAGGTGAAGCAGATGAAAGGATATGAGGGATGTGCCTCATGCTCTTATCCCTGGTCAGGGAGAGCTTTAAATGATAGAAGGTGTGGGAGTTCAGAAAGTAGGAACTCTCTCCACAGATTATTGACTCGATTGATCTTGGGTTTTTACTCACTATGCATCAACACATGTGGTGTGAGCAAGGTGAGTGATACACAGAATAGTAGGAGATAGGTTACATATCTCTTGGATTCTACCAATTGCCTTATTTAAAGGACTTTTCCTGCTTGGGACAAAAGTAAACAAGCACAAACATCGCCTCTTAAGGAGGACTTCAGACAGTTGCCTGGCCAAGTAACAGGCCAGGTCTTCCAGACTACATGGAGACAAGAGATTCTACCTCAATGCAAATGCTATCAAGCAAAGCAAAGCAAGTTCTTAAAAGAACTGAGCAACTAATGGTACATGAAACTAGTCAAACAAAATCAGTATACAGTTCAAACTCAAAACCAATATAAGATGAGGATCAACACAATCAGTCAAATGTGCAATGCACAAAGCTCAAAGCATATGAGCTAAGCATCCTACAAAACAAATAAGTTAGTTCATGATAATCAATCAAACTTAATCAACTTGCATAAGTCTCCTTAAGGCATTTGCTTCTTAACCTGAAAAGCAAAGTTAAATATGAGAAACAAGACCACTAGGACAAGCCTAGGGTCAAAAAGAGATAAGAAATCCAAAACAGCAAGTGAAAGCTATCCAAAATCAAATTCAAACAATTAAGAAACAAACCCAAGTGGTTTCATGTTCATATCATTCATCATTATCATTTCACAAACAAATTAGGTCAAGGCATGTCATATAGAACCTCAAAGAAGTCAACAGAAAGATTCAAGTCAAATATAATCACAAACATTTCAATAAATCCTCAAATAATTCATGCTCAAACATCATCCATAACATGATAAGCATACCAAATTTCAGCTCATTTGGATCAAGGGAAGTAGGTCAATGAAAATCAGAAGGTCAAAGCAAGTTCAAGCAAACTCATACAAAGCATCAAAACATGCACCAACTTCAATAAATCATAAAACAGTGACAACACATGATAAATGAATGGGACCAAAACCATGACAAACTTCAAGATGTCTACAATTCACATGTCAAATTTTAAGTCCATCCAATAATGCATGAGGATTTCACAAACCAAATGAAAACATGTATCACAAAAAGTCAACCATTTGGTCAAACAGGGGAGAAATTATCAAACAAATAGGAAATGCCATCAATAATTCCAGAAAACATTACATGTATTCTCAACATCCACAAGTATATTCATGCAAAAATCCAGACCATTTTGAGTTCAAAAAGCATGGCAATTAAAATCATGAAGTTGGACATGAATGGTGTGACACAAATTGTCACACCTCTATTCAAAAAATCATATCTCATCAACCATCAATGATAAATTCACAAACTCTACACCAAAATCACCATGAACATGTCTAGTTTAAGCACAAAAAATTTCAGAGGCATTGGATTAAGTATCATCATTTCACAAGCAAATTGGCATAGCATACACAAAATGGACACACATGAACAAACCCTAGCACATTTAAAAATCCACACGTGCAAAAAATCTGGAAAAATCACCATAATAAACTAGAGATCATGAGGAGCATTTCACAAAAAATCCCATCAAATTTGGACAAATATTAAGGAACTTATGAATTTTTGAAGATTGGCATACAAAATGAAATAAATATTGAAATAATGAAATGATTTAATTAAAATATAAAACGGGAATGACAATTTTGTAAATATTTGATCCCTTAAGTGAAACGCTGCGTTTCACTTAAGGGCGTGTCACGTGATGATTGGCGCATGGCAATGGAACAGTGAAACACATGCAGAACAAAAATCCCAACAAGCCAAACACGATTCTGGGTTGAAGGAAATTAGGGTTTATGTGTTCTTCCCAACTGTTCATCATCGTGATGAACTTTTGTCCCAGATTTGGAAAATGAAAACATAGTTTGAAACATCTTGCAGAGTACATCCATAATCTAACAATCATTGACCCTAATTCGAACTAACAAGAAAGAAATGAGCACAACAACATTCACATGTGAAACTTCATGACAACATAACTCTCAAAATACTTGATGAAATTTCATGATTTAAAGTTCAGTATGACCAGCAAGGCAAGATCTATCCAAAGCATGTCAACATTTCAAGAATAGCAAGGTTCGAATTTTTACCAAATTTGAAGAACTGTGTTGATTCGTGGTTCTTTGGTCGTGTAAAGTAGAAACAGTAGCTTAATGATGTTCCAGATGATGAATGGAGGAGTCTTGAAAGCCCAGCTGCCTCAATTCCAGCTCCAAATTCGAACTGCCATGGAAGAAAGCTCAATGCAACAGTGTTGTTCTTGGCTTTACAGTTGGGATTCTAAGCTTGCAAAGGCTTCAAAAAGGTTTGTAGATGATGGACCAAAGCTCAAGAACACGGGTTCTTTGAAGATTTTTTCAGAAAAGTTCAAGTAAGGAAATGAGAGTTCTTGAGAGAAAATGAATTCATATCTGTTTTGCAAAGTGTGGCTAGGGTTTTTCAATCAGAAATGAGCCATATATACTCTGTTTAACAATCCTTAAGTTTGGTTAATGGAATGGTAATCACAATTTGCCTAATGAAGTGTTTTTGGTTAATTGATGAAATCCACTCAAATGTTGCATGTGCATGTGCTACAGTGCGAAATTGGGCTTAGACATATCCAAAATGCAATTTCTGAACATTGGCCAATGGTAAAAAGTATTGGAAATGGTTAATTTGAAAAGTCACTTTTTCACCTCCCTCATTTTTAATTCAATGCACTTGAAAAAGGCCATTTTGATTGGTTGATTTTTGGTGAAATGTGATGAAGGATTTGGATAGAGCATATCAAATGTGACTTGTAGCAAAAAGCCTCACTCAATTTGGCCAAATGGTTTGGAAGTTATGCCACTTTGAAATTCAAAAATTCTTGAGAAAGATTTGATCATATCTTGCCAACCACACATGAGAAATTAGTGTTCTTGGACTTTTTGGAAATGGGAGAACAAGATCTTCAACTTTCATGTTGGACAAAAATTCATTTGAAGCTTTTATGATGAAGTAATTTTGAGGAGAAGAACTTTCCATTTTTGGCAAATTCCAATTACAGGTCAACTTACTATTTTTGGAAACTTTTTGTCTGACCTCAAATTCTTCACTGTGGATGTTTGACATGTTATATGAGGCTTATATGGGCATGAATGAGACCTCTCAAACCAATTCCCACCATCAAATCACTGATTAAATGCACAGTTGACCACAGTTGACTTTGCTAGGGTTTTGGTTGACTGAACCATGTTCTGATGAATTCCAAGCCCCTACCACTTGATATCTTGATTCAAAATGATGTCACAACTCATATGAACTCTTGATGAATGATCATGGTGCCCAAATTCTTCAAGAATGGTCACCATCCACTGCTTAATGACTGTTTGACTGATTTGACCTAGCTGACTTCATCTGCAAGTAACATGGTTAGATGACAATATTTTTGTGCTTTTGGTTAGCAAGCAGATGAAAAGAAATGATATACAAATGCAATACATGCTTGGTGATCAAGAACCACACTCACAAGATAACCCACCCACTAGGAGGGAAGCAAAGGTGCACAGAGATCCTTGAGGCAATGATATGGTATGATATGAAGCCATGAGGGATCTTAGGGACAAAATTGGGGTCTTACAGATGCCCCTATTTAAGGTCATTCTAGCCGGAGAAGTGAAGTTTAGAAATCTTCATCTCGACGCGGTAGAATGGGCTTAAATAACAGTAATGAGACAAATTTTGGTCCCTAAGAGACCTCATGATGCAAATGTATGCATGCAAAAGACACGAACTCTGTGGGGAATATGATTCACACAGAAGAAAAGACGATCCGTCGGAGTAATACACTTACCAGGAACAGAGACTCTAACAAGACTCTTATTAGGGATACTAAAAGAAAGAGAATGCGTGAGAAGAGCACGACTTCAAGTTGGGGGAAAAACAAAACTGACATAGCGTGAACAAGACACGACTCTGATTAGGGGATAACAGAAATCAGACTGGAGACCTCACTGGGGAGTGAAGGACTCACACTGGGGAGAAGAAGATTCCAAAGGAGAACACATCCATTGGAGAGACACAAGCTGACTCCTGGGAAGAACAAAAGGAAACTCCACTGAGGAAGCACCAAAGAATGAGATGTTACTGGTATAAGGGTAACAGACTCAGGAAGAATGAATATCTAAGACCGGTATAAGGGTGAGAGATATCAATCAACCAAGCATCTGAGAAAGACCTGAAAAAGGTACATAAACTCAGGAAAATTTGATTCCACAGGGGGACCGAGGTCATAATAGGGAGCAGAAGGGGAAGGAACACCAGGGATACCGAGGTATATAATAGGTGACCGACCAAAGCGTGAATTGGTATATATGCCAAAACACTCATCATCCAAAACACAAACTGGTTACAGGATGGATATTCGATTCTACAAAGAATACGAATCTTGCTCAGCTGGGGAAAATCAACAAAGGATTCCGACTAAAGAGCGCATGAGGCATATTATTCATTACCGGCAGACCGTGAATAATATACTTGAAAGGAAAAGACACCAGAGATACCGAAGTATATAATAGGTGACTAACCAAAAAGAGAGACAATCGATACCAAGCATCCGGGTAAACGAAAGACAACTCAAAGGGATAAATTGCGAGCATCCGACAATTATCCAACAATAAAGAAATATTCGACTCCGCAAAGGGAAATAACGAAACTTACTCGACCAGGGAAACACAAAAGGCTTCAATTGAAGAGTGCATGCGATATATTATTCATTACCAGCAGACCGTGAATAACATACTCGCATGGAAGATTATCCACAACCGGTTACTGGGTTAATAAAGGATAAATCAACCGAAAAGAAAGGCATCAGGATACCAAACTAGGTATATAATGATGACCAATCAAAGGGAACAACAACATTACCAACACAAGGGAAAATGAAAGGAGACCCGCTGGGGATGAATTGCAAGCATCTGGCAATTATCCAACTGTACCGAAAGGCACAAACTCCGCTGGGGAGAAACATCAACACTCGGGATTTACAACTACCGAATACGGGGTAGAAGACCACAAACTCAACTGGGGATAGAAATCACCACAGGGAGACACCAACTCTGTTAGGGATAAAACCACAACAACAGGAATCCACTTACAACCAGGACGAACCACAAAGGTTACCTCTGTAAGGGGAAAAGAGATAGGACTTACAACTACCGAATATGAGGTAATAGCCATACTCTGGTGAGGATAACTACGAATTAGGGTTTACATCTACCGAATAAGGGGTAGAAAAAAAACCAAAAAAATCTTGCCGAGGAATAAAAGGTATATAACCACCAATTCCGTTGAAAGGGCAAAGAAAATAGGACTTACAACTACCGGTATAAGGGTAGAGGCCCGAGAAACTCCGCTGGGGAACAACCCACTGGGAAGCACAAGACAATTGACAAATAGCCAATCCGGGAATAATCCGAAAGGACAGACTGAATCAAAAGACATCCTAATGAGGATGTAACTCAAATAGGAAAATCCATCCCAATATATATGTTGGGAGGAAACGGAAGAAACCGTCATCCATGAGGATATATCTCAATGGGGAACTGCAGAAGGAAAGACCACAGACACTTTCTGCTTATGGGGCTGACTCTATATGGAGAGATTTAACACCCGACATTTGCTAGGGGAGATCTATTGGGGATCTGTACCACCATAGCAAGGAACAATCAACAAAAGATATATGGCGAGAAATGCAACATGAATATCTGAATGTTTATGAATATGCGTGATCTATGTTTGATGAATGCTGACAAAACAGACATATCTAACACAAACAAGTCCAGGAATCAAACGCCTGGTATTATACTTCCGGGGGAAAAACCAACTGGAAAGTCAACCTGCGGAGATCTACATGCCATAGAGCATAGATCTGCGGGTACTGCTGGGGAGCAGAGGATCAGAGATATCAGGAAACACCAAATCTCTGAATGATGGATCAACAAACAACCCAATCCTGGTACAGAAAGTCACAACGGGCAAAACAGCCACCAAGACGAATCTGTTGGGGAACAAGAGAAAATCTCGAAGATCCGCAGGGGATCTCAGCATCAACTGAGAAACAAAGAGCTTTGCAACTCCAAACAACTCCGGGGAACAACCCACTGAAGGAGAATAACATCATCCAAGTAGAATCCAACTGCATAAGCAACTCTACTGGGGAAAACTGCTGCTGGAGAAAACTGAGTCTTCAACAACACTCTGCTTGCAACTATGCTGGGGAACAACCCCATCACAAGATCTGGAGAAAGAAGATACAACCAAACCAGGAATATGAACCAAATGTCTTACCTGTTGGAGATCATGCCACCCTTGGGAGAGCACCGAGATATTCTTGAGTATCCTTTCGACCTTGTGAATATTCACTTTGTTTAAAACAACCATTTTTTGAAAAAAATTGATTTGTTTAAAAACAATGACGTTTTATCAATTTAAAACATGCAAAACATTCGTTGAATTGAAACAAATAAGAGTGCAAATAATTGGATAAAAAGCTCAAATTCATTTGATAGAATGGTAGCCTGCAAATGGCAAGACTCCATAGATCTGTACAAATTTGAAATCAGTGATATATATTGGAAGAGGGCTACATTGGACATAATGATCCTTTGTCTACCAATTTGAATCTCGATGTATTCGAAGCTTCAATTTGACGACGAATCGAGAATCCTCTGACGAAATGACAGCTGTGGAATAGAAAGTCTTGTCAGGATGCAGTTACTTGCCAAATCCCTAATTTTTGCCTAGATTGCCCCAGAGTGAGGTACTCAATCTAGCGGGATGCAAATATTCTCTTTTTTCAAGTCTCTAATTTTTGCCTGGATTACCCTTGCAGGTTCTCCACCGAGACGCTCATTTTTGCCTAAGCCGCCCTTTCGGGTTTTCAACTTAGCGAGCTATTCTGTTTTTCTTTTTAGGCGAAGTATTTCTGGACTGCATCTGAATTCATAGGACGAGTGAAATCATCCTCATCCATTGTTGTAAGCATCAATGCTCCGCCTGAAAAGGCTCTCTTAACAACATATGGACCTTCGTAGTTTGGAGTCAACTTGCCCCTGGAATCGGGCGCGAAAGACAAGACTTTCTTGAGCACAAGGTCACCTTCTCGGAACACACGAGGCTTGACCTTCTTATCGAATGCTTTCTTCATTCTCTGCTGATATAACTGACCATGACACATGGCAGTTAACCGCTTCTCTTCAATCAAATTCAATTGGTCATAACGACTCTGAATCCATTCAGCATCAGTCAACTTGGCTTCCATCAAGACTCTCATTGATGGGATCTCCACCTCTACTGGGAGAACAGCTTCCATGCCATAAACAAGAGAGAAAGGGGTTGCCCCTGTTGAAGTGCGTACAGACGTACGATATCCATGCAAAGCAAATGGCAGCATCTCATGCCAATCTTTGTACGTGACAGTCATCTTCTGGATAATCTTCTTGATATTCTTATTAGCAGCTTCAACAGCCCCATTCATCTTAGGTCTGTAGGGAGAGGAATTATGGTGTGCAATCTTGAATTCAGCGCACAAATCTTCCATCATCTTATTATTCAGATTAGATCCATTATCAGTAATGATCCTCTCTGGCACACCATAACGGAAAATCAGCTGGTTCTTGATAAACTTCACAACCACCTGCCTGGTTACATTCGTGTACGAAGCGGCTTCAACCCATTTGGTGAAGTAATCAATTGCTACGAGAATAAACCGGTGTCCGTTGGACGCTTTCGGCTCAATCATGCCGATCATGTCAATTCCCCACATAGAGAAAGGCCATGGTGACGAAATCACATTCAGAAGTGTCGGAGGAATATGAATCTTATCCGCATAAATTTGACACTTGTGACATTTCTTCACATACTTGCAACAGTCAGACTCCATTGTCAGCCAATAGTAGCCTGCTCTCAACATCTTCTTAGCCATGGCATGTCCATTGGAATGAGTACCAAATGAACCCTCATGGACCTCAGTCATCAACAGGTTTGCTTCGTGTCTATCCACGCATCTGAGCAAAACCATATCAAAATTTCCCTTATACAGCACTTCACCACTGAGGTAGAAACTGCCTGACAACCTTCTCAAAGTTTTCCTATCTTTCACAGATGCCCCAGGAGGGTAAACCTGGTTCTGGAGGAAATTCTTGATATCAAAATACCAAGGTTTGTCATCTTTCACTTCTTCGATTGCAAATATGTGAGCTGGTCTGTCCAAGCGCATCACAGTAATATTGGGGACATTATTCCACCGTCTGACCACAATCATGGAAGCAACCGTAGCAAGAGCATCTGCCATCCGATTATCCTCTCGAGGAATATGATAAAATTCAACTTCTGTGAAGAATGTTGAAATTCTCCTTGCATAATCTCTGTATGGAATGAGACCAGGTTGATTCGTCTCCCATTCTCCCTTGATCTGATTGACAACCAGGGCCGAATCACCATACACATCAAGATACTTGATTCTCAAATCAATGCATTCTTCAAGTCCCATAATACAGGCTTCGTACTCCGCCATATTATTCGTGCATTTGAAAGTTAGCCTTGCTGTAAACGGAATGTGTGAACCTTGAGGAGTAATGATCACTGCCCCAATTCCATTTCCATATTGATTAACAGCGCCATCAAACACCATCGTCCATCTGGAACCAGGTTCCGGACCTTCATCAAGTGTAGGCTCATCGCAATCTTTCATCTTCAAATACAGAATCTCCTCATCCGGGAAGTCATACTGAACAGACTGATGATCTTCGATCGGCTGGTGCGCTAAATGGTCAGCCAAGATACTACCTTTGATAGCTTTTTGAGCTCGATACTCAATATCATACTCAGACAACAGCATCTGCCAACGGGCAATCCTCCCAGTTAAAGTAGGCTTCTCGAAGATATACTTAATTGGATCCATTCTGGATATCAACCAAGTTGTATGATTTATCATGTACTGGCGCAAACGCTTAGCAGCCCAAGCTAAAGCACAGCACGTCTTCTCAAGCATAGAGTATCGAGACTCACAATCAGTAAACTTCTTACTGAGGTAGTATATAGCAAATTCCTTCTTCCCTGATTCATCTTGTTGACCGAGTACACAACCCATCGAGTCTTCAAGAACTGTCAAATACATAATCAGAGGTCTTCCTTCCACAGGCGGAGACAATATCGGAGGTTCAGACAGATATTCTTTGATACTGTCGAAAGCTTTCTGGCAATCCTCGGTCCAATCATGAGACTGATCTTTCCGGAGGAGCTTGAATATCGGTGCACATGTGGCAGTCATGTGGGATATAAATCTGGAAATGTAATTCAAGCGGCCAAGAAAACCTCGGACTTGCTTCTCAGTTTTGGGTGCAGGCATCTCTTGTATTGCTTTGACCTTTGCAGGATCAACCTCAATACCCCTTTCACTTACCACAAAACCCAACAATTTCCCGGAACGGACTCGAAATGTACATTTGTTCGGATTCAGGCGAAGTTTAAACTTCCTCAAACGCTGAAAAAGCTTCAACAAATGCTCAACATGTTCAACTTCCGTTCGGGACTTAGCAATCATATCATCAACATAGACCTCTATCTCCTTGTGCATCATATCGTGAAACAAGGTAGTCATAGCTCGTTGATACGTGGCTCCGGCGTTCTTCAAACCGAAGGGCATCACTCGATAACAGAATGTTCCCCAAGGTGTGATGAATGTTGTCTTCTCCATATCCTCGGGTGCCATCTTGATTTGATTATATCCGGAAAATCCGTCCATAAAGGAAAAGACTTTGAATTTGGCTGTATTGTCTACCAACATATCAATGTGTGGTAGAGGAAAATCATCTTTCGGGCTAGCCTTGTTCAAATCTCTATAATCAACGCACATACGGACTTTTATGTCCTTCTTAGGAACAGGCACAATATTGGCCACCCATTGAGGATATGTAGAAGTCACCAGAAACCCCGCATCAATTTGCTTCTGAACTTCCTCTTTGATCTTCACTGCCATATCTGGATGAGTTCTTCTGAGCTTCTGCTTCACAGGCACGCACTCAGGCTTTAAAGGCAGGAAATGTTGCACAATATCTGTATCTAAACTCGGCATATCTTCATAGGACCAAGCAAAGATATCTGAATATTCTCGTAGCAAACTGATCAAATCTTCCTTGATGGACCCTTCAAGAAGTGCCCCAATCTTCACCAGGCAAACACAATCCTCAGACCCCAAGTTGACTGTTTCCAAGTCTTCGAGATGTGGCTGAATGACCTTCTCTTCGTGCTCAAGGAGCCGGGTAATCTCATCAGGAATCCCCTCGACGTCATCTTCCTCTGCCTCAAATACAGGGAATTCAAAATTGGGAGATGGCGTTGGATCATTATGTTCAATGGGTTTTAGGATCAACCTGCATAATGATTTTGGTTAATGAAAAACTTTTAGAATTTAAACAAGCAAACCATTATGCAGATGAAAAAGATTGCTTTTATTCTTGTTTTTTATGGGTTTTTTGTGATCACTGATTTCATGCAAAAGCAAAAAGTGAAAATAAAGGAAAAACAAATGTTTAACAATGCATTAATTGAATGAAAACATCATTATATATATGCTTTGCCAACAATGTCATCACTTCTCCTTTTGGCATGGGAGAAGGGTTTTAAACAAAGTGAACAATTACTCTGATCTATGGATGACTGTAGGAACATCTACAACGACCCAATTGTGGCAGACACCACCAGGAATAACGAAGTTGTTCACGTCCTCCGTATCCTCTTCTAAGATAGCAGCAGCTTCCTCCTCAGGTTGATCGGCATGGATGAATCCTCCACTTGTGAACAAACCTTGCTCATTACATGCCCCAGAACAGTAGCCAATGCCAGCCCGGGATCTATTATCTTCAAGTTCAATCACCTTCCCTAGTCCAGCAACTGCACCACATTCAATGGCCAGCTTCGCATCACGGTAGGAAGTGAATGAATGAGACTTCTTCTCGATTGGTTCATCAATAGATAAAGCTTGGAATGGCGTTCCAACTTCATCCTCAGCGTCAATGTACGAGAAAGAAGACAGATGGCTAACCAGGAGAGCCTTTTCTCCCCCTACTACAACCAGTTTCTTATTTTTGACAAATTTCAGCTTCTGGTGTAGGGTGGATGTCACGGCGCCAGCCTCGTGAATCCATGGTCTGCCTAAGAGACAACTATAAGATGGGTGGATATCCATCACCTGGAAGGTAATCTGGAAATCGCTTGGTCCAATTTTGATTGGGAGATCCACTTCCCCAATCACGGTCTTACGCGACCCATCAAATGCCTTCACAACAACCCCACTCTGCCTCATAGGAGGACCTTGATATGACAATCTGGAGAGTGTGGTCTTTGGCAATACATTTAGAGAAGATCCAGTGTCCACCAGCACATTGGACATTGCATCAGATTTGCAATTCATGGAGATATGTAAAGCCATGTTGTGGTCTCTTCCCTCCTCAGGGAGATCATCGTCACAAAAGCTCAAGGTGTTGCAAGCGGTGATGTTTGCAACAATACTATCAAATTGCTCAATGGTGACGTCGTGATCAACATACGCCAGATCCAAGACTTTCTGCAGAGCCTCCCTATGGGGTTCTGAATTTAGCAGCAGAGAAAGAATGGAAATCTTGGATGGCGTTTGTAGAAGCTGGTCTACAATGTTGTACTCACTTTTTCTGATGAGCCTCAGCATCTCATCAGATTCTTCATCTACAATGCCACTCGGGTCAATTGAAGAAACGGGAGTTTTTTGTACAGAGGAGGATGGTTTGGCAACATCACGTGCCGGATTCTGAGTATTAACAGCGGTCCCAACCGGACGCTCAACAGATTCAGAAGCAACAGCCTTAGGAGGCGCAGAGAACACACGACCACTTCGGGTCAACCCACTTACATCAGCGACGTTGGTCACAGAAGTCGAAGGCAAAGGCTGCCTAATGTGGCTTACATATCTGACCTTGTACTTCCCAAGGCATTCCTGAACCATATTAACTGATTTCCCATGCGCAGGCAATGGGTTCTTGATGACATTTGGGCCCGAATCTTCGAAGCTCAAAATTCCACACCTCATAAGGTCCTGAACCTTAGTCTTGAGTGGATAACAGTTTTCTATATTATGGTCCGGAGCTCCTGAATGATAAACGCAATGCTGATCCGGTTTGTACCACCACTGTGGATTTGCAGGAATAGCAGGAAGGTCCCTGGGAGAAACCAATTTCCTCTCCAACAAGGAGGGATAAAGCTCTGCGTATGACATCGGAATAGGATCGAAGCTGATCTTTTTCCGGTCATAACTCAAATTAGCCTGATTGGTTGTGCTTCCACGAGGCTGGTAAGCCTGTTGTTGTGGACGTTGCTGTTGCTGATACTGAGGCTGTTGATATTGTTGCTGATGTTGATATTGCTGATGTTGATGAGCATTGTCTTTGAATACAGGTGCTATATGAGCCACCTGGTGCTGATGACCGGCACGACGGGCAGGCTTCCTCTGAGCAAAGGGTCTTCTATGTTTGGGATGTGATTGCACAGCATGTGCTTCCCCTTCCTTCCTCTTAAACGCCCCATATCGTTTAGAAGAAGAGCTCTCATCCTTCGCCAATCATCCTTCACGGACGCCTTCCTCAAGACGCATCCCCATGTTCACCATCTCGGTGAAATCAGAGGGAGCACTTGCTACCATCCGCTCGTAATAGAACGAGCCAAGAGTCTTCAAAAAGATCTTGGTCATTTCTTTCTCCTCCAGCGGTGGAGTAATTTGAGTTGCCAGCTCTCGCCACCTTTGGGCGTACTCCTTGAAAGTTTCCTTGTCCTTCTGCGACATGGACCTGAGTTGATCTCGGTCAGGCGCCATATCGACGTTGTACTTATATTGCTTGACGAAGGCTTCGCCAAGGTCGTTGAAGGATCTGATATTGGCACTGTCTAAGCTCATGTACCATCTGAGCGCGGCACCAAACAGACTGTCTTGGAAATAATGAATCAGAAGTTGATCATTATCAGTCTGGGTAGACATCTTCCTGGCGTACATGACCAGGTGAGCGAGTGGATAGGTGTTCCCTTTATACTTTTCAAAGTCAGGTACTTTGAATTTAATCGGTATCTTCACACCGGGAACAAGGCACAACTCGGCAGCAGACTTGCCGAATAAATCTTTACCTCGAAGAGTTCTCAATTCCTTTCTCAGCTCGAGGAATTGGTCGTTCATGGCGTCCATCTTTTCATGAACGTCTGAGCCCTCAGATGGCTCGGAGTGATAGATGGTATCGTCTACCCTTGGCATGGTATGTACGACAGGAGGAGCGGGAACAGGGACCGGGCTAGATGCCGGCATATGAGCAATGGTTGGCGCAGGCAGATCAGGCATGAAACCTGGAGGCATTCCCCAAGGGAACCCGGGTGGCATAACATTGGGCACCTGATGAGCACTGACTAGCACAGTTGAAGTGACGACCTCTGAGATGACCGTCCTCTGGGCAGGAGTTGCATGCGATTGAGCCGGTTGATTTTGAGCAGCGAGGAGTTGCTCCATCAAAGCGCCAAGTCTGGCGACCTCTTCCTTCAGTTCTCTGTTCTCTTGTTCTAGCTGCTCCATAACTCTCGCAGAATTGACTCGAGTATAATACCGATGAGTCAGCTTGTCTTCAAAATAAATGAAGAACACAGAGTTAGGACAAGAAGACCAGAAACAAAGGGTACCTGCTTATGCAAAAAATGATGCATGAAATGCTTGTGCAGATGCTTTGTTTATTTTCAAGGAACCCTTAGGGTATTATTTGCAATATTTTGAATAGTTAAGAGCATTTTAATTTCTCACGGAAAATATTTCATTCAATATATCGAGACAAAGGAGTACATCACTTTTTTGATCATTACAAAGAGAAAAGGGAAATAAACATCCTATGGATCCCTAGAAGCTCGGGATGCTGGAAGACGAGAAGTACACAGCTTCTTGATCTCTCTCTCATAGGCCTCTTCCATGTCTGCTTTCTCCTTTGCAAGTCGATCATACTTCCTCTTCCAGAATTTGGAAGACTGAGGAAGCAGAGAGGTCCAAGTGTCGTTCGGGTCGTCGATCACTCGATGCTCGAGGAACTCAATCATAGCGTCCTTCTCCTTAAGCTGCTGAAGCAATTCTTCTCTTTCACGGATCCAAGCACGTGAAAGGTCTTCTTCTCTCAACTCCTCTACACGTTGGGTAGGGAGGGTTGAAGGCCCAGCCACATCCAACGGTGTAGGTCTCGGATGATCGTACGGCATCAAGTACACGGCAGCTCTCTGTCTGACCCAAGAGGTGTATGGCTCCAAAGCAATGCAGTTCTTTGGACCCAACTCGTTCCTACTCTTCTTGTGAATACTGCGCCAAGCACGGACAAATCTGGCTTTCAGGCCTTGGGGATCTTTACCCTCCTGAAAGAATACGCCTTCTAACAGAATGTTATGAGGTTTATCCTTTAGGGGGAACCCAAGCTGACGTCGTGCGAGAATGGGATTGTAGCTGATTCCACCACATGTGCCAAGAAGAGGCACATTAGGGAATTCACCACAATAGTCAATGATCTGGACGGTATCATACACGCGATCATACCAAGTGATATCATCATTGGTGAGAGACATAAGTCTCTGAGACCACCGTAGACATCCCTTGTTCTCCTTGAAAGCAACTGTCTGCGGCAAGTGCGAAATAAACCACTTGTACAGCAGAGGTAGACAGCAGACAATAACTCCTCCACCCTTTGCGTTCCTCAAATGCAAAGAGACATAGGCATCGCCCAACAAAGTCGGAATGGGATTAAGAACTGAGAAGATCCTAATGGCGTTCATGTCCACGAACTTGTCGAAGTTGGGAAACAACACCAATCCATAGATGAGCAGCACAAACAAAGCCTCAAAGGCATCCTCACTCATGGCCTTCCCATAAAAGGTAGCTTGATCGATGAGGAACTCGGAAGGAAAACCCTGAATTCCGCCTTTGGTAGTCAGATTAGCCCTAATCAAATCTTCATCTATGTGCAACAAGTTGGCAATCTCTCGAGCAGTCGGAATACTCTTTAGGCCACTGAACGGCACTTGATCCAGAATCGGAATCCCAATGAGATGAGAATACTCCTCCAAAGTTGGCAACAGCTGGAAGTCCGGAAAAGAGAAGCAATGATACAGTGGATCATAAAACTGGGCTAGAGTACTCATCAACCCTTCATCAACCTGAGTAGTCAGCAGAGGTAGAAGCTTCCCATAGCGAGCTTTGAAACCCAAGGGATCTAATACATAAGATGTCAGATTCCTTAACTCTTTTACATCAGGCTGTCTAAAGCTGTACTTCTTTGTATGCCTTTTTGGTCTTTCCATGTCTGAAAATTTTGCAAATAAACCCTTTTAAGTTCCTTGAAAATTTCCTTTTTTCTGATGACATGAAGTGCAGATGAATGCATGAATGCATGAATGCAACAATCACACTCAAGGATCAAACAAGTCACACCAAACAAAGGTCATGGGAAAGCTCATTGTATCCCTAATATCAATCATCCATTTTGGTGGATTTAGGTTTTCACCTTATCGACACCCAAGTTCCATTGATATTAACGGTACCTGAACCGGCTCGAACATCCTTAATATCAACCATCCGTTTTGGGGGATTTAGGTTTTATACCTGATCAACGCCCAGGTTTCATTGATATTAAGGTTGTCTGAACGACTCAACCACGAATCACGGGTTTGCTGAGAGTCACGAGCATGGAGTCTCGGTTAAGAACCACCCAAAGGGAGTGTACTAGGGTTTAAACCTGCCAGACATGTTCTACCAGAGGTTCCCATAATCATCGTTCCATCTTTCGAATATTATCGGAGGAACGAATACTCGTATTCCAAAAATATTCTCAAGAGAAACTCTTATGAGTGTAGTATCGCGTGACAATCGCATCAGAACTTACATCTGAACGACCTCCGCACTACGTCCTAAAAAAAAGGCCAAGATGGGTTTGGTAAACTAAGGTCCTTGGCCTCTGCGGCACATGATTGAAAGAATAATGCCTAACCACAAATAACTTGTGTGACATTATTAATCCAACATGACCTCCACCAAGTGAATGGGCTCGCAAGTCAACTGGCTAAGGAATACTCCACACCAGTCAACAAGACTATGCCATTCTCCTATCCTAGAGTGCACTCGAGTTCGGGTATAGAACTCATCTCACAGATCACCAAAGCAAACAGCAATTGTATATCAAGCAATTCAAACATTACAATCAATACAGTTATCCCAAATGGTACAAAAATATGTCATATAACAAATAATAATATAGCACACAACAAGGGTGAAAAGTAGGCAATACCACCAAGGATCGCTTGTCCCCAATGGAGTCGCCACTTTTCTGTAGCGGTGTATTCGTCGCTATATGATTTATTGATTAAACCATAAGCAAAGCATACAATGAATTCGAGTCGCCACCGCACTTTTATTTATCCAAAGGACTGGCTAAAAAGCGAACAAAAGCCTAAGAAGTTTTACACATAGAAAACTAATAAAAAGATCAGAGAGTCTGGGTAAGGGGTAAATTACGCAATGGGAAGGTGTTAGGCACCCATCACGTCCTAGGTACTCATTGGGAGCCCTTTTCACACTTGTTGTATAAAATTGTTATTTGTTATGAAATATTTATTGTGCAAACATGATTGGGATGATGAGAAAAGAATGTACAATTTTTATTGTTTTTGTGTTCGAACGGATGAACCCGTTGCCTACGTACCTTCCATCAAAGGTAAGGATCAAAACGCCGTAGTTCGGCTAAAATATTTCCAAAAGTTAGTGGATTCAATTTTAAACACAAGCCCTAAGGTCTTACGTTATCCACGGGAGAAAACTCAACCTTATACAAACAACGAGTCCACCATGTGAGAAAAGCTTCAACTTGCTAGTGAGGGGTTAACCCTATAATAAGCAAGGAAGACTTACAATTCAATCAACTAAGGACAAATAGGTGAGATTAACATCAACCAACTAGGATAAATCAAACCTATGGCTAATGTATGAAAACTTAACAAGAATGGACAAAGCCACAAAACAATTGAATGGGTGAAATTAATTGATTATGATTATTCATGAAAGTAGGGTCAAAGTATGATTAAGATTGATTCAAAAGAAGTATTATGAAAATGGAGTTTGAAAAAGTCAAGGACTTGGGGTCCAGGTTTTTAATTTAAAAGCATAAAGATGTTTGCACAATATTTATCTCAAGTTTTGAAAGTAATGTGTGAAAAGGTTTAGGACAAAATGGATGAATGGATGAAGATGGAGTGTAAAACTTCCTAGAAGGTTCACCTCTTGAAATCATATAGAAGATGACTCAAGTGTGTCCTTTGGAATAAGCAATGAGCAATAACAAACAAGCAAAGCAATGGAAGAAAGTCAACAAAAGCGGATACCGGATGCCAATTACTGGACTTATACCAATCTCCTAAAATAGAACTGGATATCAGAGGCCACTCTATGGACTTATACCAATCTCCTCAACAAAGAAATAAAAAGTGGATACCGGATGCCAATCTATCTGGACTTATACCAATCTCCAACAACAAAGCAAACACTTGGATGTCAGATGCCAATCTATCTGGGCTTACTCTAACCTCCAACATATGATCATGGGAAAACAAATGCCAAATTACATGGACTTACAATTGCATCCTCACATACAACCAACAAATGCATCAAGCAAAGAGAAGATGAGTGGCCAATGCAATGGTCTTATACTCACTTCCATATCATAGGAACAATGGCCAATGAATGGTCTTACAATTGTCCTCAATGGGCAAACAACAAAGATATGTCACAAAGACAAATGAAATGATCATGCACTAATGAGCAATTAATGATGATAAATGCACAAAGCATGCAAGCAGACATGTACAAATGAACTAAGTAATCAATCAACCAAAGGCATTCAGCACACTCTATAACCAAACAATGAGGCTCATACAAAGGGTTAGGCATTGAAGCCAACTGGAATAGGGTTAGTGGTGCTCTTAACCTTGACATTAAGAGCCAAGGTGAAGCAGATGAAAGGATATGAGGGGTGTGCCTCATGCTCTTATCCCTGGTCAGGGAGAGCTTTAAATGATAGAAGGTGTGGGAGTTCAGAAAGTAGGAACTCTCTCCACAGATTATTGACTCGATTGATCTTGGGTTTTTACTCACTATGCATCAACACATGTGGTGTGAGCAAGGTGAGTGACACACAGAATAGTAGGAGATAGGTTACATATCTCTTGGATTCTACCAATTGCCTTATTTAAAGGACTTTTCCTGCTTGGGACAAAAGTAAACAAGCACAAACATCGCCTCTTAAGGAGGACTTCAGACAGTTGCCTGGCCAAGTAACAGGCCAGGTCTTCCAGACTACATGGAGACAAGAGATTCTACCTCAATGCAAATGCTATCAAGCAAAGCAAAGCAAGTTCTTAAAAGAACTGAGCAACTAATGGTACATGAAACCAGTCAAACAAAATCAGTATACAGTTCAAACTCAAAACCAATATAAGATGAGGATCAACACAATCAGTCAAATGTGCAATGCACAAAGCTCAAAGCATATGAGCTAAGCATCCTACAAAACAAACAAGTTAGTTCATGATAATCAATCAAACTTAATCAACTTTCATAAGTCTCCTTAAGGCATTTGCTTCTTAACCTGAAAAGCAAAGTTAAATATGAGAAACAAGACCACTAGGACAAGCCTAGGGTCAAAAAGAGATAAGAAATCCAAAACAGCAAGTGAAAGCTATCCAAAATCAAATTCAAACAATTAAGAAACAAACCCAAGTGGTTTCATGTTCATATCATTCATCATTATCATTTCACAAACAAATTAGGTCAAGGCATGTCATATAGAACCTCAAAGAAGTCAACAGAAAGATTCAAGTCAAATCCAATCACAAACATTTCAATAAATCCTCAAATAATTCATGCTCAAACATCATCCATAACATGATAAGCATACCAAATTTCAGCTCATTTGGATCAAGGGAAGTAGGTCAATGAAAATCAGAAGGTCAAAGCAAGTTCAAGCAAACTCATACAAAGCATCAAAACATGCACCAACTTCAATAAATCATAAAACAGTGACAACACATGATAAATGAATGGGACCAAAACCATGACAAACTTTAAGATGTCTACAATTCACATGTCAAATTTTAAGTCCATCCAATAATGCATGAGGATTTCACAAACCAAATGAAAACATGTATCACAAAAAGTCAACCATTTGGTCAAACAGGGGAGAAATTATCAAACAAATAGGAAATGCCATCAATAATTCCAGAAAACATTACATGTATTCTCAACATCCACAAGTATATTCATGCAAAAATCCAGACCATTTTGAGTTCAAAAAGCATGGCAATTAAAATCATGAAGTTGGACATGAATGGTGTGACACAAATTGTCACACCTCTATTCAAAAAATCATATCTCATCAACCAGCAATGATAAATTCACAAACTCTACACCAAAATCACCATGAATATGTCTAGTTTAAGCACAAAAAATTTTAGAGGCATTGGATTAAGTATCATCATTTCACAAGCAAATTGGCATAGCATACACAAAATGGACACACATGAACAAACCCTAGCACATTTAAAAAGCCACACGTGCAAAAAATCTGGAAAAATCACCATAATAAACTAGAGATCATGAGGAGCATTTCACAAAAAATCCCATCAAATTTGGACAAATATTGAGGAACTTATGAATTTTTGAAGATTGGCATACAAAATGAAATAAATATTGAAATAATGAAATGATTTAATTAAAATATAAAACGGGAATGACAATTTTGTAAATATTTGATCCCTTAAGTGAAACGGTGTGTTTCACTTAAGGGCGTGTCACGTGATGATTGGCGCATGGCAATGGAACAGTGAAACGCATGCAGAACAAAAATCCCAACAAGCCAAACACGATTCTGGGTTGAAGGAAATTAGGGTTTATGTGTTCTTCCCAACTGTTCATCATCGTGATGAACTTTTGTCCCAGATTTGGAAAATGAAAACATAGTTTGAAACATCTTGCAGAGTACATCCATAATCTAACAATCATTGACCCTAATTCGAACTAACAAGAAAGAAATGAGCACAACAACATTCACATGTGAAACTTCATGACAACATAACTCTCAAAATACTTGATGAAATTTCATGATTTAAAGTTCAGTATGACCAGCAAGGCAAGATCTATCCAAAGCATGTCAACATTTCAAGAATAGTAAGGTTCGAATTTTTACCAAATTTGAAGAACTGTGTTGATTCGTGGTTCTTTGGCCGTGTAAAGTAGAAACAGTAGCTTAATGATGTTCCAGATGATGAATGGAGGAGTCTTGAAAGCCCAGCTGCCTCAATTCCAGCTCCAAATTCGAACTGCCATGGAAGAAAGCTCAATGCAACAGTGTTGTTCTTGGCTTTACAGTTGGGATTCTAAGCTTGCAAAGGCTTCAAAAAGGTTTGTAGATGATGGACCAAAGCTCAAGAACACGGGTTCTTTGAAGATTTTTTCAGAAAAGTTCAAGTAAGGAAATGAGAGTTCTTGAGAGAAAATGAATTCATATCTGTTTTGCAAAGTGTGGCTAGGGTTTTTCAATCAGAAATGAGCCATATATACTCTGTTTAACAATCCTTAAGTTTGGTTAATGGAATGGTAATCACAATTTGCCTAATGAAGTGTTTTTGGTTAATTGATGAAATCCACTCAAATGTTGCATGTGCATGTGCTACAGTGCGAAATTGGGCTTAGACATATCCAAAATGCAATTTCTGAACATTGGCCAATGGTAAAAAGTATTGGAAATGGTTAATTTGAAAAGTCACTTTTTCACCTCCCTCATTTTTAATTCAATGCACTTGAAAAAGGCCATTTTGATTGGTTGATTTTTGGTGAAATGTGATGAAGGATTTGGATAGAGCATATCAAATGTGACTTGTAGCAAAAAGCCTCACTCAATTTGGCCAAATGGTTTGGAAGTTATGCCACTTTGAAATTCAAAAATTCTTGAGAATGATTTGATCATATCTTGCCAACCACACATGAGAAATGAGTGTTCTTGGACTTTTTGGAAATGGGAGAACAAGATCTTCAACTTTAATGTTGGACAAAAATTCATTTGAAGCTCTTATGATGAAGTAATTTTGAGGAGAAGAACTTTCCATTTTTGGCAAATTCCAATTACAGGTCAACTTACTATTTTTGGAAACTTTTTGTCTGACCTCAAATTCTTCACTGTGGATGTTTGACATGTTATATGAGGCTTATATGGGCATGAATGAGACCTCTCAAACCAATTCCCACCATCAAATCACTGATTAAATGCACAGTTGACCACAGTTGACTTTGTTAGGGTTTTGGTTGACTGAACCATGTTCTGATGAATCCCAAGCCCCTACCACTTGATATCTTGATTCAAAATGATGTCACAACTCATATGAACTCTTGATGAATGAT
This sequence comes from Lathyrus oleraceus, assembly GCF_024323335.1. NCBI lineage: Eukaryota > Viridiplantae > Streptophyta > Magnoliopsida > Fabales > Fabaceae > Lathyrus > Lathyrus oleraceus. Next base: position 522,716,124 of record NC_066583.1, on the reverse strand, counting down.
CATGGTGCCCAAATTCTTCAAGAATGGTCACCATCCACTGCTTAATGACTGTTTGACCGATTTGACCTAACTGACTTCATCTGCAAGTAACATGGTTAGATGACAATATTTTTGTGCTTTTGGTTAGCAAGCAGATGAAAAGCAATGATATATAAATGCAATACATGCTTGGTGATCAAGAACCACACTCACAAGATAACCCACCCACTAGGAGGGAAGCAAAGGTGCACAGAGATCCTTGAGGCAATGATATGGTATGATATGATGCCATGAGGGATCTTAGGGACAAAATTGGGGTCTTACACCCTTGTCCAGTTCAATATTGGGCCCATAGACATTTATCCTGTTACGCAAGATTGGCAAATTCCATCTAGGACACTCATGTCCCTCAGCATGCTTTGTGGAGTACTCATCAACTGTCTTTATGGTTATCCAGTTACGGACAACGTTAGATCAGCAACAAAGCACTCGACTCTACATCTAGGATCCATAGTGGTTTCAGGTCGAAGAGTGGTATACACTATTATCACCATGAGAATAACTTATGACACTTTGCATAACTTTCTATATAGTATTCTCATAGCGGGTCAATCCGGTATAAATATTACTCCTAATATTCATACCTATGTTTAAGACTTGATAACTCTTTATCCATGATCCATGAGATGTGATCACCAGTCTACAAACATAATAGTCTTAATGCTTTAATGTTATCCCACTTCACATTAAAGCTCGACTACAGATACTTTAAGAATAGTGTCCTTATGTTTAATGTGTTCTCATGATTAAGTCACACTTAATACATTAAACGGACTATCTATTCTAGGGACTTTATTAATCAACCATAATAAAGAAAATGCCTTTTATTATTAATAAATAATTCGATACAAGTACCAAAAGTATTGGCCTCTAGGGCTTACACCAACACGCGCATGGTCAAATGGGGGTGAATGCAGTTTCTGAGGATAAGGGAAGAATCGGGCTGATGAATGTGGATCAGTTGAAGACTCCATTGGCTGAGGTCAAGAGACAACTGTTGAGGAATGGGGTCTTCCCGGGCTGTGATGATTGTTGTGCTGCGTGCACCATTGTTCCTGATGGGTGTGTTTTATTGAGAGAGGTTGTCCAGAGGCTGATGGATGAGGGAATCATCAGATTTGAGAAAGTGGATTTGGGGAAGGAAGACGTCTCCACCATAACCATCTACTTTGACCTGATCGATTTGTCAACGCTGGCAGATGCGGCTCCGGTTACTATCACGGTACCTGGGCCAATTCCTTATGACAACGATGACGCCGTGCCGTGGTATTATGGTGGAGAGGTCTATTGCAATGGGGAGAAGTTAGATGATCATATTGTAGGTGAAACCACCATTTCAAAGGTGGATAATGCTGAACCCAGTGGTTTCACTCGCAATGGAAGGTTGTTTGCACCTGATGCTTTGAGGAGTAGGGATGGAGAGAGAGAAAAGAAAGATAAGGCCGAGGCTTTAGCCAGGGCAAGAGGGAAGCAGGTGGTAGATGAGGATACTCCTGTGGTGACACCGGCGCCTGGTGGGTCGGAAAGAGAACTTGATGATGAAGCTGAAGAATTTTTGAGAATCATCAAGAAGTCAGAGTATAAGCTTGTTGACCACTTGCAGCAGACTCCATCCAAGATCTCAATCTTGTCCTTATTACTGAGCTCCGAGGGGCATAGGGAGGCTTTGCTAAAAATACTGAAGAGAGCCTATGTTCCCCAGGAGATAACAATCAATCAATTGGAGACGGTGGTGTCAAACGTCAATGTCAGCCATGGGCTGGGTTTCACTGATTTGGATCTGACTGTGGATGGACGGAATCATAATAGGGCATTACACATTGCCATGGAGTGTAAAGGAGCCGTGCTCTCGCACGTGTTGGTTGATACCGACTCATCATTAAATGTGTTGCCAAAGAAGGCCCTGGCAAAGCTGGACTATGAAGGAGTGGTGTTGAGGCCCACTGACCTGGTGGTGAGAGCTTTTGATGGTTCGAAGCGGGTTGTGTTCGGGGAAGTGGAGCTCTCTGTGAAGATTGGGCCCGAGGTGTTTAAGTCGGTATTCTATGTCATGGATATTCAGCCGGCATACAGTTGCCTGTTGGGTCGCCCATGGATACATGCTGCTGGAGCAGTGACTTCGACTTTGCACCAGAAACAGAAGTACATCTGGGATGGGCAGGTCGTCACCGTTTGTGGGGAGGAAGACATCTTCGTCAGCCACCTATCATCGTTCAAATATGTTGAAATGGACGGTGAAATTGTTGAAACACCGAGTCAAGCATTCGAAACCGTCAAGGTGGAGAATGCTATTTTTGCTAAAGAGGAGAAGCCGTCCATTTCTTCGTACAAGCAGGCTGCCGAGGTGGTGAAGAATGGAGAAGCTCCTGGTTGGGGAAAGATGATGGACATCGCCGCCAAGAAAGACAGATTTGGAGTGGGTTATCAGGCGGGCCGAGGCTCGTCGGGGTAGAGCAAGGGACGTCGTCAATCATTCACGTTCACCAATGCTAGAATGCTGGATCCAGATCACATCTGTATGGTGGGTGAAGAGGTCGACAGTGACTGTGACCTTGATCAATGGATAAAACCGTGCGTACCAGGGATGGAGATCCAGAACTGGAAGGCCGAAAAGATCATCACTGTCACTCTACGTGAAGAGTAATATTTCCTGTTTTTCAATTTTATTTGCATGGAAGCCATACGTTTTGCCCGAAACGTAATGGTTCATTGTAAGGGCCACCTCATGTTTCATTTTGCAATATTTGCATCATAAATAAAAGGATGTTTTTCATTAAAAGCAGTGTTCCCTGTTTTTCCTTTATTTTTGCAGTTTAATAAAAAACAAAAATAAAAATGGCAATGTATGTTTTCATTTTCCTTTTTCAATTTGCTTCGCTCCAGTTCTAAAGCAATGCATGAATCAACATTCATGCAGATGCGATCATTCTCCGGATCTCATTGATAACAATCCTGTTACACCCTCATATGACTTCGACAATCCGATCTATCATGCCGAAGAAGAAGGCGAAGAAGATTGTGAACTGCCGGAGGAATTAGCCAGGTTGTTGAAACAAGAGGAGAAGGTGAATCAGCCGCACGAGGAGCAAGTTGAGGTTATGAATCTGGGTACCGACGAGGTCAGAAAGGAAGTGAAAGTTGGGGCTGCTTTGGAGGCAAATGTCAAGAGCAGAATGGTAGCATTGTTGAAAGAGTATGTTGATATCTTCGCCTGGTCTTATCAAGATATGCCAGGGTTGGATACCGATATCGTTGTGCACAAGCTACCGTTGAGAGCAGATTATCCTCCAGTGAAGCAGAAGTTGCGCAGAACTCGACCTGAGATGGCCATGAAAATTAAAGAGGAAGTGCAGAAGCAGTTGGATGCTGGGTTCCTCGCTGTCACTAATTATCCGCCTTGGGTTGTAATATTGTGCCGGTCCCGAAGAAAGATGGGAAGGTGAGAATGTGTGTGGACTACCAGGATCTGAACAGAGCTAGCCCGAAGGATGATTTCCCATTACCTCACATTGATGTGTTGGTAGATAATACAACTCAATTCTCGGTGTTTTCCTTCATGGATGGCTTTTCTGGCTATAATCAAATTAAAATGTCGCCAGATGATATGGAGAAAACAACGTTCATCACACCGTGGAGCACTTTTTGCTATAAGGTGATGCCATTTGGTCTCAAGAACGCCGGTGCTACCTATCAGAGGGCCATGGTGACTTTGTTTCATGATATGATTCATCATGAAATCGAGTGCTATGTTGATGACATGATAGCGAAGTCCCAAACAGAAGAGGGGCATCTGGTAGATCTGGCCAAGTTGTTTGACCGGTTGAGACAGTTCAGACTGAGGTTGAATCCGAATAAGTGCACTTTCGGAGTGCGGTCTGGTAAATTGCTGGGGTTTATTGTAAGTGAAAGAGGAATCGAGGTTGATCCTGCTAAAGTAAAAGCAATACAAGAAATGCCTGAACCGAGAACAGAGAAGGAGGTTCGTGGTTTCTTAGGTAGATTGAACTACATTTCACGGTTCATATCTCATCTAGCAGCCACGTGTGAACCTATATTCAAGTTGTTGAGAAAAGATCAAACGGTCAGGTGGAATATTGATTGCCAAACGGCATTTGAAAAGATAAAGGAATATTTGCAGGAGCCTCCGATTCTGATGCCTCCTGTGGAGAGACGACCGTTAATTCTGTACTTGACAGTCCTCGAGGGGTCTATGGGGTGTGTACTGGGGCAGCATGACGAGTCTGTTCGAAAAGAGCATGCCATATACTATCTTAGCAAAAAGTTTACCGACTGTGAAACAAGATATTCACTGCTCGAGAAAACTTGTTGTGCTTTGGTTTGGGCTGCTCGCCGACTGAGACAATATATGTTTGTTCATACCACTTTGTTGATTTCCAAGATGGATCCAATCAAGTATATTTTTGAGAAGCCAGCATTGACCGGACGGGTTGCGAGATGGCAAATGATTTTGACTGAATATGATATCCAGTATACATCTCAGAAAGCAATCAAGGGGAGTGTATTGTCTGATTACCTCGCCCAGCAACCCATTGAGGATTATCAACCGATGAAGTTTGAATTCCCTGATGAGGACATCATGTTTCTCAAATCGAAAGATTGTGAGGAACCGATCCCGGAGGAGGGGCCTGACCCTAAATCCGAATGGATTCTAATGTTTGATGGGGCCGTTAACGTGAATGGTAGCGGAGTTGGTGCTGTTTTGGTTACGCCGACAGGATCCCATATTCCTTTTGCTGCCTGGCTAACATTTGAGTGCACCAACAACGTGGCTGAATACGAAGCTTGCATCTTGGGGATTGAAGAGGCGATTGACTTGCGGATAAAGAACCTTGTCATTTATGGAGATTCAGCTTTGGTTGTGAATCAGGTTAACGGAAAATGGTATACACATCAATCTCATTTAATTCCATACCGGGATTATACGAGGAGATTGTTGACGTTTTTCACCAAGGTGGAATTACACCATGTGCCGAGAGAAGAGAATCCTTTGGCAGATGCTTTGGCTACTTTGGCCGCCTTGATTAAGGTGCAGTGGTGGAATCAGTTCCCAAGTGTTGAGGTGGGACGTCTGGATAGACCGGCTTATGTGTTTGCTATTGAAACAGCGCCCGATGATGAGAAGCCGTGGTACTATGACATTAAGCGGTATTTGGAGACCCAGGAGTATCCTGAGGGAGCATCCAAGAAGGACCGAAAGACTCTGAGGAGGTTGGCCATGGTGTTCTATTTGAATAAGGATGGGGTTTTGTACAAGCGTAATTTCGATTGGGTGTTGCTCAGATGTGTCGATGACAAAGAAGCAAGCCAATTGATGAAAGAGGTTCATGAAGGGTCGTTCGGTACCCATGCCAGTGGAAATGCGATGGTGAAGAAGTTGTTGAGGGCCGGATATTACTGGATGCCAATGGAAGCCCAATGTTTCAATTTCGTGCGGAAGTGTCATAAATGCCAGATTTATGCTGACAAGGTGCACGTACCTCCAAACCCGCTGAGTTTGATGTCGTCTCCGTGGCCGTTTGCTATGTGGGGCATTGATATGATCGGAAAGATTGAGCCTACGGCTTCGAATGGGCATCGGTTCATATTAGTGGCTATTGATTACTTCACCAAGTGGGTGGAAGCAGCCTCTTATGCAAACGTGACGAAGCAGGTCGTGGCCAGGTTTCTGAAGAGAGACATCATTTGCAGATATGGGGTTCCCGAAAGAATCATTACTGATAATGGTTCTAATCTCAACAACAAGATGATGGCAGAACTGTGCCGGGAGTTCAAGATTGAGCATCACAATTCTTCTCCTTATCGTCCGAAGATGAATGGGGCGGTCGAGGTAGCTAATAAGAATATCAAGAAGATTGTGCAGAAGATGGTCGTGACCTACAAGGATTGGCACGAGATGTTGCCGTTTGCATTACATGGGTATCGAACCTCGGTGCGTACATCTACTGGGGAAACGCCATTCTCACTTGTGTATGGGATGGAAGTCGTGTTACCAGTTGAGGTTCAGATTCCATCGTTGAGAGTCCTGATGGACGTGAAATTGCAAGAGGCTGAATGGGTAAGGACTCGGTATGAAGAGTTGAGCCTGATTGAAGAAAAGAGGCTAGCGGCCATCTGTCATGGGCAGTTGTACCAGCAGCGAATGAAGCGTGCTTTTGACCGAAAGGTACGACCTCGTGTGTATCATGTAGGAGATCTGGTGTTGAAAAGGATCCTTCCTCCTCAAAACGATCGTAGGGGCAAGTGGACACCCAATTATGAGGGTCCATTCGTGGTCAAGAAGGTTTTCTCTGGCGGAGCCTTGTTATTGATGACCATGTATGGCGAGGACTTTCCTTCCCCTGTGAATGCGGACATAGTTAAAAAATACTTCGTATAAGAGACCCGCTGGACGAAAAGAATAAAATAGTCCAGGCAAAAAGGGGCATCCCGGCGAACCAAAAAGAAAAATGAAAAGGTTCGGGCAAAAATTAGGGATAAAAAGGAAAAACTGTACACCCGACAAGTCGAAAACCTGAAAAGGCGGCTTGGGCAAAAAAGGGTATCCCGGTGGACTGAAAACCCGAAAGGGCGGTCCAGGCAAAAGAGGGATTGAAACGAACAACTGCGTCTAGCATGATCGTTTGTGCTTTGGTTAAGACACATGGATAATCCCCGGCAGGGATCAGTCTGAAGCGTCTTGTTCAGAAGGCAGAAAGCACGGAGAGTCTTGAGGACATATGGGGTGTAACCGAGTTGGAACTCGATGAGATCGAGGGTTCACATTGCCATTAGGATAGATTTTTCCTTTTATGCGCAATTACCTCTTTTCAGGAATTGCTTCCTTTGTATTGCTCAGTTTTGAGCCACCTTCTTCAATCAATAAAATGCATATTTAGTCAAATAATTTTGTTTTTATTTTCATTACCGCTTTGATTGCAAAAACATCCGTTTATTTTGATAAAGAATCTTTGCATTATGAGACATGGAGGTCCCTTCCAATGCATGTTTATAAGATTGAAAACCTGAAATTTTATTCGGAAGGTTGAGTGACCCCGGTGTTGAAATCTTGGCACGCCTGGGGCACGTTTTATCTAACGATCTCTTTTGCAGATGCTGTTAGGTACTTTCACTCGCTTGCAGGTTGTGATGTGAAGTTGTTTGACAAAAGATCCCCGTGGAGTCCAATCAGGGACAAGGGATCGAAGAATGGTGAAAAGACGACGGAAGGACGTGCGACAATCCTGGAGGATTAGTCAATAAGACTCTTCAAAGTCTGGGGACTGGAAAGTTTGTATGAATCCAGGGAGTTCGATCTCCGTGGAGTACGGAGAAGTCGAGAATACAAGGTGATGAATCAGAAAAGTCCAGACGAGTCTGGGAGCTCTCAAAAGTGGAAAGCTGACACTGGAGTTAGATGTTGAATACCAGGGTTCGACGAGTCGACGGGCGTTCAATGCCAGACTTTCCTTATTTCCCCAAGCAGAGGCGGAATTATTATCCCCAGCAGTTTTGAGATTGATTTCCTCAGCAGCCAGGCCGGAAGGTTGCTATTTCCCCAGCGGAGGTGTCCTTTGCTAGCTTTTTCTCTCAGCAAGTCAAAGACTGTTGTTTTCCCCACAGAGTGCGTTGGTGGTTTCTTCCCCAGCGAAGTCCCCAAGCGAATCGGGTTTAGCGGAGGTCATCCCTGGCGAGGGTGGTATTTTTCCCAGCAGCAGTGCTATTCCCCAGCAGGGTGGAGATTAGAGTGTTGTCGAGTTCCTCAGCAGAGTGCCTCAGGCTCCCCAGAAAAGTCCCTTGAGGGGGATACTTTTTATTCATTCATCATACAGATAAGCATAGCCTATTGCATACTTAATTGCGTAGCATTTCCATGATTATGGAGCATTACGCTAAAAAATTTATCATGCATCAGCATTGCAAGCATAAGCTAGTCTTAAGCCGTGGTTACCGTTTGAGAGGTGGTTTAGCCGGTTGACGAGGATGTTACTCTGAGGAGTCTAGCATCATGACGTCAGATCAACAGTATTCCCCAGTAGTGCGATATTGGAGGAAGGATTTCTATCGGGCGGGGATGGAAATGATAATCAAAGAAGTTTCGGGGTCCAAAAAGAAAAGTAAAGAGAGAAAAAATCCCCAGTTGAGCGCAAATTGTTCGTTTGCCAGGGTTGAATAGAGGATAGCATACTCATGGCTTGTTATCCCCAGCATGGGTCGTTGGCACGCGTGCCGCCTCATTTATCATTTGTCCCTTATTTCTGCCGATGCTGACAGGCATGACAAGTTTTCGGGTATTCAGACCGTTGTGGCACTCAGGCCAGTTTTTCGATTTTCAGATCGAAGAAGCTTCCGAAGTTCAGATCGATGCAGCTTGCGGCATTCAGGCCAGGTTTCCGGTGTTCAGGCCGAGGTGGGTATTCAGACCAGATTTTCCAATGTTCAGATCGAAGAAGCTTCCGAAGTTCAGATCGATGCAGCTTGCGGCATTCAGGCCAGGTTTCCGGTGTTCAGACCGAAGCGGCATTCAAACCAGTTTTTTGGGCTTTCAGACCGAAGTGGTATTCAGTTCGAAATGGCATTCAGGCCAGTTTTTCGGGCGTTCAGGCCAATCTCTCGGTGTTCAGACCGGCATTAATACTCTCATATTCCGATGCTCAGTATTCAGACTGACGAGCGGCGTTCAGGCCATGGTGGTTTTTGTGTTCCCATTTATTTTGGTATCCAGGTTAATATTTCTTTTCGGTACTCAGGCCGACTCTCTCCGGGCCAGACAGATTCTTCTTTTGGGATTGCTTCTCTGCCGATTCTGACAGGCATTGTTAATTATTTTCTCAGCGGAGTGCAAATTGTTCGTCTGTTCTTTGTATTCAATCACTCTTCACCCTGATCATCTGATAGCCGAGGCTATTCATATCGACAGGTTCACAGTGGATTGAATAGGGGCAGTTGTAACACCTCAAAATTTTCCCTCCTCTTCTTGGGAATAGCTTAGCATATTGCATTTAATTTTTTAGGACATTAGGCATTTGCGTATTGCATATCATGTGAAAAGAAATAAGTCATCCTCCTAAGTCTTTATCAGAAGATAGAGAGGTTAAGGGATTCATGCCTGAGGGTCTTATTGAATTGATGATCAATCATCTGAGGTTTGTGCTTCAATTAGGGTTTTCTTGATTCCTCAAGGAGGTTGAGTATTATTTTGATTTGCAAGGATATATCACCATCATCATGGTTTTGTCATCCTCAAGGTTTCAGAATTCATGCTCATGTTCCTTGAGATCAGGGTTTTGACCTCTGGTCAACCCTAATCTGTGCCATTCTTCCAGTCAGGGATTCTCAAGGAGATGAGGTATTCTATGGATAGGGGGATCATATGATTATTATGTGAAGCTTACAAGAGCTAGGGTTTCATTTGGGAGCCAATTCCTCAAGTGGTTGAGTCTCAAGCTGATCAGAGCACTTCTAAGTCATCTGTCAACTAGAAAGTCAACAGAAAGTCAACTGAGGGCTAGGAGGTGGAAAAATGAGTTTCAACATCTCATTCATTCTCAAAAGAGGTTCATTTGTCATTAAAAATACTTATCTTGAAGAATTTGAGGTCAGATCAAAAGTTTCCAAAAATGGAAAGTGACCTGTAATTGAAAGTTTCCAAAAATGGAAAGGTTTTGGTTCAAATTCAACTTGATCTTACATCATCAAAGAAGATTCAAATGAAATTTTGTCCAACATGGAAGTTGAAGATCTTTCTCTCCCATTTCCTAAAAGTCCAAGATCATGAATTTATGATGAATGGTTGAGGAGATATGATCAAATCATTGCCAAGTGTGCTTGAAACTTCAAAAGGCCATATCTTTTGACTCATAACTCCAAATTGAGTGCTCCTTTTTGCCAATTTCTTCTCATGACATGAACTTTCCAAAGCATTCATCACATTGCATGAAAATTCATCTTATGATCGTATGCATATTCATGCTTATTTTGGAGGGAAAATGCTAAATTTGAATATGGTGCATCATGGGAACAAATCACCATTGCCATTGTGTTAATTGGAAGATTTTAAGTGAAATTGATCATCCATTGGTTACTGTTCACGTCCATTTGCTCCATGCACCATGCAAAATGTCATTTTTGGCCAAACACCTTATTTTCACTTAATCACAATTAACCAATACTAATTAACATTTTCAGTAGGATTAACACATCATATAAATACATAATCCTAACAGAATTTGTGATGATTCATCATTCTAGATCTAGTTCTCATTTTCCCTCCATTTTTTTCTCTCAACCAAAATTCAAATTTCTTCCACATAACCTTGCTATTTTCTTGCATATTCTTGTTCTGTGATATGGATTTGGTGTAGATCAAGCTTTGTTTTGAAGGATTCGTGCAAAAATCAAGCATATCAAGTTCATGAAGGTGAAGATGGAAATGGTTATTTGAGCAAGATCTAAGTTGTGCCAAGCCTCAATTTCAACTTCAAGCTACATAATAGTGATACAGGAGTGGATTTGGATGCTTGCCAAGCCTTGAATCTACCACTGCCATTGTTGAAGCTTCAAGAGGTACTTTAGCCGCTTTAACTCATTGCTTGAGTTGCTTTGCTTTGCTTGTGGTTGGCATACCACTTAGGTAACTTCTATTCTCCATGTAGTCTGGAAGACCTGTCATGTTATTTTGGCAGGCACCTGTCTGAAGCCCTCCTTAAGAGGAAATGTTTGTGCTTGTTTATCTTTGTGCCATGTAATTCAAAGACCTCCTAAGTGAAGAGGCATTGGCAGATAAAAGGGATGTGCAATCCATCCCCTGCTATTCAGTTGAGTCTTTCATCTTGCTCGCACTATGTGTTGATGCATTTTGAATAAACCCCCAAAATCTTGTATATAGAGTCGGTCAAGTGGAGTAGAGTCCCACATTCTAGACTCCCACGTTTTCATTGATTCAAGCTCTCCCAGGCCAGGGATAAGAGCTATGAGGTCTTACCCTCATTACCTTTTCATCTGCTTCACCCTAACTCTCAATGTTAGGGTTAAGAGCTCAAAACACCCATAACAGTATTGGCTTGTTTGTCGAGGTTGATATGACCCCTTGACTAAAGCCCAGCCTTGTATGAGCCGCTTGTTTGCATATAGTGTGTGATACCTGTTCACCTGTGATGTTTACTTGCTGCTTACTTGCTGTGTGATTGACTTGCTTCCTGTGCGAGTTAGGATCTATTTAGATACCTCAACCTAGGACTATTGTGGATTGCATGACAACTTTTAGGCTCGAGTCAGTCTCCCTATTAGTTTGTTATTTCCCGGTCTCTAGTTAGGAGAGAGTTTCTCCCCTGTTAAGGGGAACTACGTCGCCCTGATCCTCATACCAGATGAGGTACATAGGCAGGAGATCGTGCGAGATCTCTCCGGGCAACCTTTTCTTTTTTCTGTGTGTTTGCTTGACAGCTATTAGGCTCGAGTTCCAGACTCCCTTTTAGTCTGTGTGTTCAACTTATTTGTTTCTTTTGACGTCTCAGCGTCTGCTTGGAGTTTTGCTTGACAGCTTCTAGGCTCGAGTTCCAGACTCCCTGTTAGCTTATCAATTTGATAACCGTTTGGTGTGTGTTTGTGGAGTCTGATGTAAGTCCAGCGATTGGCATTTGGTTTCCTGTTTGTGTTTCTTTGTTTGGAGTCTGATGTAAGTCCAGCGATTGGCATTCGGTTTCCCGGTGTTGTGTGTGTGTTTGGAGTCTGATGTAAGTCCAGCCATTGGCATTCGGTTTCCTGTTTGTGTTTCTTTTGTTCGGAGTCGGACGTAAGGCCAGCCATTGGCAGTCTGTTTCCATTTGTGTGTTTCTTTTGACGTCTCAGTGTCTTTGCGTGTGTTTTGTTTCGGCGTGCGTTAGCCGAACTACGGTAGCTCTAATTCTCATTCCAAATGAGATACGTAGGCATAGGATGCGATATCCTAGCGAGCCCGTTCCCATTTTCCCGAACTACGTCGACTCTGATGTTTGTTTCTGACAAACTACGTAGGCCCAGGATGCGACATCCTACCGAGTCCGCTTCCGTCATCCTTCACCTGTTTGCTTATTCCAGTGTGTGTGCATTCTTTGAGCAGTTATTCAGCAACCTTATTCTATTCTTTTGAGCGTGGATCCCGTCGAGTACGACGGACGTGAGGGGTGCTAATACCTTCCCCTTGCGTAACCGACTCCCGATCCTTGCAATCTCCGGTCGTAAGACCATTTCCTTTCCAGGTTTACTTCGAGCGTTTCCTTTCCGTCCTTTGGGATAAATAACGCACGGTGGCGGCTCTGTTTGTTTGCTTTTTCCCGCAGGTTATTTTTCGCGGATGCGACAGGTTACAACACATAAAATAATTCAAAAACTTCATCAAATCGCACAACCATTACATAACTAAATCTAATTAAAATTTGAGATACAAAATAAAAGCAAATGGTTGCCACAAGTTTGATTAAAAACTCGTAGCTAATTTGATTCAAAACTAATAGGGAAACAATGTTTTTGTTAAATCATTACATGAAATTCAATTTTTTTTCTATTGTTTTCCGTATATCCTTGTGAAATGTTTTGGGTTTCTTTTATGATATTAAAGGTAGTGCACTGACAGTCTAAAGCAGTTTAACACTGTTATCCAATAAAATTTTATTAATTTGCTATGTTATCAACATAATTTTACACTATGAATTGATTGGTTGACAATGTATAATTATTTTACACTATCAGTGCATATTCTCTTTTCCCTTCCTTTATTGTCAAATTTTAAATATTTGATAAGATATGTAGTTGATTTAAAATTTTGTAGCATCGAAAAAGATACGTCCTTTCTCATAATTCTATATTTTTTTTTATATATTTAGATATGTCACTATGATTATATTCTTTTAATTAATGCTGTAATATTTATTTTAAACATTTTTAATTTTTGACGGGGATTGTGATCCTTGAAAAATTAACCCCTACAATTTGATCAGGATACTACAGGTCACCTAAATCTTCTACAAAATAAAGTATAGATTTAAATGCACTTTTGACTCTTAGCTGGCTAGAGAAATATTAATAAATTGTTTTAAATTAACAGCAAGAAACCCAAAATAAAAATTAAAAACACATTAAATAAGAGAGTCAAAAGTGAATTTAAATCTATAAATTATTTTTGTTCAAGATTTAGGTGACCCGTAGTATTCTCTTCAAATTGTAGGGGTTAATTTATGAAGGATCAAAATTTTCGTCAAAAATTAAAAATGTGTAAAATAAACATTACAGCAATACTAAGACTATTATTAATTAAAAGAATATAATCATAGTGACATATCTAAATATAAAAAAAATTAAGAAAATAAATAATTATGAGAAAGGATGTATCTTTTCCGGTGCTACAAAATTTTAAATCAACGTCATATCTTATCAAATATTTAACATTTGACAATAAAAGAAGGGAAAAAAGAATATACAGTGATAGTGTAAAACAATTATACATTGTCTACCAATCAACGACGTGTATTCCGTTACCTCATACTTTAATTTTAAAATTATGTTGATAACATAGCAAATTAATAAATTTCTATTTGATAATAGTGTGAAACTGCTTTACACTTGTCAGTGCACTACCTTTAATATTATAAAAGAAACCCAAAACATTTCACAAAGATATAAGGAAATCAATAGAAAGAAATTTGAATTTCATGTAATGATTAAACAAAAACATCTTTTCACTATTTGTTTTGAATCAAATTTGAATCAAATTAGCAATGAGTTTTGAATCAAATTTGTGGCAACCGTTTGTTTTTATTTTGCATCTCAAATTTTAATTTGATTTAGTTATGTAATGGTTGTGCGATTTGTTGAAGTTTGTGAAGTATTTCATGTGTTGTAACCGGTTACCATCGGGTGTGTAACCGATTATAGCTTGAGTTGACATGCATTCGAGATAGCTGGAGTAAACTCTAATTAATTTTATATTTTACACATTATAATAATTTGTAGATAATATCTGCATGATGTTATATTTATTGTGGTCAAAGAATTTTCAAAAACCAAAACGTGTCCTTTTTCTATCACGAAAGATTGACAAGTTATATAAAAAACAAAAGAATTTTACTTTTAATCATTAAAAACTATTTTTTTATCACCCCTTAATGTGTTAAAAAGGAAAAACATAACAACTTGATCTACACTTAAAAGACATTTCTTAAGTGTGCAAAAAGGACAAAAACATAGATCTACTTATTTGTTTTGAATCAAATTTGAATCAAATTAGCAATGAGTTTTGAATCAAATTTGTGGCAACCGTTTGTTTTTCTTTTGCATCTCAAATTTTAATTTGATTTAGTTTTGTAATGGTTGTGCGATTTGTTGAAGTTTGTGAAGTATTTCATGTGTTAAAACCAGTTACCATCGGGTGTGTAACCGATTATAGTTGGAGTTGACATGCATTCGAGATAGCTGGAGTAAACTCTAATTAATTTTATATTTTGCACATTATAATAATTTGTAGATAATATCTGCATGATGTTATATTTATTGTGGTCAAAGAATTTTCAAAAACCAAAACGTGTCCTTTTTCTATCACGAAAGATTGACAAGTTATATAAAAGACAAACGAATTTTAGTTTTAATCATTAAAAACTATTTTTTTATTACCCCTTAATGTGTTAAAAAGGAAAAACATAACAACTTGATCTACACTTAAAAGACATTTCTTAAGTGTGCAAAAGGGACAAAAACATAGATCTACTTAATTGTTAAAATATTTTTTTTAGTATTGCATTAGCTTTATACACTATAAAGTATAAATGTTCAAAAAAATATTCTATTTGTTATATGCAACAAAATAAAAATAAAAGTATGGCTAAAACTCTCAAATTTGTTTATATTATGATGTTATTCATTTTCTATTTCCCTTTTTTCAAATGAGGCTCATGGTAAACCACTTTATCCTTTATAAACTTCCTCCATTATGTATAATACTAATATTATTAGTTTATTTTATTTTTAAAACATGGGTTCTTAAATGTGAAAAGGATGAAGATTGTCCAATTTAAAATTACGAGACTTTAATTTTTAAGTGCATTAAGAATATATGTGAAGCAGTTAAAAAGAATCCAACAGCGTCACTGCCAATGTAAGACTAGCAAAAAAATATGTGTAGTGTGCCTAATGCTAGAATATTTCATGAATTTTCATTTGAGTTTTTTGCTACAAACATCTAAAAGTTTGAAGGGGTTTATGACCTCTAAAAATTGTTGTGGGGGAGATTTCAAATTTGTTGTTGACGCAATTGTTATAATTTAGTTTTAAATGTTCTTATGGTCATTTTAGTTTGAGCATTTTAAATTATTGATTTACCTATTACAAAACTCAACTTTTGATTCCTTAATTTCACTTTTCTTGGGATTTTTATGGTGTCCCTCCAGTTTTGCTTATGTGTCCTCTTCATTTATGACGTGACACTTTGACTGTGGTGTCATGTCAACAAGTCTAACTTTTCAAAAATGCAACAGATGTTTTAATTAAAAAAAAATTAATCCATTTTTTATTAAACTTATCAATTTATAGAATGTTATAAAATCTGAAAATTAAAAAAAAACATTGCATTATTCACATTTCCAGTCCCAATTCATAATTTCTTAAGAGCCTAACCCCCTTTCACTACCTTCATCGTCTAAATTGAATCAATCTTGCTCAAAACTTGTGAAGCTCAATCATCATTTTTCACTTTGCATCTCAATCACCATTTTTAAGCACATTCAACCTGCAAGAGTCCGTTTTTGGGTTTTAAAGTTGGGGCTTGTGAAGATGACAGATGCATAGTCTCCAAGGGAGGGCAACGAAGAAGTCAAGTATTGTGTAAGGTATGTCAATTTGTCCTTTTTGCAAGTGTCAGTGATCCACATGCTTCATTCTATTGACTTGTATTCAGTGGTCCACCATGCTTTTGTTTATGTATTCTTGTGATCTCACTTGTAATGTTGTCTTTTTTTTTGGGTCTGTTGCTGTTAATTTGAAACATTTTGTTATTATTTCTCTGGCTAGCTAAGAGTCATAATATTAGGTTGAGAATACAACATAGGGAAAGATTAGTAGAGAAACATGTTAAATGGTATGTTGATAGCTATGTTGATGTCGTTCTCAATAGAGCATCCAAACCGTACTTGCATTCGTACCTCAAATGATTTATAGATCTATTTCCATGCTAAAAAGGATTGCTGTGACATCTTACAATTCTTAAATCGAAGGAGATGATATTGGGCTTTAAAGATAAAGATGAACATAATGAAGGTTGGAATAAGAAGAATGTGAAACTTGGAAACGTGAATAATGAAAGAGATTTTTTTTATTTTTTTTTATTTTATAACATTATATAAATTGATAAGTTTAATAAAAAATGTTTTAAATATTTTTTTAATTAAAATAGTCATTTATTTTGATAATAATAAAAAGTCAGACTTGATGAGCTGACACCACAGTTAAAGTGTCACGTCATAAATGAAGATAGCGTATATGCAAAACTAGAGGGGGACCACAAAAATCTCAAAGAAAGTGAAATTAACGGAGCAAAACGCTGAGTTTTGTAACAGAGATACTAAAAATTAAGAACAAATTAAATAAGAGGATCAAAAGTGCATTCAAATCTATAATTTATTTTTGTTGAAGATTTAGGTGACCCGTAGTATTCTGATCAAATTGTAGTGGTTAATTTATGAAGGATCAAAATCTCCGTCAAAAATTAAAAATGTGTAAAATAAATATTACATCAATACTAAGACTATTATTAATTAAAAGAATATAATCATAGTGACATATCTAAATATAAAAAAATTAAGAAAATAAAGAATTATGAGAAAGGACGTATCTTTTACGGTGCTACAAAATTTTAAATCAACGTCATATCTTATCAAATATTTAAAATATGACAATAAAAGAAGGGAAAAAAGAATATACACTGATAGTGTAAAACAATTATACATTGTCTACCAATCAACGACGTGTATTCCAGTTACATCATACTTTACATTTAAAATTATGTTGATAACAAAGCAAATTAATAAATTTCTATTTGATAACAGTGTGAAACTGCTTTACACTTAACAATGCACTACCTTTAATATTATAAAAGAAACCCAAAACATTTCACAAAGATATACAAAAATCAATAGAAAGAAATTTGAATTTAATGTAATGATTAAACAAAAACATCTTTTAACTATTTGTTTTGAATCAAATTAGCAATGAGTTTTAATCAAATTTGTGGCAACCGTTCGTTTTTATTTTGCATCTCAAATTTTAATTTGATTTAGTTATATAATGGTTGTGCGATTTGTTGAACTTTGTGAAGTCTTTCATGTGTTGTAACCGATTACCATCGGGTGTGTAATCGATTATAGCTGGAGTTGACATGCATTCCAGATAACTGGAGTAAACTCTAATTAATTTTATATTTTAGACATTATAATAATTTCTAGATAATATCTGCATGATGTTATATTTATTGTGGTCAAAGAATTTTCAAAAACAAAAACGTGTCCTTTTTCTATAACGAAAGATTGAGAAGTTATATAAAAGACAAACGAATTTTACTTTTAATCATTAAAAACTATTTCTTATTAACCCTTAATGTGTTAAAAAGGAAAAACATAACACATTGATCTACACTTATAAGACATTTCTTAAGTGTGCAAAAGGGACAAAAATATTGATCTACTTAATTGCTATAAATATTTTTTTTTAGTATTGCATTAGCTTTATACACTATAAAGTATAAATGATCAAAAAAATATTCTATTTGTTATATGCAACAAAATAAAAATAAAAGTATGGCTAAAACTCTTAAATTTGTTTATATTATGATTTTATTCATTTCTCTTTCCCTTTTTTCAAAGAAGGGTTATGGTAAACCAATTTATCCCTTATAAACTTCCTCCATTATGTAGTACTTCACACTATCTTTTATTTCATTTTAATACTAATATTATTAGTTTACTTTTTTTTACAACATGGGTTATTAAATGTGAAAAGGATGAAGATTGTCCAATTTTAAATTATGAGCATTTAATTTTTAAGTGCATTAAGAATATATGTGAAGTAGTTAAAAAAAATCCAACAACGTTACTGCCAATGTAAGACTAGCAAAAAAATATGTGTAGTGTGCCTAATGCTAGAATATTTCATGAATTTTCATTTAAGTTTTGTTCTACAAACATCTAAAAATTTGAAGGGGTTGATGACCTCTAAAAATGGTTGTGCAGGAGATTTCAAATTTGTTGTTGACGCAATTGTTATAATTTAATCTTAAATGTTCTTATTGTCATTTTAGTTTGAGCGTTTTAAATTATTGATTTACCTATTACAAAACTCAACTTTTGATTCCTTAATTTCACTTTCCTTGGGATTTTTATGGTGTCCCTCTAGTTTTGCTTATGTGTCCTCTTCATTTATGACGTGACACTTTGACTGTGGTGTCATGTCAACAAGTCTAACTTTTTAAAAAAGCAACAGATATTTTAATTAAAAAAACATTTAATCCATTTTTTATTAAACTTATCAATTTATATAATGTTATAAAATCTGAAAATTAAAAAAAAAAACATTTCATTGTTCACGTTTCCAGTCCCAATTCATAATTTCTTAAGAGCCTAACACCCTTTCACTACCTTCATCGTCTAAATTGAATCAATCTTGCTCAAAACTTGTGAAGCTGAATCATCATTTTTCACTTTCGCATCTCAATCACCATTTTTAAGCACATTCAACCTGCAAGAGTTCATTTTTGGGTTTTAAAGTTGGGGCTTGTGAAGATGACGGATGCACAGTCTCAAAGGGAGGGCAACGAAGAAGTGAAGTACTGTGTAAGGTATGTTAATTTGTCCTTTTTGCAAGTGTCAGTGGTCCACATGCTTCATTCTATTGATTTGTATTCAGTGGTCCACCATGCTTTTGTTTAAGTATTCTCGTGATCCCACTTGTAATGTTGTCTATTTTTTTTTGCGGGTTTGTTGCTGTTAATTTGAAACATTTTGTTATTATTTCTCTGGCCAGCTAAGAGTCATAATATTAGGTTGAGAATACAACATAGGGAAAGATTATTAGAGAAACATGTTAAATGGTATGTTGATAGCTATGTTGATGTCGTGCTCAATAGAGCATCCAAACCATACTTGCATTCGTACCTCAAATGATTTATAGATCTATTTCCATGCTAAAAAGGATTGTTGTGACATCTTATAATTCTTAAATCGAAGGAGATGATATTCGGCTTCGAATGTGATAATGGGCTTTAAAGATAAAGATGAACATAATGAAGGTTGGAATAAGAAGAACGTGAAACTTAGAAACGTGTATAATGAATGAGATTTTATGATTTTTTAGATTTTATAACATTATATAAATTGATAAGTTTAATAAAAAATGTTTTAAATATTTTTTTTAATTAAAATATTCATTTATTTTTATAATAATAAAAAGTCAGACTTGATGACCTGACACCACAGTTAAAGTGTCACGTCATAAATGAAGATAGCGTATATGCAAAACTAGAGGGGGACCACAAAAATCTCAAAGAAAGTGAAATTAATGAACCAAAACGTTGAGTTTTGTAACAGAGATACTAAAAATTAAGAACACATTAAATAAGAGGTCAAAAGTGCATTTAAATCTATAATTTATTTTTGTTGAAGATTTAGGTGACCCATAGTATTCTTATCAAATTGTAGGGGTTAATTTATGAAGGATCAAAATCTCCGTCAAAAATTAAAAATGTGTAAAATAATATTACAGCAATACTAAGACTATTATTAATTAAAAGAATATAATCATAGTGACATATCTAAATATAAAAAAAAAAATAAGAAAATAAAGAATTATGAGAAAGGACGTATCTTTTCCGGTGCTACAAAATTTTATATCAACATCAGATCTTATCAATTATTTAAAATTAGACAATAAAAGAAGTGAAAAAAGAATATACACTGATAGTGTAAAACAATTATACATTTACTTCCAATCAACGACGTGTATTCCGTTAAATCATACTTTACATTTAAAATTAGGTTGATAACATAGCAAATTAATAAATTTCTATTTGATAATAGTCTGAAACTGCCTTACACTTGTCAGTGCACTACCTTTAATATTATAAAAGAAACCCAAAACATTTCACAAAGATATACGGAAATCAATAGAAAGAAATTTAAATTTCATGTAATGATTAAACAAAAACATCTTTTCACTAATTGTTTTGAATCAAATTAGCTATGAGTTTTGAACCAAATTTGTGGCAACCGTTTGTTTTTATTTTGCATCTCAAATTTTAATTTTATTTAGTTATGTAATGTTATTGCGATTTGTTGAAGTTTTTGAAGTATTTCATGTGTTGTAACCGGTTACCATCGGGTGTGTAACCGATTAAAGCTGGAGTTGACATGCATTCCAGAAAGCTAGAAGAAACTCTAATTAATTTTATATTTTACACATTATAATAATTTGTAGATAATATCTACATGATGTTATATTTATTTTGGTCAAAGAATTTTAAAAGACAAAAACATGTCCTTTTTCTATTACGAAAGATTGACAAGTTATATAAAAGACTAACGAATTTTACTTTTAATCATTAAAAACTATTTTTTATTACCCCTTAATGTGTTAAAAAGGTAAAACATAACACATTGATCTACACTTAAAAGACATTTCTTAAGTGTGCAAAAGGGACAAAAACATTGATCTACTTAATTGTTATAAATATTTTTTTTAGTATTGCATTAGCTTTATACACTATAAAGTATAAATGATCGAAAAAATATTCTATTTGTTATATGAAACAAAATAAAAATAAAAGTATGGCTAAAACTCTCATATTTGTTTATATTATGATTTTATTCATTTCTCTTTCCCTTTTTTCAAAGGAGACTCATGGTAAACCATTTTATCCTTTATAAACTTCCTCCATCATGTATTACTTCACACTATTTTTTATTTCATTTTAATACTAATATTATTAGTTTATATTATTTTTACAACATGGGTTATTAAATGTGAAAAGGATGAAAATTGTCCAATTTTAAATTATGAGCCTTTAATTTTTAAGTGCGTTAAGAATATATATGAAGCAGTTTAAAAGAATCCAACAACGTCACTGCCAATGTAAGACTAGCAAAAAAAATATCTGTAGTGTGCCAAATGCTAGAATATTTCATGAATTTTCATTTAAGTTTAGTGCTACAAACATCTAAAAGTTTGAAGGGGTTTATGACCTCTAAAAATTGTTGTGCGGGAGATTTCAAATTTGTTGTTGACGCAATTGTTATCATTTAGTCTTAAATGTTCTTATGGTCATTTTAGTTTGAGCGTTTTAAATTATTGATTTTCCTATTACAAAACTCAAATTTTAATTCCCTAATTTCACTTTCCTTGGGATTTTTATGGTGCCCCATCAGCTTTGCTTATGGGTCCTCTTCATTTATGACGTGACACCTTGACTGTGGTGTCATGCCAACAAGTCTAACTTTCTAAAAAAGCAATAGATATTTTAATTAAAAAAATATTTAATCCATTTTTTTATTAAACTTATCAATTTATAAAATGTTATAAAATCTGAAAGTTAAAAAAAAACATTGAATTGTTCATGTTTCCAGTCCCAATTCATAATTTCTTAAGAGCCTAACCCCCTTTCACTACCTTCATCGTCTAAATTGAATCAATCTTGCTCAAAACTTGTGAAGCTCAATCATTATTTTTCACTTTCGCATCTCAATCACCATTTTTAAGTACATTCAACCTGCAAGAGTTCATTTTTGGGTTTTAAAGTTGGGGCTTGTGAAGATGACGAATGCATAGTCTCAAAGGGAGGGCATCGAAGAAGTCAAGTATTGTGTAAGGTATGTCAATTTATCCTTTTTGCATTTGTCAGTGGTCCACATGCTTCATTCTATTGATTTGATTTCAGTGGTCCACATTGCTTTTGTTTATGTATTCTCGTGATCCCACTTGCAATGTTGTCTATTTTTTTATTTATTTTGGGTCTATTGCTGTTAAATTGAAACATTTTGTTATTATTTCTCTGGCCAACTAAGAGTCATAATATTAGGTTGAGAATACAACATAGGGAAAGATTAGTAGAGATACATGTTAAATGGTATGTTGATAGCTATGTTGATGTCGTTCTCAATAGAGCATCCAAACCATACTTGCATTCGTACCTCAAATGATTTATAGATCTATTTCCATGCTAAAAAGGATTGTTGTGACATCTTACAATTCTTAATTCGAAGGAGATGATATTGGCCTTCGAATGTGATAATGGGCTTTAAAGATAAAGATGGATATAATGAAGGTTGGAATAAGAAGAATGTGAAACTTGGAAACGTGAATAATGAAAGAGATTTTATGATTTTTTAGATTTTATAACATTATATAAATTAATAAGTTTAATAAAAAATGTTTTAAATATTTTTTTAATTAAAATATTTATTTATTTTTATAATAATAAAAAGTCAGACTTGATGAGCTGACACCACAGTTAAAGTGTCACGTCATAAATGAAGATAGCGTATATGCAAAACTAGAGGGGGACCACAAAAATCTCAAAGAAAGTGAAATTAATGGATCAAAAAGCTGAGTTTTGTAACAGAGATACTAAAAATTAAGAACACATTATATAAGAGGATCAAAAGTGCATTTAAATCTATCATTTATTTTTGTTGAAGATTTAGGTGACCCGTAGTACTCTGATCAAATTGTAGGGGTTAATTTATGAAGGATCAAAATCTCCGTCAAAAATTAAAAAAGTGTAAAATAATATTACAGCAATACTAAGACTATTATTAATTAAAAGAATATAATCATAGTGACATATCTAAATATAAAAAAAAATATGAAAATAAAGAATTATGAGAAAGGGCGTATCTTTTCCGATGCTACAAAATTTTAAATCAACGTCATATCTTATCAAATATTTAAAATTTGACAATAAAAGAAGAGAAAAAAGAATATATACTGATAGTGTAAAACAATTATACATTGTCTACCAATCAACGACGTGTATTCCATTACATCATACTTTACATTTAAAATTATGTTGATAACATAGCAAATTAATAAATTTCTATTTGATAACCGTGTGAAACTGCCTTACACTTGTCAGTGCACTACCTTTAATATTTTAAAATAAACCCAAAACATTTCACAAAGATATACGGAAATCAATAGAAAGAAATTTGAATTCCATGTAATGATTAAACAAAAACATCTTTTCACTATTTGTTTTGAATCAAATTAGCTATGAGTTTTGAATCAAATTTGTGGTAATCGTTTGTTTTTATTTTGTATCTCAAATTTTAATTTGATTTAGTTATGTAATGTTTGTGTGATTTGTTGAGGTTTTTGAAGTATTTCATGTGTTGTAACTGGTTACCATCGGGTGTGTAACCGATTACAGATGGAGTTGACATGCATTCCAGACAGCTGGAAGAGACTCTAATTAATTTTATATTTTACACATTATAATAATTTGTAGATAATATCTGCATGATTTTATATTTATTTTGGCCAAAGAATTTTAAAAAACAAAAACATGTCCTTTTTCTATCACGAAAGATTAAATCTATATAAATTATGAGAAAGAATTTTACTTTTAATCATTAAAAACTTTTTTTTATTACCCATTAATGTGTTAAAAAGGAAAAACATAATACATTGATCTACACTTAAAAGACATATCTTAAGTGTGCAAAAGGGACAAAAACATTGATCTACTTAATTGTTATAAATATTTCTTTTAGTATTGCATTAGCTTTATACACTATAAAGTATAAATGATCAAAAAAATATTCTATTTGTTATATGCAACAAAATAAAAATAAAAGTATGGCTAAAACTCTCAAATTTGTTTATATTATGATTTTATTCATTTCTCTTTCCGTTTTTTCAAAGGAGGCTCATGGTAAACCATTTTATCCTTTATAAACTTTCTCCATTATGTAGTACTTCACACTATCTTTTATTTCATTTTAATACTAATATTATTAGTTTATTTTATTTTTACAACATGGGTTATTAAATGTGAAAAGGATGAAGATTGTCCAATTTTAAATTATGAGCCTTTAATTTTATTAAGAATATATGTGAAGCAATTAAAAAGAATCCAACAACGTCACTGCCAATGTAAGACTAGCAAAAATATGTGTGTAGTGTGCCTAATGCTAGAATATTTCATGAATTTTCATTTAAGTTTTGTGCTACAAACATCTAAAAATTTGAAGGGGTTTATGACCTCTAAAAATTTTTGTGCGGGAGATTTCAAATTTGTTGTTGACGCAATTGTTATAATTTAGTCTTAAATGTTCTTATGGTCATTTTAGTTTGAGCGTTTTAAATTATTGATTTACCTATTACAAAACTCAACTTTTGATTCCCTAATTTCACTTTCCTTGGGATTTTTATGGTGTCCCTCCAGTTTTGCTTATGTGTCCTCTTCATTTATGACGTGACACTTTAACTGGGTGTCATGTCAACAAGTCTAACTTTCTAAAAAAGAAATAGATATTTTAATTAAAAAAAGATTTAATCCATTTTTTTATTAAACTTATCAATTTATATAGTTATAAAATCTGAAAATTAAAAAAAAACATTGCATTGGTCACGTTTCCAGTCCCAATTCATAATTTCTTAAGAGCCTAACCCCCTTTCACTACCTTCATCGTCTAAATTGAATCAATCTTGCTCAAAACTTGTGAAGCTCAATCATCATTTTTAACTTTAGCATCTCAATCACCATTTTTAAGCATATTCAACCTACAAGAGTTCGTTTTTGGGTTTTAAAGTTGGGGCTTGTGAAGATGACGGATGCACAGTCTCAAAGGCAGGGCAACGAAGAAGTCAAGTGTTGTGTAAGGTATGTCAATTTTTCCTTTTTGCAAGTGTCAGTGGTCCACATGCTTCATTCTATTGATTTGTATTCAGTGGTCCACCATGCTTGTGTTTATGTATTCTTGTGATCCCACTTGTAATGTTGTCTATTTTTTTTTTTTTGGGTCTGTTGCTGTTAATTTGAAACATTTTGTTATTATTTCTCTGGCCAGCTAAGAGTCATAATAGTAGGTTGAGAATACAAAATAGGGAAAGATTAGTAGATAAACATGTTAAATGGTATGCCGATAGCTATGTTTATGCATTCATCTCATTTGGCCTATGATATCTCAAAGTCCTAAGGCTAGTTGATTGAAAAATCAACATAAATATGAATGAGATTAGGCCACCTCTTTTGCATATTCTTTTTGTGTGTGGTATGTTTCATGAGCATAGTCCATTATACTATGTCTCTAACATGCATTAACACCAAAATTCTATTGCCCGACCTCAAATAGTTGTGACTTCTACATAAGTCCAATTACGATTGCTTAACATAACGCTAAATTTGTGACACAAAAGGCATAGCATTCTAGTTAGTGAGTTTGTAAGTCTCCCCTCTTTCATGGTATTGTGTGGAAACTTGGCCTTTTTTCCTTCCTTTGGAAGATATCTTGGCTCAAGGATCCATGCTTGTGAAAAGTGGGTTGAGTGTTCTCCAAAGAATGACTAAAAAATGAAAAGCAAAAGCAAAACAATACTAACTTCTAACTCATTAACTACTAACTTTTAATTTCAAGCCATTTATTTTAATGTCATTTAATTTTAGTCTTTATTCATTTGCCATTATTCATATCATTCTAACTGTTTATGTTAATGTAATTATCACTTTGTCTACTTGGACCATCTTGTGTGATATATCTTGTTTGTGTATACTTTGCTTGTTTGTGTGGTCTTTGACCATTAATGTACATAATAACAA
Organism: Lathyrus oleraceus; assembly: GCF_024323335.1. Taxonomy (NCBI): domain Eukaryota; kingdom Viridiplantae; phylum Streptophyta; class Magnoliopsida; order Fabales; family Fabaceae; genus Lathyrus; species Lathyrus oleraceus. The sequence goes on along the minus strand of NC_066583.1, from coordinate 522,690,260 downwards.
CAAAAACCCTAAAAAAAATGTTGGACTGTTGCCTTGATCTTGGACAAATGGACTTAGAATTTAGGCAACATTCCTATGCTAAAGGACTTGGCCAATGCCAACTTTTGTGAAACCAAGTGCTTTCAATTTGAAACTTCATCTGATACATCATTCAAGATCCCTCTGAGTTCATCTACAACATGATCATTGTGAAGCTGTTATTTTGAGCCTGTGACTTGTGGAATTCATATGTTACATGGGCTAATTTTAAGAAGATCATGGAGTGGCTAAAGCTTGGATGTGGCTATCTTTATTTGATGTCTTGCTCTTCAAGATAATATAATCGTGCATTTGTGTGTTGCTTGATTCAAAATGTCCAAGGAAATTTGGGTTTCTATTGACATTCTTGTCTATTGGATTTCTACCCATTGGTAAGATCTTTTCAACTCTTAACTTTTAATTTTGTGCATAGGATTAGTCTCTTCATCTCCTCCCCATCTCTTTAATTTCAAAATCTCTCCCTCACTTTAAAAAATCTTCTTTGTTTGAACTAGTTTTGTTCTAAAACTTTGACCACTTTGCAAAAAGATAGAAACTTTGGCCTTATGCCATTGCATTTTTAAACTTGTTTTCTTAAATCAAACTTGTAAAGAGACTTAATTATACTTTACTTAAACTTTCAAAAAGCCAAAAAGAACTAACTCATTCAAACCATTTTTAGGCTTATGTGCCCTTCTAACTTAATTTTTGCTATAAACAATGCATCCACTTTGAAATTTGTATCACGAACTACGAGGTTTTGATCCCTCATTTTTATGTTGGTACGTAGGCACAAGTCTGAAGGTCTTGTCAAACACAAAAATATAATTAATGAATTCTTTTCTCATCCCCCCACTCTATTTGTTTATAAATATCATTTTGTACCAAATACATATGCACACAAAAAGGGCTCCCTAGGAGTACCTATGACACTTTGGGTGCTAACACCTTCCCTCTGTGTAACCAACCCCTTTACCTATAATCTCTGACATTTTATTAGTTTTGATTTGAAAACTTCTTACTTTTGGGTTTTGTTCGTACTTTTTTCCTTTTCCCTTGGAAACAATAAAAGCGCAGTGGCGACTCTGGTTTTACTGATCTCTAGCTTATCCATAGCTTGATGATCATGAATTTACCGCTACAGAAATTAAGTGGCGACTCTGCTGGGGAGTAGTCTCCAGTGGGTTTAGCCTACTTTTTGTGTATATATATTTGTATATATGTGATGTTTGTATATATGTATGTGTGATATAATCTGCTTGTTGTGCTTGGTGATCTATGAGTGGTGAGATAAGTTCTAACCCGAACTTGAGTGAAATTAAGATAGGAGGATGGTATAGTCATGTTCGACTTGTGTGGAGTAGTCCTTAACAAGTTAGCTTGATATCCATCTGCTCAGTGGAGACCCTTTTGGATTTAGAAATGTCACACAAGTATTTGTGGTTAGGCATTACTATATTTAATTTGGGTCCGAGAAGCTGAGGAACGTAGAATATTTACCACCTCTTGGCCTATTTTAGGACGTAGTGCGGAGACTGTTCAAGTGTAGACTTGATAAAAGTTGTTACGCGATACTATACTCAGACGAGTTTCTCTTGAGAATATTATGGGTCGATGAGTCAGTCATCGAAACCTGTAATTTCCAATAGATGGAATTAAGACTCTGGGAACTTTTTAGAACATGATCTACAAGTTTTTATCCTTAGTTCACTCCTTTGGGACGGTTCTTACCCAAACTCCATGCTCGTGACTTACAACAAACCCTTGATTCTTGGTTGATCCAATCAAGTCTTGTCAATATCGATGGAACTTGGGTGTTGATAAGGTGTAAACCATAATCCACCAAAATCGATGATTGATCTTGACAATGACTTGATTCATCCCTTGACCTTTGTTTGTTTGCCTTGTGTGTGATCCCTTATTTGTGATTGTTACATTCATGCATTCATGCGTATCATAACATTCATCACACACAAATTTCAAGGAACTGAGGTATTATTTGCAAATATTTTCAGACCATGGATTGTGGACGAAGGAACACTAAGAAGTACAATTTTAGATGTCCCGACTTAAAAGAGTTAAGGAAACTAGCATATTTTGTATTAGATCCTTTGGACTTCAAACAACGTCATGGGAAGCTTCTGTCTATCTTGTCTACTGATGTGGTCGCGGGACTTTTGAGTGTGCTAGTGCAGTTCTATGATCCTCTCAACTGTTGTTTCACTTTCCCAGATTTTCAGCTTGTGCCTACATTGGAGGAGTATTCTCATCTTTTGGGGATACCTATTTCTAGTAGAGTGTCTTTTAGTGGATTGGATGAGATTCCCCGATCTAGTCTTATTGCTGAAGCTCTTCAATTGAAGAAGTCTGAGATAGAGGCTCATTGGGTGAAGAAAGGAGGATTGTTTGGGTTTCCATCTGATTTCCTCATCAAGGAAGCTACTGCCTTTGCTCAAGTCGGTAGTATGGATGCTTTCAAAGCTATCTTTGTGCTCATTTATGGATTAGCTTTGTTCCCTAACATTGACGGTTTTGTTGATGTTAACGCCATTAGAATTTTCTTAATTGGGAATCATATGCCTACTTTGTTGGGTGATATGTATTTCTCTTTGCATCTAAGGAATTCTAAGGGTGGTGCAACCATTGTCTGTTGCATTCCTCTTCTATACAAGTGGTTTATTTCGCACTTGCCTCAGACACCTGATTTTGTGGAGAACAAAAAATGTCTACGGTGGTCTCAGAGACTTATGTCTCTCACTAATGATGACATCGTTTGGTATGATCTATCTTTAAGCAGTTTGGAGATTATTGATAGTTGTGGTGAATTCTCTAATGTGCCTCTCATTGGTACACAAGGAGGAATTAACTACAACCCTGCTTTAGCTCGTTGACAACTAGGGTTCCCCTTGAGAGACAAACCTAATAATACTTTGTTAGAAGGTCTTTTCTATCAAGAGGGTAAAGATCCCCAACATTTGAAGTAGAAGATTGTGCATGCTTGGCATAATGTGCACAGGAAAGGAAGATCTGAGCTTGGTCCGCGCAATTGTGTAGCTTTGGAAGCTTACACTCTTTGGGTGAAGAAGAGAGCTTTGGAGTTGAAGATTCCTTATCCTTGTGAAATACCTATGTCTATGGTTATGGTTAAGCCATTAACTCTCCCTAACCAAGATGTAGAGGAGTTGGAAGACGCGCTCGCCAAGATGAAGCAAGAGAAGGATATGTGGGAAGAATGTTTATGTGCTTTGAGCAAGAAGCATGAAGAGTTGCAGTTGGAGTCTAAGGACAAAGATGCACTTATTGAGCTACTTGAAAACCGAGTGACAAAGAGACAGAGAGAGCCAGAGGTTTCATCTTTTAGCATGCCTTAGCCTTCCGTTGCTTGGAATAAGATTGTTAATCAGCTTGTCCTCGAGAAGCCTCAGATGAAGGCTTCTTTTGAGACCGGGATCTGTCACATTCGGAGGAAGTACGCGCCTTCAGCCAGATCTTCTGATGTTGTTAGGGATCCTTAGGATGACTAGTCTCCTTTCTGAAATTGTACTCAGTGTAATCCTTCCAATTATATAAATGAAAAGAGATTTATGGTCATATAAAAATTATTGCAATTGTTGATATATATATATATATATATATATATATATATATATATATATATATATATATATATATATATATATATATATATATATATATATATATATATATATATATATATATATATATATATATATATTTACAAATGATATAGTAAGTTCCTTGAAAACAAAAATAAATAAACAAGCATTGCATTTCAGGCATCATTTGCATAAGCAGGTTTCTCTTTCGCCAGATGTCTCATTGGTGTTTCTTCTATGCTTTAGCCAAGCTGACTCATCGGTACAACTCCCGCACCAATCATCTCAAAATTATGGAGCATCTAGAGCAAGAGAACATAGAGCTGAAGGACGAGACCGCCCACCTGACTGCCATGATGGAGTCAGTTCCTGCTGCTCAGAGTCAAGCTTCTCCAACACCTGCAACTCCTCCTCCTCAGAGGACAGTTATTTTAGAGGTGGCTTCCTCTATCACGCCTGCTTCTACCGCTTATTTCGCGCCCACTATGCCTGCTGGATTCCCGTGGGGAATGTCATCCAACTTTATGCCTGAAGGCTTTGCGCCTATATTTGCTTCCATGTCAGCATCTAGCCCGGTCATGTCTGTGCCACCTCCCGTTGTGCACACCTTACCTCGTGTAGAGGATACCATTTATCATTCTGATCCGTCTGAGGGTCCGGATGTTTATGAGAAAATGGATGAAATGAAAGATTAGTTTCTTGAGCTGCACAAGGAATTGAAGACGCTAAGGGGTGAGGACTTGTTTGGAAAGAGTGTTGCTGAGTTGTGTTTAGTGCCCAACGTCAAGATCCCAGTGAAGTTCAAAGTGCCTGACTTTGAAAAGTATAAAGGGAACACTTGTCCATTCAGTCATCTAGTGATGTATGCTCGCAAGATGTCTACTCGGACTGATAATGATCAACTGTTGATTCACTACTTCCAAGACAGTCTGACTGGTGCTGCGCTCAGATGATATATGGGGTTGGACAATGCAAGCATTCGCATTTTCAATGACTTAGGAGAGGCTTTTGTCAAGCAATATAAGTACAACATGGACATGGCGCCTAATAGAGGCCAGCTGAGGTCTATGTCTCAGAGAGAAAAGGAGACGTTTAAAGAGTATGCGCAGAGATGAAGGGAATTGGCTGCCCAGATCACTCCTCCCTTGGAGGAAAAAGAGATGACAAAGATCTTTCTGAAAACTCTCAGTTCATTTTATTATGAACGAATGATTGCTAGTGCCCCCAGTGACTTTACCGAAATGGTAAATACGGGGATGAGGCTTGAGGAAGGAGTCCGAGAGGGACGTTTGTCGAAAGATGAAGCATCGTCGAGTAAGAGATATGGCAGTAGTTTCAGCAAGAAAAAGGACAGTGAAGCGAATTCAATTTCAAGTGGCAGGCAAAGGAGGCCTCAGATCAGAAGGAATTCACCATCCTGTCAACATCATCATAAAGTATCTTCAGTTATCCCTGTATTTTCTAATCAACAATCAACATCAGTTTAATAATAACCACAACGTCAACAACAACCACAACAATGAACAAACACCCACAACAATAACAATACCAATAATCATCATCAACAAAACTTTGAGAGGAAGAAGGTCTTTTTCAACCCGATTCCTATGTCTTATGCATAATTGTATCCCTCTTTGGTTCTCAAGAACCTAATCCAACCAAGAAATATGCCGCAAATTCTAAAACCATTTCCATGGTGGTATAAGCCTAAACTCTGTTGTGCTTTTCATCAAGGAGCACCTGATCAGTGCATTTTGATGCACGTTCTTCCATGTTTGTACTTAAGCATTTCTTCGGTTTGCTTTGATTATTTTTATGTTTTAATGTGTTTTCATAATTTATTTTATTTTTGCACTTATTTAATTTTCGTATTTAATTTTCAGCATTAGCAGCTTTCGCGAGAAAAATCATATCTTGAGCTAGGATTATCGGATTGAGACGTGCTACCACTTGATGGAAAGCTAAGAAAAAGATCTACAACTTTTGTTCAGAAGTCGAGAGCTGAATCAAACTATAGCAGGGCCAGAAATTTCGTTGAAGCTGCTGCATTATTTTTATATTTTGTTTGGGTTAGTTGTATTGGGCCTGGATCGTACATTTGACCTGGTTGAGTTGTGAAATGGGTTTGGGTGTTTTTACCTAGGTTAGGCAGCCAAAAACAGGGTTACGGTTTTTTTGTTGATGTACGATTTTTGGGAGAGCTAGCAAGATGACTATGGAGAACTAATCCCTTTTGAATCAACCTGCTGTAATTCAGAATCCGCTTTGAGGTTTTTATTAATTCCAATTTATTTCCTTTGAATTCTTCTTATAATTCCCATTATTTGCTTTATCTGATTGTTTCTATAGGATAGAATCCTTAAATTCGATTGATGAATGATGATCCCGAATCAATTTCGTGTTAACAAAGCTTTTATTTTATCACGAACGATCAAGTTGCGTCTGCTTAATTCGCAATAGTTTTTAATCCGTTTGCGTAATTCGGAATTTGGGAATATTACTCGCATAATTTACTTTACGCTTGTTAATGGTAATTGTAATTGAATAGGAGCAGACCCGTTAGGGATTTGGAATTTTATAAGAATCAATGATAAGTCGGAAGATGATGTAGTAGGTTGGTTCGTGTCAGCTTATTTTATAATCACTTTTAAAAATCACTTTTTCGAATCTAAACCAACCAAACCCCCTCCCCCTCCTTTTTGTTCTATCGGTAGATTAATTAAACAAGAATCCTTGAGAACGATATTTGAGTCAATTTGTCGTTAAACTACATTTTTGAAAAATTACTCGTTTTGATCCGCGTGCGACAGCGGATCAAATTGGCGCCGTTGTCGGGGATTCTTGATTATATTAATCGTTTTTCGAGTCATAGGTGTTGTTTTTTTTTACCCGGACATGATATCGAGAATTGTTATCCGCTCAAGTATGAGGTTCAGAAGCTGATGAAGAGTGGAATGGTGTCCTTCGAGGACCGTGCACCGAATGTGAAAGCAAATCCTTTACCCGCTCATGGGAACTCTTCTGTGAATATGGTGGATGGTTATCTTGGAGAATTTAAGGTGTTTGATGTTCGTTTCATTCGGAGATCCTTGGTGCAGATGCATAAGGATACTTGTTTGGTAAGTGATTGTGAACATGACCATGACGGTTGTATTATCTGTAGTATTAACCCGAGGGGTTTCGAAGTTGTGAAAAGGGACATCCAGCGATTAATGGACGAAGGCATGATTCAAATTGTTCAATCTCGTCATGTAGATGACGATGTAAATGTCATAGTGCCCATTTTCAAGCAGCCAGAGAGATTGGTAATGCAGTACGACAACAACAACAGTAACAATGTCAGCAATAGATCAGTATCACCGTTGGTTATACGGTTAGCGGGCCCAGTCCCGTATTCATCTGATAAAGCTGTGTCGTATTAGTATAATGCTACAATGATAGAAGGTGGTCAAGAGGTCCCGTTACCTACGACTAGCTATGTGGTGAGCATTGTTGATGTTACCAAGGTGACCTGCAGTGGTCGAGTGTTTGGGTTGGTGTTCCCAAAAGATAAGGAAGAATCAGTTGTTGGAAAGAAGGTGGAAGTGCCTATTATAGATCCAGTTGGTGCTTCAAAGGGTAAGTCTGGTGAATCCAACGATTTGAAGGCTAACGATGATGATGAGGTACTTCATTTGATCAAAAGGAGCGAGTTTAATATGGTGGAGCAGCTGCTCCAAACCCCCTCAAGAATCTCAGTGTTGTCTCTGCTCATGAATTCTGAAGCACACAGAGAAGCACTGCAGAGAGTTCTTGAGCAAGCATTTGTAGAACATGATGTTACAGTGGATCAATTCGATCATATCGTGGCTAACATCACTTCTTGCAATAATCTTAGCTTCTGTGATGAAGAACTCCCTGAGGAGGTTAGAAATCATAATCTGGCTTTACACATTTCTATGAATTGCAAAGAGGATGCTTTATCAAATGTGCTTGTTGACACCGGGTTATCGCTGAATGTGCTACCGAAGTCAACTCTGTCAAAGCTATCATATCAAGGAGCGCCTATGAGGTATAGCGGTGTAATCGTTAAAGCTTTTGACAGTTCGCGCAAAACAGTTATTGGTGAAGTGGACCTTCCAGTTAAGATAGGTCCGAGTGATTTTCAAATTACTTTTCAAGTAATGGATATCCACCCGGTCTACAGTTGCTTATTGGGAAGGCCATGGATCAATGAGGCAGGAGCTGTTACCTCCACTTTGCACCAAAAGCTCAAATTTGTGAAAAATGGCAAGCTTGTGATTGTTGGTGGGGAGAAGGCGCTGTTGGTTAGCTACCTGTCATCTTTATCTTATGTTGAAACTAAGGATGAGGTTGGAACTTCATTCCAAGCCTTATCTATTGCTGCTGAAAAGAGAGTTGGGGCACCCATGTCCTCATTGAAGGATGCTAAGAAGATTGTGGAAGAAGGCATGTTGATCAGTGGGGGCGCATGGTAGAAGTCTCCAATAACAAAGGCAGAACCGGTTTGGGGTTCCAGAAAGGTTCATCAACTGCAAGGTCTGAAGATATGCAACTTAGCTTCCTTAGCAGAGGGTTCATTCATGGCAATGAACAACACTTAGCTGTTGTGCTAAAAGATGACGAAGAGGAAGACTGCACCAATTTTTTGACGCATGGAAAGGCTTGCAACAATTGGACTGCTGTTGACATTCCTGTTATTTTGCATCGATCTAAGTAATTGCTTTTATATGTTTTTAAAATCCTTCTCCTATGCCTAAGGGAGAAGTGAACATTGTTTGGGCATTTTTCAAATTGATCATTAATAAAATTAATTCTATTCATCCACATCTATGATGTCTTGTTTTTACTTTTTGCTTTATTCTGAAAATGGTAATCATAAAAAACATAAATAAACAATATAATTGTCCATCTGCATAATATTTGGTCACAGATCCACTTCTCTAAAATCAAAATATCAAATCATTATGCAAGTTGGTTTCTAACCCCATTGAATACAATGATCCTTCTCCTTCTCCAAATTTTGAATTGCCTGTGTTCGAGGCCGAGGAAGAAAGTGATGAAGAAGTGAGTGATGAATTATCTTGTCTTCTTGAGCAAGATGAAAAGATCATTCAGCCGTTTGAAGAGCAGATTAAGCTAGTCAACTTGGGTTCCGAGGATGATGTGAAGGAAGTCAAGATCGGATCTCGTCTGTGTTCAGATGTCAATAAGGGGTTGATTGATCTTCTTCGAGAATATTCAGATGTGTTTGCTTGGTCCTATCAAGACATGCCTGGTTTGGATTCTGAGATTGTGGAGCATCGATTGTTGTTGAAGCCAGAATGCCCGCCAGTCAAGCAGAAGTTGAGAAGAACGCATCCTGATATGGCTATGAAGATCAAAGAGGAAGTGCAGAAGTAGATTGATGTCGGTTTCCTTGTGACCGCTAAGTATCCGTAATGGGGGCCAATATTGTGCCTGTGCCGAAGAAATATGGAAAAGTCTGCATGTGTGTTGATTATAGAGATTTGAATAAAGCCAGTCCGAAAGATGATTTCCCTCTGCCACACATTGATATGTTGGTAGACAATACTGCTAAATTCAAAGTCTTTTCGTTTATGGATGGATTTTCCGGATATAATCAGATTAATATGGCACCCGAGGATATGGAGAAGACCACATTCATTACGCCCTGGGGAACATTCTGTTATAGAGTGATGCCTTTCGGTTTAAAGAATGCTGGTGCAACTTGCCAAAGAGCAATGACTACTCTTTTTCATGATATGATGCATAAAGAGATTGAAGTTTATGTCGATGACATGATTGCTAAATCAATTGATGAAGAGGAACATGTTGAGCATTTATTGAAGCTATTCCAGCGTTTGTGGAAGTATAAACTCCGCTTGAATCCCAATAAATGTACTTTTGGTGTTCGTTCTAGTAAGTTATTAGGCTTTATTATCAGCGAGAAGGGTATGGAAGTTGATCCTGCCAAGGTCAAAGCAATACAAGAGATGTCTGCGCCCAAAACTAAGAAGCAAGACAGAGGTTTACTCGACCGCTTGAATTATATCTCCAGATTCATTTCACATATGACTGCCACATGTGCGCCTATATTCAAGCTTCTTCGGAAAGATCAGTCTTGTGATTGACCAAAGACTGCCAGAAAGCTTCTTGAACTGCCGATTTTGTCTCAGCCAGTTGAAGGAAGACCATTGATCATGTATTTGACTGTGCTTGAAGATAGTATGGGTTATGTTCTTGGTCAGCAAGATGAGAATGGAAAGAAAGAATTTGCAATTTACTACCTCAGTAAGAAGTTCACCAACTGTGAGACTCAGTATTCTATGCTTGAGAAGACTTATTGCATATTGGCTTGGGCTGCTAAGCGTCTGCGTCAGTATATGTTGAATCATACCACTTGGTTGATATCCAAAATGGATCCGATCAAGTATAATTTGAGAAGCCTGCTTTAACTGGGAGGATTACCCGTTGGCAGATGTTGTTATCAGAGTATGATATTGAATACCGGTCTCATAAAGCGATCAAAGGTAGTATATTGGCTGACCATTTGGCTCACCAACCGATTGAAGATTATCAGTCAGTGCAGTATGACTTTCCTGATGAAGAGATTTTGTACTTGAAAATGAAAGATTGTGACAAACCATTGCTTAAAGAAGGGCCAGAACCTGGTTCCCGTTGGGGCATGGTATTTGATTGAGCTGTTAATCAGTGTGGTAATTACATTGGGACAGTGATCATTACTCTTCAAGGCACGCATCTACCATTTACAGCTAAATTGATTTTCAAGTGTACAAACAACATGGCAGAATATGAAGCTTGCATTATGGGGCTTGAAGAGGCCATGAATCTTATAATCAAGTATTTGGATGTCTTTGGAGATTCAACTTTGGTTGTGAATCAGATCAGAGGTGAATGAGAGACAAATCAACCTGGTTTAATACCATATAAAGATTATGCAAGGAGGATTTCAACTTTCTTTACAAAGGTTGAGTTTCATCATATCCCTCGAGATGAAAGTTGGATGGCAGATGCTCTTGCGACATTGGTGTCAATGATTATGGTGAAGTATTGGAATGAGGTTCCTGATTTGTCTGTGATGCGCATTGATAGGCCAACTCATGTGTTTGCTGCTGAAGAAGTCAAAGACGAGAAGTCGTGGTATCATGACATCAAATGTTATCTCCAAAGTCATATTTACCCGCCTGGGGCATCTTTGAAAGATAAGAAGACTTTGACAAGATTAGCCGGTAATTTCTACTTGAATGGTGCTATACTGTACAAGAGAAACTTCGACATGGTTTTGCTCAGATGCGTGGATAGACACGAAGCAGACTTATTGATGACTGAAGTGCATGAAGGTTCCTTTGGTACTCATTCCAATGGACATGCAATGGCAAAGAAGATGTTGCGAGCAGGTTACTATTGGCTGACAAGGGAATCTGACTGTTGCAAATTTGTGAAGAAGTGCCACAAGTGTCGAATTTATGCTGATAAGATTCATGTTCCCCCGACACTATTGAATGTTATTTCTTCCCCATGGCCCTTCTCCATGTGGGGAATTGATATGATTGGGATGATTGAGCCCAAAGCTTTGAATGGACATCGTTTCATTTTAGTGGCAATTGACTACTTCACAAAATGGGCTGAAGTGGCACCGTATGCAAATGTAACTAAGCAAGTTTTTGTAAGGTTCATCAAGAATCAGATCATATGTCGTTATGGTGTGCCAAGCAAGATCATTACTGAAAATGGATCGAACTTGAATAACAATATGGTGGAAGCTCTTTGCAAAGACTTTAAGATTGCACACCATAATTCTTCTCCCTACAGACCCAAGATGAATGGGGCTGTTGAAGCTGTGAATAAGAATATTAAGAAGATTATTCAAAAGATGGTTGTCACATATAAGGATTGGCATGAGATGCTCCCATTTTCTTTGCATGGGTATCGTACATCCGTCCGCACTTCAACAGGGGCAACCCTTTTTTCTCTTGTGTATGGAATGGAAGCAGTGCTCCCCATAGAGGTTGAGATTCCATCATCATGTGTGTCCATGGAAGCCAAGTTGACTGAGGCTGAATGGTGTCAAACCAGGTTTGATCAGTTGAATTTGATTGAAGAGAAGAGATTAACTGCCATGTGTCATGGTCAGGTATATCAGCAGAGGATGAAGAAAGCTTTTGATAAGAAGGTCAGACCTCGGGTATTCAGGGAAGGTGACGTTGTGCTCAAGAAGATCCTGTCGTTCAAACCAGATTATAGGGGAAAATGGACTCCCAATTATGAAGGCCCATATGTTGTTAAGAGAGCCTTTTTAGGCGGTGCTTTGATTCTTACAACTATGGATGGTGAAGAGTTCACTCGTCCTGTGAACGCAGATGCAGTCAAGAAATACTTTGCCTAAAAAAATAAAAGAACAACTCGCTAAGTTGAAAACCCGAAAGGGCGGCTTAGGCAAAAAAGAGTGTCTCGGTGGATTGAAAACCCGAATGGGCGATCCAGGCAAAAATTAGAGACATAAAAACAGAAAGAATTTACCGATAAGTTGAATACCCCACCTTGGGGAAACTTATGCAAAAATTAGGGATTATGGCAAGTAACTGCAGTCTGCTGATCGCCCAATTTTGGAAAGACTTTGTTGAGCACAAGGGTTGACATCGATTCACCATCCCAGTAGCGGTCAAGAGCACAGTGGATATCAAGAGTTGGTAGAAGGATTAAGGATCATTTGTATTCAATGTAACCCTTTTCCATGTAAATTACCATTTTCAACTTTGGAAAAATCTACGGAGTCTTGTCATTTACAGACTACCATCCCATTAAATAAAGTTGAGCCTTTATCCAATTTTTTCTACTCTTATTTACTTCAGCCAATAGTTTAAATTTTATTATGATCATTTTGGAAATTTAAATTTTTTTAATCAAAATCATTTTTCTTAAAACATATAAAGACAAGAATTTTCCAAACCAATTAAAAGGAAGTATCGACAGCACTTCAAAGAGCAGCAGGTCCTTAAGTGCAAAACATCAAAGGTTACCCAAGCAGTTAACCCTTCGGGTATCCCTAGTTGTTGGTGTTGATCTGGTTCCCCTGCAGAGTGTTTATTCCCTAGCAGAGTTCAAATTCTTTTCCCCAGCTGAGTTGGTTGCTTCAGTACCTTGCAACGTGTTATTTCCCCGACAGAGTTTCTGTGCCCCCCAACGGAGTTCATGTTTCTTCAGCAGGGTTGATCTTCAGCAGAGTAAGAGGTTCTTCCCCAGTGGATCGTGTTGGTTTCCTCACCAGTCGCCATTCTACTTGCTCCCAGTCAGAGTTTCATCCTTGTCACTGAGCAACTATTTTGTGTTTATCTTCTATATGGTTATCTCCCATTTGATATGGCGTTGACTTAAAATTTCCTGCAGACTCGATAACGATTCCTCTCCTCAGCATATCTCCTCTTCCCTCGGCTAGATTTAAGCCTTTGAGATGTTGATTTCTCTGTTCTCCAACAGTTGTCTCCCTCTTTTGCGGGTTGACCGAGGATTGTACCGATGATTCAAATTCTTTGCGACACCTTTGTATCCTTTGTGATTGTTTTGTCAGCATAATCATCATATATACATATATATATATATATATATATATATATATATATATATATATATATATATATATATATATATATATATATATATATATATATATATATATATATATACATTCATATAATTTCATAAATGCATATTTGCATCATCATATCTGATTAGTTTATCTGAGATTCTTATTCTCTGTTATGGAGATACTTTATCCCCATACGAGTTTGGTGTCTATCCTCCCTCAATTGCAAAGTGTCAGACCCTTAGGCAGAAAGACTTTAACCTTTCTCCTCTTCCCCGTCGAGTTTGTTTCCTAGTGGATGATTATTATTTCAGTTTCCTTCCTAGTTGATTATCTGGATGGAATCACTCCCCTTGAGTTATGTCCTCATTGGGTTGAGTCTTGATTGACTGTTTCTTTCTAGCTCTTACCTAGATAGATGCTTTGGGTCTTCTAAGAGTTTGTTACCCAGTAACTGGTAATATTCTTCTTCAATTTGTTACTTCTTGCCCAATACCCGACATAAGTACCCCTGTTTTCCCAGCAGTGGAGTTCCTAGTGGATTCATTTATTTCTGATTCCCCAAGAAGTATATCCTTGATATGCTCATCCTAACCGGTGACAGATATCTTTCTTTCCCCTGCCTGAGTCTATCCTTGATATGTTCATCCTAACCGATGATGGGTATTCTCATCCTTGGTGTTCTACCCAGTAAAAAGCTAGTTGTAATCCCTATTTTGTTCCCCAGAGAGTTAATCCTTGATATGTTCATCTTAACCGATGATAGATATCCTTCTCCTTGTGGTATTCTACCCAGTAAAAGGTAGTTGTAAACCCTACTTTCTCCCGCAGAGTCTATCCTTGATATGTTCATCCTAACCGGTGACGAATTTTCTCTTCGATGGTATTCTATCCAGTAACTGATAGATGTAATTCCTATTTTCTCCCCTCACAGAGTCTATCCTTGATATGTTCATCCTAACTGGTGACAGATTTTCTCTTTGATGGTCTTCTATCCAGCATTCGATAGATGTAATTCCTACCTTGTGGTTCAGTTGGCATATCCTTGATATGTTCATCCTAACCGATGACGGGTATCCTCCTCGACAGTCCCAGGCAAGTCTATCCTTGATATGTTCATCTTAACCGATGACGGATTTTCTTCCCTGATGAGTCTATCCTTGATATGTTCATCCTAACCGATAATGAATATTCTCACTGTCGCATCCGCGAAAAAACAACCGGCGAGACTCAAATAAAAACACAACACAGAGCCGCCACTGCGCGTTATTTATCCCAAGATAGGGAAAGGAAACGCTCAGAGAAACCTGGACAAAGCATGGTCTCGCGACCAAAGAGAAAGGGTAAGGGAGTCGGTTACGCAAGGGGAAGGTATAAGCACCCCTCACGTCCGTCGTACTCGACGGGATCCACGTTCTAAAAGAAAGAAAAGGTTGCTAAAATAACCAGACAAACATCATACACACACGCTAAAACAACACAGGTGGGGTTAAGGGGAAGAGAGCTCGATAGGACATCGCATCCTATGCCTACATATCTCGTCTGGAACGAGAATCAGAGCCACTGTAGTTCGGCTTACGCACGCCAAACAACTCACGCACACACAGATGGCAAACATGGAGCCCGACAACCACTCGATGGAATTACGTCAGCATCCGAACCAAAACACACTCAAAAGGGCAAACGTGGAGCCCGACAGCCAATCACTGGGCTTACGTCAGCATCCGAACCCCAAAACACAATCAGATGACAAGTAAACACACACAAAAAGAAAAAAAAGTGCCTGGAGAGGTCTCGCACGACCTCCTGCCTACATACCTCGTCTGGCACGAGGATCAGGGCGATGTAGTTCCCCCTAAAGGGAAAGAAAATCTAGCCAGAAACCAAGGGAAGACACACTACCAGGGAGCTGGACTCGAGCCTAGTGTTGTCATGCATCATTACCCTACGTTGAGGTTTCTACCTACTTGCACAACTGCAAGCTAATCCTATCCAGGAAAGAAGCAAGCATACAAGCATACAAACAGAACAACCCAAGCATTTCAAACAAATATTCACATAGCACACACTATAACCAATCAAGTGAGGCTCACACAATGGGTTTGACTGCCGAAGCAAGTCATCTGTACATGGGTAGTATTCGCTCTTAACCTTGCCATTACGAGGCTAAGGTGAAGCAGATGAAAGGTGAAGTGAGGATGAGACCTCACAGCTCTTATCCCTGACCAGGGAGAGCTTCAGACAAAGGAGCGTGGGTCCAGAATGGAGGGACCCTTCTACGCTCAAAGACTCTGACTCGATTGTGCAACAGCACGAGATCTTGGGTTTGTGTCCCAATGCATCAACACACAGCCGTGTGAGCAGAGGGACGACTCACAGAATAGTGGGGGATAGATTGCATATCCCTTTGATCCACCAATTGCCTCATAGAGGTCTTTCACCTGCTTGGCACAAACAGTAAACAACCACAAACATTGCCTCTTAAGGAGGACTTCAGACATTTGCCCGGCCAAGTAACAGGCCGGGTCTTCCAGACTACATGAAGAATAGAAGTCCTACCTCAAGTGGTTTAAAAACCAAGCAGCAGCAAGCAAGTTCTTAAAGAACTGTAAGCGACTAAATGTACCTAAAATCAATCAAGTATCATCAGTACTCAGCCAGACAACAATAAACAGCAAATGTTAATCAGTCAGACTATACAATCAAGCAACACAAAGGCAAGCTATAAGCTCAAGCTCAAGCTTCACAACCTACAAAACAAAGTCAAATTAGTTCTCAACAACAAACAATCTCAGTTTAATTGACTTGAAGCATTCTCCTTGAGCATTATGCATTTCATCCTGAAAATCCACACCAAATGTGAGAAACTAGTCCACTAGGCCAAGCCTAGGGTCCAAAAGGGAGAAGAAATTCTAAACAGCAAACAATTCTCAACCAAAACCAAATTAATGCAAGTAGAAAGCAAATGCAATTGATCCCATACTCATATCATTCACCATATTCATTTCATGACCAAAACATCATAAACTAGGTCAAATGGAACCTCAAATGTCCAAACAGAATGAATTCCATCAAAAGCATACCAAAATAATTCCAAAAATCCTCAAATAATTCACACCTAAACAGGACACATTCAAGGTATAGCATGTCAATTTTCAGCTCAATTGGACAAAAGGAACTAGGTCAATGAAAATCAAGAAATCCAGACACACTTATGTAAGCCAATTCAAGGTATCAACACATACATTCACTTCAAAAATTCATAACAGAGTGAGAACAATTAATAAATGAATGGGACCAAAACAGGGATGTCCTACAATGTGTCTACAACCAGCATACCAAATTTCACTTTCATCCAAAACCATATGAGAATTTCACACCAGATATACAAACATGTATCCTATAAGCTTGCACAATGAACCAACAGAGAAGAAAAATATCAATCAAATTGAAAATGCCATATAAAAATCCAGAAAAATTCACATAACATTCCAACATACCAATGATCATTCATGCAAAATTTCAATCCATTTCAACAATCATAGGCCAGGCAAAAATATTCATGAAGTTAACCTAGCTAGGTGTGACACAAATTGTCACACCTAAGTTCAAAAAATCATATCTCACTCCACAGGTATCCAAAAATCACAAACTTTATATGTAAATCACCATCAATATGTCTAGAATGAGCTCAAAAAATTTCAGGAATTTCTTTTAATGTATGAGCATTTCACAATGAAAATGGCAAAACATGTAAAAAATACACACAAGTCAAAGTTCAATAGGCCAGGTCAACAATTCACCATGCACAACTTTGGAAATCATGCTCATAAAAAACTAGAGGAAAAATAGGATCCAACAAAAAAACTCTCATATTTTTTGGACTTGTAAAATATTTTTTTATGAATTTTCTAATATTTAAATGAATTATGTAATAATTATTTAAGTGTTTTAATTAAATAAATTAGATTAATGGCACAATTGTAAATACGCTGGCCAAGGCTCAAAACGCAGCGTAGCATTAATGCAGTGGCGCAACGTGAGTGGCTAGGATTCCGCGGGAAACATGTTTCAAAATTGGCAAGGAGGTTCAGTGGATCAAACAAGTGAAATTTCCAGATTTTCATCATCAGCTTCATCGTGTTTCCAGAATTGGCCATGAACATGAAGAACATCAAAGTTTCACCAAAATCATCATGCGAATAGTCATTGGAAAGGTCTCATCACGTAGAGTCCAAATGTGTATATGAATCATCCTAATTGTTCCTAAATTTTCTAGATCGAACGAATTAGGGTTTGACATCAAAGCTTCTAATCGAAATATCTCTCTCTATGATTCATCATTTCACAAACCAAGCCTAGCATGATAAACTACATTGAACACTCTTCAAAACGCCTATAAACATTCATCAATTCATGAGATTCGAAAAATCACCTTGAATCAATGGCAGTGATGGATCTCGTGTCCTTGCGCTCCAATTTCCAAAAACAGATGCAACAAGATGTTAGGGAAGATGAATGGAAGTGTTAGCCTAGCTCGAATTTGCTTCTAATGGAAGGAATCTCCAAAAGCCATGATTGAACCTCACTTGGACAGTGGAAATTGGTGAAGCCTTTGATGTTGATCTTCCAAAACAGTTGAAGAAGATGATGATTGGAAGAAGCAGCAAGAAAAACCACACGATTTGATGGAGAATTGGAAGAGTTATGCTTCAATTTGCTTGATGTGTTCTTGAGAGAATTTAGAGAATTTGGAGGGAAAAGAGGTTGAGATCTTGTGATTTTTGATTTCTGTTAGAAGTTTGTTATGATTAACTGTTTATACTTCCCACTAATCAAGCTTTTTAATCACTAATTAACAAAATGAAATGTAATTAGCAAAGTGTCATTTTCAAAGGCAAGGGCAAAATGGTCTTTTCATATGGGCTTTGTGACAGCTCATTGACAACTCACACACTCTCAAAATGACATGTGTGAGCTGTTGCAACTTGTCCCATGGCCATTGGATGTATATTTTTGATTTTCACTATGTCATGGCATGAAATGTATTTTTCAAGTGCAAGTTCAAAATGAATT
Source organism: Lathyrus oleraceus (assembly GCF_024323335.1). NCBI lineage: Eukaryota > Viridiplantae > Streptophyta > Magnoliopsida > Fabales > Fabaceae > Lathyrus > Lathyrus oleraceus. The sequence goes on along the minus strand of NC_066583.1, from coordinate 522,671,942 downwards.
GTCCAACCATTGCACCTTGACATGTTATGATGATTCCAACAATTTTCAAATTGCATTTGTGAGGTGTTGCAAAAATCCCCATTCCAAAATTCCCATTATTTCACAAGTTGGACCATTTTGCCCCTGGATCTTTAACTGTACACTTGAAATTTGACTTTTTGCATTGACCATTTTTGATGAATTCCAATTATGCACCATGAAAGTACATGTCAAATGGAGTTTGCTCATAAAAAGATCACTCAATTTGGACACTCCATGTGAAAGTTATGCCACTCTGATTATGGGTCATTTTTGAAATTGAATGGACCATAACTTGCCAACCATGCATGGGAATTTAAAGTTCTTGGACTTTTTGGAAAGGTGAGAACAAGATCTACAACTTTCATGTTGAACAAATTTTCATTTGAAACTTCCTTGGACATGTAATTTTGTGGTCAAAAACTTTCCATTTTTGGAAACTTCCATTACAAGTCACTTTCTATTTTTGGCAATTTCTTGTCTGACTTGATTTTCTCCATTCTTAAGCTTTGAAATGTCAAGTAACACTTGTTCCAACATGAATGAAGTGTATCCAACTCTCTCCCACCTCCAAATCCATAAAATCAAGCACAGTTGACCACAGTTGACTTTTTCAACTAATAGATGAATTTGGCAATGCATTGATCAATCTGAGCCCCAACTCTCTGATGAAATGGCCCAAGGGTGAAACCCTAGCCTCAATTAACTTAATAAAACCATAGAATGATCTCCACATACATCATAGACCCCATCTCCTGATTATGCCCTGATTGGCCCAATGCAACTGATTAGGGTTGACCAGCGGTCAAAACCCTAATCTCAAGGAATCAGCTTCAACATTTGATGAAATCAAACCATGATGATGATGATGAATCATTGTAAACAAGATGAAGACCAATATCCTTTGAGAATCATAAAACCCTAATTTGGACCTCCACATCCTCAGATGATTAATGACCCAATCCACTGAAACCCTGGCTTGCACATGACCTCTTATCTTCTGATCAAGACTTGGGAGGATGACTTTGCACAATGTAACCACATGATATGCAATATGCAATGCCTAATGACCTAAAAATGATATGCAACATGATATGCTAGTCCCAAGAGAGGAGGGCAAATTTTGAGGTGTTACAGCTGCCCCTATTCAATCCACTGTGAACCTGTCGATATGAATAGCCTCGGCTTTCAGATGATCAGGATGAAGAGTGATTGAATACCAAGAACAGACGAACAATTTGCACTCTGATGGGAAATAATTAACAAGCCTGTCAGAATCGGCGAAGAAACAGTCCTGAAGCAAAAATCCGTCTGGTACGGATAAAGTCGGTCTGATCACCGAAACAACGTCGACTTGGATACCAAAATAAATGGTAACACAGGGATAACCATGGCCTGAACACCACTCATCCGCTCGGGATTATTATCCTCTCTTCCTTTTATGCTTTTCTTGAACCCCGGAAATTTTCTTCTCTGCTTTTTTCATTTTCTTGGACCCCGAAATTTTCCTGCGCAAACGATCCTCGGACCTTTGCATTTGAACCCCGTTCTCCTGTTTGCCAAAATAATGAACCCCATTCTCCGATTTGAACCCCAGTCGCCTGACGATAACTCGCGATCGCCAATATGAACCCCGTTCTCCAGAAAATTCCGCAACATCTCCTTTTCTCCATTTGAACCCCGTCTCCAGAAAATGCCTCAACATTTCCTTTTCTCCGTTTGAACCCCGATCTCCAATCTCTCGTGATAATTCCGCTGGCAACGTCGGAAATAACACCAAACACCACTCTGAGGGCGACATGTCAGAGGGTATACCTTCACAAAAGAAGGTAGCATGTGTATCTCTTCCTCAGAAGATACCTATAACGACATCCATTGGCCTCAGCCAGAGTCTAAGGTAACACATGAACAGAAGATAATCTTGCGGACCTCATCCTGGATATAATATTCAACTCCAATCTCCATATGAACCCCAGAAAAATACCTCAGTATCTCCTTTTCTCCATTTGAACCCCGGAATCGCGCTGATCGCGTAACGTCCTCTGATTTTATTTCCATCTCTGTCCGACGGAAACATTTCCTCCAATATCGCACTACTGGGGAACACTGCTGATCTGACGTCATGATGCTAGACTCCTCAGAGTAACATCTTCACCATCCGGCGAAACAGAAACTTCAAGCGGTAACCATGGCTTGAGTCGCGCTGATCGCGTCATATTTCCATCTCTGTGCGACGGAAAAAACCTCCTCCAGTATCGTACTACTGGGAAAATACCTTTGATCAAATCATGAGGCTAAACTCCTCGGAGTAACACCTTCACTGTCTGGCAGAAACCTCTCAAACGGTAACCACGGCTTGAGACTAACTGATGCTTGCAATGATGCATGATTGATTTTTTCTGCGTAATGCTCCATAATTATGGAAATGCTACGCGCTTTATTTATTTTTTCTATGCAATATGCTATGCTTATTTACATGATGAATGCATAAAAAATATCCCCCTCAAGGGACTCTTCTGGGAAGCACGAGACACTCTGCTGAGGAACTCGCCATTACTTCAATCTCCACCCCGCTGGGGAATAATACTGCTGCTGGGAAAAGGCAACCCTTGCTGAGGAAACCTCCTTTGCACCCAATCCGCTCGGGAATTTGCTGGGGATAAGACACCACCAACGCTCTGTGGGGATACAACAGTCTTCGACTTGCTGAGGATATAAATCTCGACTCTGCTTCGAGAAAACCTCATAGATACCTGACGACTTCACTGGGGAAATGCTCACAGATACTCTGCTGGGAAACAGCCTCCTCCCAGCCCGTCGACTGGGGAAGCACCGATCTGACACCTGCTGGGGATAACCATCCAAACCCTGCTAGGGAAAACGAATGCTACTCCGCTGGGGACAACCCATGCAATCCACACGTAGGATACACTCAGTTGGGGATGCAGATATCAGTCTGCTACGGAAAATTATCCGATCCACTAGTAGGATGAACATTGCTGGAGATATATTTCATTGAAACCCGCTCCACTCGGGGAGTAGCAACCTTCAGACCTGGCTGCTGAGGAAACACCGTTTACCTGCCGGGGATAATCATCCTGACTCGGCTAGGGGATCCACAGACCATTGGATCTGCTAGGGAGTTGGTCCTCTAATTCTGCTTGGGGACCTCGCTGGGGAAATGAGAAAAGTTGGTATAGAACACTCGTCGACTCGTCGAACCATGGTATCCACCTCCCAATCTCGTATCAGCTTTCCACTTTTGAGAATTCCCATACTCGTCTGGACCTTTTCTGCTCCATCATCTTGTATTCCCAATCGCTCCGCGCTCGACGAAGATCGAACTCCTGGGATTATACATACTTTTCAATCTTCTGACTTTGAAGAGTCTTCTTGATTAATTTCAAGGGTCGTCGGACGTCTCGACGTCGTCTCTTCCTACCGTCCTCCTCTGGGGAATTTCTACAAACTTTCAAGTCTTCCGACTTTGAAGAGTCTTCTTGATTACCATCAAGGATCGTCGTACGTCTCAACGTCTTCGTCATTCTTTCATATTCATTTGTTCCTGAGCGAACTCTCTGGGGATTTGCTACAAAGCTTCCACACCACGACCTGCAAGTGAAAATATCTAACAGCTCCTGCAAAACAGACCGTCAGATAAAACCGTGCCCCAGGCGTGTCAAGATTTCAACACTTGGGTCACCCAACCTTCCGAATAAGATTTCAAGCTTTCAATCTTATAAACATGCATTGGAAGGAACCTGTATGTCTTAAAATGCAAGATTCTTTATCAAAATAATCGGATGTTTTCGCAATCAAAGCGGTAATGAAAACAAAAACAAAATTATTTGACTGAATATGCATTTTATTGATTGGAAAAGAGTGTGGCTCAAATTGAGCAATACAAAGGAAGCAATTCCTGAAAAGAGGTAATTACACAAAAGGAAAAATCTATCCTAATGGCAATGTGAAACCCGTGATCTCATCGAGTTCCAACTCGGTTACACCCCATATGTCCTCAGACTCTCCTTACTTTCTGCCTTCTGAACAAGACGTTTCTGATTGATCCCTACCGGGTATTATCCATGATGCTTTAACCAACGCGCAAACGATCATGCTGGACGCAGTTGTTCGTTTCAATCCCTCTTTTGCCTGGACCGCCCTCTCGGGTTTTCAGTCTACCGGGATACCCATTTTTGCCCAAGCCGCCCTTGTGGGGTTTTCGACTTGCCGGGTGTACAGTTTTTTCATTTTATCCCTAACTTTTGCCCGAACCTTTCTTTTTGTTCTTTGGTTCGCCGGGATGCCCATTTTTGCCTGGACTATTTTATTCTTTTCGTCCAGCGGGTCTCTTTACACAAAGTATTTTTTAACTGCGTCCGCATTCACAGGGGATGGAAAATCTTCGCCATCCATGGTCGTCAACAACAAGGCTCCGCCAGAGAAAACCTTCATGACCACGAATGGACCTTCATAATTCGGTGTCCATTTGTCCCTTCGATCGTTTTGAGGAGGAAGGATCCTTTTCAGCACCATATCACCCACGTGATATACCCGAGGTCGCACCTTTCTTGTCAAAAGCACGCTTCATCCTTTGCTGGTATAGCTGCCCATGACAGATGGCGGCTAGCCTCTTCTCTTCAATCAGGCTCAACTTCTCATACCGGGTCCTTACCCATTCAGCCTCTTGCAATTTCGCGTCCCTCAGGACTCTCAAAGAGGGAATTTGGACCTCAACCGGTAACACGGCCTCCATTCCATATACCAATGAGAAAGGAGTTGCCCCAGTAGATGTGCGTACCGACGTTCGATACCCATGTAATGCAAACGGCAACATCTCATGTCAGTCTCTGTAGGTTACCACCATTTTCTGCACAATCACACCGTCAGTGCATTCAAACGTTATCCTGGCAACAAAAGCTCATTCACCTTAACCTCCCCATCAGACATCAGAATCCGTTCGGATTCAGGGTCAGGCCCCTCCTCCGGGATCGGTCACTCTCAATCTTTCGATTAAAGCACCTCGAGATGTCCTCATCAGGGAACTCAAACTTCATCGGTTGATAATCCTCAACGGGTTGCTAAGCTATGTAATCAGACAATACACTCCTTGATTGCTTTCTGAGAGTGTCACAAATCAGTCAATATTCTTTTGCACTCTCGCAACCTGTCCGGTTAATGTTGGATTCTCAGACCCATACTTGATCGGATCCATCTCGAAATCCACAAAGTGGTATGAACCAGCATAAACTGTCTCAGTCGGCGAGCAGCCTATGCCAAAGTACATCAAGTTTTCTCGAACAGTGAATGTACTGTTTCACAGTCGATAAACTTTTTGCTAAGGTAAATTGCATGCTCTTTTCGACAAGACGCGTCATGCTGACCCAATACACCTCGTAGACCCCTCGAAGGCCGTCAAGCACAGATTAACAATCGCTCCTTCCACGGAAGGTATCAGAATCAGAGGTTCCTGCAACTTATTCTTTTATTCTTTCAATGCCCCTTGGCAATCATTATTTCACCTGACCGTTTGATCTTTCTTTTCAACATCCTGAATATGGGTTCACACGTGGCTGTTAGATGAGATGTGAACCATGACAGGTAGTTCCATCTGCCTAAGAGACCACGAACCTCTTTCTTTATTCTCGGTTCAGGCATTCCTTGTTTTTCTTGTTTTTTTTTTTTTTTTTTTTTTTTTTTTTTTTTTTAGCAGGATCAACCTTGATTCCTCTCTTACTTACAATGAACCCCCAGCAGCTTACCGGCCCGCACTCTGATAGTGTACTTACTCGAATTCAACCTCAGTTTGAATTGTCTCAACTGGTCAAACGACCTGCCCCGGTCTGCCAGATGCCCCTCTTCTGTTTGGGACTTTGCTATCATGTCATAGCATTTGATTCCATGATGAATCATATCATGAAACAAAGTCACCATGGCTCTCTGATACAGGCATTGGCGCTCTGCTTCTTTAGAGGACAATCTTCTCTCCAGGGCAGCTTGTGCGCATTGACACCGGTATCCGACCCTGGCATATCCTGACATGACCAAGCGAAGATATCCACATGCTCTTTCAACAGGGCTATCATTCTGCCCTCAACTCGCCTCTGAAGCGGCCCCATTTTCCTATTTCCTTCCTGACCTCGGCGGTGCTTGGAATAACAATCTCAACCCGCTTCACGTGCGGATGAATCAACTTCTCCTCTTGTTTAACATCCTGGCCAATTCCAGCAGATCACAATCTTCTTCGCCTTCTTCTTCAGCCTGATTGCTCGGATTGTCGAAGTCATTTGAGGTGTAACAGAATTGTTATCAACGAGATTCGGAGAATTATTTTTGAATTTGGAACGAGACAAATCAAAAAGGAAAAATGAAAATAAACATTGCCATTTTATTTGTTTTTAAACTGCAAAAATAAATGAAAAACAGGGAACACCGCTTTTTGACTGAAAAACATCCCTTTATTAATGATGCAAAAATGTTGCAAATTTAAACATGAGGTGGCCCTTACAATGGACCATTACGTGTCGGGCAACACGTAAGGCTTTCATGCATATAAAATTGAGAAACAAGAAACATTACTCTTCCGGACGAGTGTCAGTGATGATCTTGTTTAGGCCTTCCAGCTTCCTGGTACGCACGATTTTATCCACGATTCCAGTTCGCGGTCGCTGTCGATCTCTCCACCCACTGTATAGGCGTGATCTGAATCTAGCATTCCAGCACTGACAAAGGTGAACGACGGACGACGTCGTCTGTTCTGCTCAGACGAGTCTTGACCTGGATGGTAACCAATCCCAAACATATCCGCCTTTACCACAATGCCTATGATCTGTCCCCAGCCTGGGATCCCTCCATTTCTCACCACTTCCACCGCCTGTTTGTAAGAAGAAATGGACGGCTTTTTCTCTTTCTCAACACCAACGGCATTTTTCACCTTGATAGTTTCAACTGCCAGACTGGGTGCTTTACACCTTACATCGTCCATTTCTACTTTCATCTTTCTCTGGACCGATTCCCCAATTACTACACACCCCTTTGTGACGATGGCCGCACAACAATCATCAACACGAGGGAAAGCTCCATTTTTTGTCGGGCGTTTTGGGACCACAGACATGGGCATTCTTAACTGATCCTTCTCAGTCACCTCTATCCCTTTTTTGTCCTTCGACATCATCTCCACTTTTACAGGACCATGCCTTGTCACGGGGTTAGCACTATCATCTGTCGTCGGTGCAAAGTTGATTGCCTTAGAGTCCACCAAGTCTTGGACCACATGCTTAAAAGCTTTGCAATCCTCCACATGATGTCCGGGTGCCCCAGCATGGAACTCACACCTGACATTCTCATCGTAACTAGCAGGCCTCTGATCGGGTTTCAACAGAGTCAACATCCTTGGCTGCACCAACCCAATATCCTTTAACCTTTTAAACAGCGAGGCGTAAGTCACAGGCGGCTTATTGAAATGACGATCTGTCGTCCTCCTTCTCACTTGGCCCACTGCTCTTTGTGCCCTCTGTTGAGGTGGTGGTTGCCGCTGTGGTGCAGATGAATCACCAACAGGAATGGTTACGGTGGCAGCATAAGGGTGGTAACGATCCTTACCGCATTCTCTTTTGGTCTGCGCACCACCTGATTCAACCTTCTTCTTGGGCTGACCACTGTCAAGGGATTTCTTCACTACGAATGACGGAGCTTTCCCCTGAACTTTCTCCTTGATCATCCAACCCTCAATCCTTTCCAATCTCTCGGCCATGGCTTTCTGCCCCAGGGCAAGCCCTTGCACAACACTGAACAAATCCCTCACCATCTCTTTCAGCTCAAGGATGTCGGCGTTGGGAGGATCCATCAGTTAGGATTTGTTGCCCCTAGCAGGATATCTGAGCCAACGAGCTATGTGCACCGGTTGACACCTATAAAACAGCAAATGGGTTAATATGCATGAATGCAACGTCTATCCATATGAGGAAGATTCTGTCTTTTGACCCTGGCTTCATCGAGACAGATAACATTTTAACATCCACATTCTGAAATTCAAGATGTCTCTCAACCAGATTCTCAATCCATAATACTCCCCATATGGCCAGACATAGGTTCGATGCAGATGAATGCAAAATGAGAATGATGCTGATGAATGAATGCACGGGGCCATCCTCCAAGTCATCTGATCATTTGTTGCACTGAGTTACGGCCTCTGAACCGATCACAACCATCTGAAGGATCATGTAACCACAAATCCACCTCAAGGGTTCCGAAATAAACGGAACTGACAGATACATCATCATCATCATATAATCTCTGAGCAGATACCCACAATGATCTCAGAATCGGCCCAGGGAATCCTGAAATAAACGGATCCCCACTGATAAATACCACGGACAGCACTCCGACGTCTCGGCAATAAATGGCCATAAATCCGACTTATAAATAGGACTCTGATCCACGGAACAAAAAGTCACCATCTGAGTCACCATCTGAACATGCATCTGAAAGAATCACCCTCCCCTCACAGGTAAATTCTAATCAGGTCATCCTAAGGCGGATAATAGTCTCGACAATCGGGCAGAGATACTCAATGGGTTTGCCCTTTCGGGTGTGCCATTGTAGCTCTCCTGAGATTGTCTAAACCGAAGATCCGGGAAATGATCGGTCACCAGAGTCAACGGCTCAAAAGAGATAACCCAACCAAAGTGGAAAACCCCACTGGAAGAACACTTCTCAGATGAACCTCGTCCGGCTTGTGGTATGTCACATCGCAACATCATGCCCAACCGACATGTGAGCGACACGAGACCACGCTAATCCTAGGTGTATACTCGGGCCTGGGTTTTAGCCCCACTCAGAACACCCACCCCAAAACAGAGGAACCACCTGCACAGAGGACGGCAACATGATAGTATGATGCATGCAAATATTTATGCAAATATATACACTGGTTAGAATAATAAGTGCAATAAATGAAGCAAAACAAGCAACCTAAACTACCCTAAAACGCTAGGAAGGACTCGCTCAGGGACGATGGACCAGCACAGGTCAACATCTACGTGTCCCCAGCAGAGTCGCCAGCTGTCGCATCCGCGAAAAAACAACCGGCGAGACTCAAATAAAAACACAACACAGAGCCGCCACTGCGCGTTATTTATCCCAAGATAGGGAAAGGAAACGCTCAGAGAAACTTGGACAAAGCATGGTCTCGCGACCAAAGAGAAAGGGTAAGGGAGTCGGTTACGCAAGGGGAAGGTATTAGCACCCCTCACGTCCGTCGTACTCGACGGGATCCACGTTCTAAAAGAAAGAAAAGGTTGCTAAAATAAACAGACAAACATCATACACACACGCTAAAATAACACAGGTGGGGTTAAGGGGAAGAGAGCTCGATAGGACATCGCATCCTATGCCTACATATCTCGTCTGGAACGAGAATCAGAGCCACTGTAGTTCGGCTTACGCACGCCAAACAACTCACGCACACACAGATGGCAAACATGGAGCCCGACAACCACTCGATGGAATTACGTCAGCATCCGAACCAAAACACACTCAAAAGGGCAAACGTGGAGCCCGACAGCCAATCACTGGGCTTACGTCAGCATCCGAACCCCAAAACACAATCAGATGACAAGTAAACACACACAAAAAGAAAAAAAAGTGCCCGGAGAGGTCTCGCACGACCTCTTGCCTACATACCTCGTCTGGCACGAGGATCAGGGCGATGTAGTTCCCCCTAAAGGGAAAGAAAATCTAGCCAGAAACCAAGGGAAGACACACTACCAGGGAGCTGGACTCGAGCCTAGTGTTGTCATGCATCATTACCCTACGTTGAGGTTTCTACCTACTTGCACAACTGCAAGCTAATCCTATCCAGGAAAGAAGCAAGCATACAAGCATACAAACAGAACAACCCAAGCATTTCAAACAAATATTCACATAGCACACACTATAACCAATCAAGTGAGGCTCACACAATGGGTTTGACTGCCGAAGCAAGTCATCTGTACATGGGTAGTATTCGCTCTTAACCTTGCCATTACGAGGCTAAGGTGAAGCAGATGAAAGGTGAAGTGAGGATGAGACCTCACAGCTCTTATCCCTGACCAGGGAGAGCTTCAGACAAAGGAGCGTGGGTCCAGAATGGAGGGACCCTTCTACGCTCAAAGACTCTGACTCGATTGTGCAACAGCACGAGATCTTGGGTTTGTGTCCCAATGCATCAACACACAGCCGTGTGAGCAGAGGGACGACTCACAGAATAGTGGGGGATAGATTGCATATCCCTTTGATCCACCAATTGCCTCATAGAGGTCTTTCACCTGCTTGGCACAAACAGTAAACAACCACAAACATTGCCTCTTAAGGAGGACTTCAGACATTTGCCCGGCCAAGTAACAGGCCGGGTCTTCCAGACTACATGAAGAATAGAAGTCCTACCTCAAGTGGTTTAAAAACCAAGCAGCAGCAAGCAAGTTCTTAAAGAACTGTAAGCGACTAAATGTACCTGAAATCAATCAAGTATCATCAGTACTCAGCCAGACAACAATAAACAGCAAATGTTAATCAGTCAGACTATACAATCAAGCAACACAAAGGCAAGCTATAAGCTCAAGCTCAAGCTTCACAACCTACAAAACAAAGTCAAATTAGTTCTCAACAACAAACAATCTCAATTTAATTGACTTGAAGCATTCTCCTTGAGCATTATGCATTTCATCCTGAAAATCCACACCAAATGTGAGAAACTAGTCCACTAGGCCAAGCCTAGGGTCCAAAAGGGAGAAAAAAATTCTAAACAGCAAACAATTCTCAACCAAAACCAAATTAATGCAAGTAGAAAGCAAATGCAATTGATCCCATACTCATATCATTCACCATATTCATTTCATGACCAAAACATCATAAACTAGGTCAAATGGAACCTCAAATGTCCAAACAGAATGAATTCCATCAAAAGCATACCAAAATAATTCCAAAAATCCTCAAATAATTCACACCTAAACAGGACACATTCAAGGTATAGCATGTCAATTTTCAGCTCAATTGGATAAAAGGAACTAGGTCAATGAAAATCAAGAAATCCAGACACACTTATGTAAGCCAATTCAAGGTATCAACACATACATTCACTTCAAAAATTCATAACAGAGTGAGAACAATTAAGAAATGAATGGGACCAAAACAGGGATGTCCTACAATGTGTCTACAATCAGCATACCAAATTTCACTTTCATCCAAAACCATATGAGAATTTCACACCAGATATACAAACATGTATCCTATAAGCTTGCACAATGAACCAACAGAGAAGAAAAATATCAATCAAATTGAAAATGCCATAGAAAAATCCAGAAAAATTCACATAACATTCCAACATACCAATGATCATTCATGCAAAATTTCAATCCATTTCAACAATCATAGGCCAGGCAAAAATATTCATGAAGTTAACCTAGCTAGGTGTGACACAAATTGTCACACCTAAGTTCAAAAAATCATATCTCACTCCACAGGTATCCAAAAATCACAAACTTTATATGTAAATCACCATCAATATGTCTAGAATGAGCTCAAAACATTTCAGGAATTTCTTTTAATGTATGAGCATTTCACAATGAAAATGGAAAAACATGTAAAAAATACACACAAGTCAAAGTTCAATAGGCCAGGTCAACAATTCACCATGCACAACTTTGGAAATCATGCTCATAAAAAACTAGAGGAAAAATAGGATCCAACAAAAAAACTCTCATATTTTTTGGACTTGTAAAATATTTTTTTATGAATTTTCTAATATTTAAATGAATTATGTAATAATTATTTAAGTGTTTTAATTAAATAAATTAGATTAATGGCACAATTGTAAATACGCTGGCCAAGGCTCAAAACGCAGTGTAGCATTAATGCAGTGGCGCAACGTGAGTGGCTAGGATTCCGCGGGAAACATGTTTCAAAATTGGCAAGGAGGTTCAGTGGATCAAACGAGTGAAATTTCCAGATTTTCATCATCAGCTTCATCGTGTTTCCAGAATTGGCCATGAACATGAAGAACATCAAAGTTTCACCAAAATCATCATGCGAATAGTCATTGGAAAGGTCTCATCACGTAGAGTCCAAATGTGTATATGAATCATCCTAATTGTTCCTAAATTTTCTAGATCGAACGAATTAGGGTTTGACATCAAAGCTTCTAATCGAAATATCTCTCTCTATGATTCATCATTTCACAAACCAAGCCTAGCATGATAAACTACATTGAACACTCTTCAAAACGCCTATAAACATTCATCAATTCATGAGATTCGAAAAATCACCTTGAATCAATGGCAGTGATGGATCTCGTGTCCTTGCGCTCCAATTTCCAAAAACAGATGCAACAAGATGTTAGGGAAGATGAATGGAAGTGTTAGCCTAGCTCGAATTTGCTTCTAATGGAAGGAATCTCCAAAAGCCATGATTGAACCTCACTTGGACAGTGGAAATTGGTGAAGCCTTTGATGTTGATCTTCCAAAACAGTTGAAGAAGATGATGATTGGAAGAAGCAGCAAGAAAAACCACACGATTTGATGGAGAATTGGAAGAGTTATGCTTCAATTTGCTTGATGTGTTCTTGAGAGAATTTAGAGAATTTGGAGGGAAAAGAGGTTGAGATCTTGTGATTTTTGATTTCTGTTAGAAGTTTGTTATGATTAACTGTTTATACTTCCCACTAATCAAGCTTTTTAATCACTAATTAACAAAATGAAATGTAATTAGCAAAGTGTCATTTTCAAAGGCAAGGGCAAAATGGTCTTTTCATATGGGCTTTGTGACAGCTCATTGATAGCTCACACACTCTAAAAATGACATGTGTGAGCTGTTGCAACTTGTCCCATGGCCATTGGATGTATATTTTTTATTTTCACTATGTCATGGCATGAAATGTATTTTTCAAGTGCAAGTTCAAAATGAATTGTCCAACCATTGCACCTTGACATGTTATGATGATTCCAACAATTTTCAAATTACATTTGTGAGGTGTTGCAAAAATCCCCATTCCAAAATTCCCATTATTTCACAAGTTGGACCATTTTGCCCGTGGATCTTTAACTGTACACTTGAAATTTGACTTTTTGCATTGACCATTTTTGATGAATTCCAATTATGCACCATGAAAGTACATGTCAAATGGAGTTTGCTCATAAAAAGATCACTCAATTTGGACACTCCATGTGAAAGTTATGCCCCTCTGATTATGGGTCATTTTTGAAATTGAATGGACCATAACTTGCCAACCATGCATGGGAATTTAAAGTTCTTGGACTTTTTGGAAAGGTGAGAACAAGATCTACAACTTTCATGTTGAACAAAGTTTCATTTGAAACTTCCTTGGACATGTAATTTTGTGGTCAAAAACTTTCCATTTTTGGAAACTTCCATTACAAGTCACTTTCTATTTTTGGCAATTTCTTGTCTGACTTGATTTTCTCCATTCTTAAGCTTTGAAATGTCAAGTAACACTTGTTCCAACATGAATGAAGTGTATCCAACTCTCTCCCACCTCCAAATCCATAAAATCAAGCACAGTTGACCACAGTTGACTTTTTCAACTGATAGATGAATTTGGCAATGCATTGATCAATCTGAGCCCCAACTCTCTGATGAAATGGCCCAAGGGTGAAACCCTAGCCTCAATTAACTTAATAAAACCATAGAATGATCTCCACATACATCATAGACCCCATCTCCTGATTATGCCCTGATTGGCCCAATGCAACTGATTAGGGTTGACCAGCGGTCAAAACCCTAATCTCAAGGAATCAGCTTCAACATTTGATGAAATCAAACCATGATGATGATGATGAATCATTGTAAACAAGATGAAGACCAATATCCTTTGAGAATCATAAAACCCTAATTTGGACCTCCACATCCTCAGATGATTAATGACCCAATCCACTAAAACCCTGGCTTGCACATGACCTCTTATCTTCTGATCAAGACTTGGGAGGATGACTTTGCACAATGTAACCACATGATATGCAATATGCAATGCCTAATGACCTAAAAATGATATGCAACATGATATGCTAGTCCCAAGAGAGGAGGGCAAATTTTGAGGTGTTACACTCACCTTTCGTCTTCTGCCCAATAGCCGGTAGTTATAAATCTTATTTTCTGCAATTTTCCCCAGCAAGGCTATTCTTACCTAGTAACCGGTAATGAATACTCTCTCCTGGAAATTCTCAGCAAGTCATCCTTGATATGTTCATCCTAATCGATGACGGATATCCTCTCTGTCAGATCTTTATTATCTCCTCACCCACTAACAGGTAGTAGATAATAGATTTTTGCCCCTCCTGTGTTGAAGTTTATTTCTTCCCCAGTCGAGTTGAGTGTGTGTTTCCTTAGTGAAATCACTTTTCCTGCATGATTCAAGTACTTCGGTTTTATCATGACTTACTCGTATCCCCTGGAGATGTTATTGTTCCCCGACTGAGTCTTTTCCATTTTTTGTATCGAATTCCTCGAGTCCCCTACCAGTTTTCAAGTCGTAGCCTGGCCTACGCATAACTCTTTTATCCCCCTAGAGTCTTTGTCTCCCCGGTGAGTTTTCCTTACGGAATGCATTATACTCCTATGGACTTTTGGTCTCTCTGATTTCTTTTCCTTTGTGGCTATATTTCCCCACAAAGAATTTAATTTTGCATTCTATCATATGCATCATGAGGTCTCTTAGGGACCAAAATTTGTTTCTAGGTTGTTATTTAAGCCCATTCTACTAAGCCGAGTCGGAGGTTTTAACCTTCACCTCCTCAGTTAGAATGTCCTTAAATAGGGGCAGTTGTAAGACCCCAATTTTGACCCTAAGATCCCTAATGGAATTTAATCATATGCATTAGCATTGGGATCATACCTTGGCATCCTCCTTACCCCTCTTCCATTGGGTTTGTTTTGGGAGAGATCACCAAGCACCATGTGATTGTATCATACTTTTATATCATCATTTTATTAACCAAAATACAAAAATATGTTTTTGCATTTGCCTAACTCTTTTGTAGGTAGCGCATGATCTTCACTGATCTATCAAGTTCATATCTAGGGTTTGAGACCCTCATGACACAGAGAACAACCATGAATTGATCCAAGAATGGTTATGAGCATCATATATGAATCCCAATGATCTCTACATGTTATATTGATCAAGTTTCCTTCAAGAGTTTGGAGGTGATTTGCCTTGGAAACCCTAGTTTGATTGGGTACACTACGCCAAAAACTGGAATAGACAGCGCAGCTTAGAGGGCGCTTTATTACAAAAGCGCTCTCTAAAGTGAAGCGAAAAAATAAGGAGCAATAGACAGCGCATTTTAGAGGGCGCTTTTGTCATAAAGCACCCTCTAAGGTGAAGCGAAAAAATAAGGAGGAGATAGAGGGACAACAATACATGGCGCTTTTTAGAAAGCGCCCTCTAAGGTTACCCTTAGATGGCGCTTTTAGAAAAGCGCTGTTATAAGTCCATGTGCATTTCCAATTTATAAAGCGCTTCTGGAAAGCCTTAGAGAGCGCTTTCATAAGCGCCCTCTTAGGCCCCCTTTAGAGGGCGCTTTTTTTCCACAAGCGCCCTCTAAGGTCCCCTTTAGTAAACATTAAAATTATAACATACTGCGCGTTTTGTTATTTCACTCTCTGTTATTTTCGTTCTTTTTCACGTTAGGGTTCTCACTGCTACGATTTTCGCTACTTCTAAGGCGTTCTCCTTCCACCTCTGTTAGATCTACGACGTTTCCTCCTTCTACCAATCAAAGGTACACGATGCAGCTTATGAGTGTATTTATTCTAGCAGACATTATTACTTGCACTATTGCTTTGTTTTAGCTTTGCCCCATTTCAGTTTTACGTTATTATTGTCTATGCTACGTTTGTTTCAACCTGTAAAGTTTCAATATTCATAGTCATTTAAATAGTTTGGGTTTTTTAGGCAATTGACGGTTGGTTTTTAAATTGCTGAATTTGATATCGCTATGAATCACATTCAAAGACTGTTGTTAGGGTTCGGTTATGGTTGCATTATAGAGACATTAGAAACCTTTGATTTCGCGGCTTAGATTGTAGTTTAACAACATTTTGTAAAACCCTAAAATAGTTTCAAATTTTTGACTATTCAGGCAGCAATATCTAAAACACCTTCTACCAATCAAAGGTACACTATGCAGCTTATGAGTGTATTTATTCTAGCATACATAGCGTAGCTAGTAACTTAAGAAGTTTAGGTATGGATGTTATTTGATAGAGTAAATGGAGACATGAATGCCCTGCACAGAGACTAACTCAATAAAGCGAAATTGTTTTGTCTCATCCCATTTTTGGTTTCTCTTCTGAAATTGTTTTTTGTTTATTCTAATTAGTAATGGATAATACATGGATGTCTTCCAATCGATTGTCGAGAGAGTACGAGAGTGGGGTATCAGAATTCGTTAAGTTTGCTGTTGCGCACGCCGAAGACCCCAGTAGAATGATATGTCCTTGCTTGGGTTGTTGTTATGGGAAACGGGTTGACGCAGTTCAATTGACATCGCATCTAATGAGGCATGGAATTGATTGAAGTTATACATGTTGAAATTTGCATGGTGAGAAAAGTAACGAGAATATTGAACCGGGGGATAGTACGACCTATGCCTCAAACTATAGTGGCGCAGATACATACCATTGTGATCGAGTTGAAGAGATTGCAGAAGCACTTGAAGGAGATCTTAAGGATTGTCCCGAAATGTTTGAGAGGTTGGTAAGTGATGCAGAGAAACCTTTGTATGATAGTTGCACTAAATTCACAAGATTGTCTGCGGTATTAAAGTTGTACAACTTAAAGGCGGGCAATGGATGGTCGGATAAAAGTTTCACAGAGTTATTAGCCCTTTTGAAAGATATGCTTCCTGAGGATAATGTTCTTCCCAATCAAACATATGAGACCAAAAAGATGTTGTGCTCTATTGGCATGAGCTATGATAAGATACATGCATGTCCAAACGATTGCGTTTTGTTTCGAAATGAGTATGCATCGTTAAATGAGTGTCCTAAATGCGGTGTCTCGCGATATAAGAACAAGTTGTCTCCAGCAAAAGTCTTGTGGTATTTTCCTGTTATTCCGAGATTTAGACGCATGTTTCGTAGTGAAACCGATTCAAGACACTTGACCTGGCATGCAGATGAAAGAATTATAGATGGAAAGTATCGACATCCGGCAGATTCACCACAGTGGTTGAAAATTGATAATGATTATCCTGAATTTGGAGAAGAATCAAGAAACCTTCGCTTGGCATTATCTACTGATGGAATGAACCCACACGGTATCCAGAGTATCTCACACAGTACATGGCCTGTGATTATTATGATTTATAACCTACCTCCATGGCTATGTATGAAGCGTAAGTACATGATGTTGTCTATGTTGATTTCTGGACCTAAACAACCAGGGAATGACATAGACGTGTACTTGAAGCCCTTAATCGAAGATTTAAAGATTTTGTGGGAGACCGGTGTGGAGGTTTATGATGGATATAGGAAAGAAAGTTTCAACTTGAGGGCGATGTTGTTTGGCACAATTAATGATTTTCCAACATACGGAAATCTATCAGGGTATAGCATAAAAGGTCAATGTGCGTGTCCTATTTGTGAAGATAAAACATATTGGAAGCGCTTGGAGTTTGGTCAGAAGAATGTCTTTCTCGGTCATCGGAGATTCTTAAATTCAAATCATCACTACCGTGGATGGAGAAAGGCGTTCAATGGAGAGACAGAACAAGGCAGAGCTCCACCTATATTAACGGGTGATCAAATTTTTGAAAAGGTGAAAGATTTGGATACTCAGTTTGGCAAGCCTTTTGTCCACACACTTGTCAAAAGTGGGTGGAAGAAGAGGTCAGTTTTTTTTGAATTGCCGTATTGGAAGTCCTTGTATGTGAGACATTTTCTTGATGTTATGCATATTGAAAAAAATGTATTTGAAAGTGTTATTGGCACGTTACTCAATATACAAGGAAAGTATAAGGATGGCCTTAAGGCAAGAAAGGACTTGATAGCGATGGGAATAAGAACTGAATTAGGACCCTTGAAGAAAGGAAAACGAACATATCTACCGCCTGCTGCTTATACTCTATCTAGAAAGGAGAAAAAACATTATGTAAGTTTCTAAGTGAAGTTAAAGTTCCAGAAGGGTACTCTTCAGATATTAGAAGACTTGTGTCTATGAAAGACCTCAAGTTAAAGAGTTTAAAGACCCATGATTGCCATGTTATAATGGAACATTTTCTCCCAATAGGTATACGTTCTATTCTTCCAGAAAAAGTAAGAAGCTCTATAACTAAGTTGTGTTCTTTCTTCAAGTCAATTTGCAGTAAGGTGATCGATCCTGCGATCTTACCAATGTTGCAAAAAGAAATCGTTATTACTTTGTGTGAGCTTGAAATGTTTTTTCCTCCATCATTTTTTGACATAATGGTACATCTAGTTGTTCATCTTGTGAAAGAGACACAATTGTGTGGACCAGCTTATATGAGATGGATGTACCCTGTTGAACGTTATATGAAAATATTAAAAGGGTACGTGAAGAACCGAAGTCGACCAGAAGGTTGTATGGTTGAAAGATACATTGTTGAAGAAGCGATTGAGTTTTGTACTGAATATTTGTCTAATGTTCAGTCAATCGGACTCCCCAAGTCTCAACTTGTCGAAAAGAAAGAAGGAAAAAATCTAATTGGAAATAAAATCGTGGCAGTATCAAGGGTCGAACGGGATCAAGTGCATTTGTATGTTCTGCACAATGAGAATGAGGTTGAGCCGTATGTTGAAATTCACAAGGATGTTCTCCGAGGTTTAAATCCCAATAGAAATGAAAATTGGATAGTACGAGAGCACAATCGATGTTTTATACCTTGGTTTAAGGATCATATTTATTCAAAGTATTATTCAGATCCCGCTTCAATAACAGAAAGGTTGAGATGCTTAGCATATGGTCCAAGTTTCCATGTTTTTTCTTATAGCGCATACGCGATTAATGGATACACATTTTATACCAAAGAACAAGATGATAAAAGTACTATGCAGAAAAGTGGTGTCACCGTGGTAGCTGAAGCAATGCACATATCAAGTGTGAAGGACTTAAACCCCAAATTTGCAAATCTGTCGTATTTTGGTGTTATCGAGCGCATTTGGGTGTTTGATTATGAGAAGTTTCAGATTCCTATATTTGGTTGCAAGTGGGTTGAAAATAATAACGACATTCGAATGGATAAGTCAGGATTTTTGCAAGTGGATCTTAATAGGGTGGGATACAAAGATGAGTCTTTTATTCTAGCCTCTCAAGCTAGACAAGTGTTCTATGTCAATGATCCGAAAAGTACAAAATGGTCTATAGTTCTTTTTTCCAACAAAGTAATTGATGAAAACACTGGAGATCAAGGTGATATTGATGTTGAGATTGAATCGTTTACCAGAAATGATCAAGATGAGAATATTATATCAAATGATTCATATATTAGAAATGATCATAATGAGGGTATTTGGATCAATCCAACCGTCCGTGTTGTTAAGAGACATGTAGAACATATTCCAACCAAGAAAAGAAAGAGAACTTAGTGAAAAAGGTACAGGTCAAATGATTTTAATTGTTTTCTTTATTACAGGTAAAATGGCTTTTGTGATTTTAATTGTTTTCATATTTGTCATCTGATTTTAATTGTTTTCTTTATGACAGGTAAAATGGCTATTATGAAGTCAATCATTCGTGCAAGGGGCAAGGGATACTTGAAAGTATCAATTGATATTTGTTTAGATGGAGATGTTCCATTGTCGTCAAGCCTCATTCGCGTAGATGATGATGCTGGATATTTGAAAGTATCCCTCTACGACAATGGAACATGTCCATCTAAACAAATATCAATTCTATCTTCAAAAGATAAGGGACCAAAAATATAAGGGGATTACGCAGCAAATCGAGTCAGTTGCATAAAAAAAAAAGGTATAAACACAATTATATGATATTTATGCATAGAAAATGTTAATTCTTGATCTTATACTTCACCTAACTAATTTTATGATATTTTAGGTCCATGCTATTGATATTGAACAAAAAGAGGTTGTTGCTAAGAAGACTGCGGCTAGCAAAAAAAACATACATCTCAGAGATGCTTTTGCTACTAAGTTTTATTTCTTTTTAAGTTATGAATTGGTTGTATATTTAGAATCTTTAGAGGTTAAACGATTATATATCAGTGGATTGTTGTATATGTATGGATTGTTGTAGATAAGGCTTGTTGAATGCAATGTGAGAAAAAGGGCTTCAAATTATACAGTTTTGGGTGTACTGCTTCAATATACAGGTTGTCTAAATTAAATAAATAAAAAAATATAGCGCTTTTAAAAAAAAAAATTAAATAACCACCCACTTTAGAGGGCGCTTTCCAAAATAAGCGCCCTCTAAACCCTTTAAATTTCCACTTTAGAGGGCGCTTTCCAGTAAAAGCGTCCTCTAAACCCTTAAAAGTTTCCACTTTAGAGGGCGCTTTCCAGTAAAAGCGCCCTCTAAACCCTTAAAAGTTTCCACTTTAGAGGGCGCTTTCTTTAAAAAGCGCCCTCTAAATTGGCCCTTAAAGGGCTTAAAGAGCCACTTTAGAGAGCGCTTTCACCAGGAAAAAAAACACTGTCTTTACCTATGCCAGCGCCAGATTAGAGGGCGCTTTAAAGCGCTGTTATAGGCCAAAAAAAGCGCCCTCTTTTCCCTTATTTGGCGTAGTGGTATCTTAAGTGACTTCTCCAACAAGCTATCTCACCAATTGATCAAATTTCTCAAGGGAAACTTCAAAATTCATCATATTATGCATATATGATCTATCATGAGCCAAGAAAGTCAAAAGAATTGAAGGTTAGCAAGCTGGTTGATGGTGGTTGGCCAGATGAATTCATCTGATCAAAACTGGGTCTCCCTAGACCCTATCTCCTACACTTTTCACCATATGAAAATGACTACAAGAGCAAAGTTACTCTAAATGACATTATAAACAACTTTAATGTTGAGGTATAGAGCTACTTTTGCTTGGAAAGTCATTTTCTATGTTAAACCATTATAGGTCATTTTGTCTAAACCCTAATTTGAAAGTCAACTTCCCTAGGCCATAACTTGCTCAATTTTTATGAGATGAAAGATTTCCAAGTTGCACAATAAAATTCAAGATGTCTACTCCAACTTTTATGTTTTTAGTGAGAGCTAAGTCAACTTTTATGAGCATGTGATATGAGGTTACATTATAGGTCATTTTTAACCTATACCATTGAGCAAGTGATTTTTCCAAACTTCAAAAATGCATAACTCTATCATTCTAAATCCAAATGACATTAAATTGGTGACTATTTTAAAGGTCTTTGAAAGAGCTACAACTTTGGTGAAGACACTTTTCTCATTTGAAGCTCACATAAAAAGTTAATGAAGGAGGAATATTGAGGTATATAGCTTGACACTTAGTAAATTTTTCAACATGTTGAAATTTCCAAACTTCAACCTCAAAATTCTTCATGTTCCAAGCTCCAAATGAAAAAGTGTTGAATATTAAACTTGTTCCCCTTGATCCAAGCTTTCCAAAGAACCCAAGTTCATGCATTTTGGACAAAGATTGCTAGGTATGCGCATGGTTTTAACAGGGTTGCATCATTAGAAAAAATCAATTGCACAAACTTCAGTTCACATTGCCTTGCCATTCAAGATTCATTCAGACTTCAATTGGAATCATTTTGGACCTTAATGCATTGCATCATGGGCATGTACATGCCCATGCACTCGTGCCATCCACATTGCCAATTTTAGATAGATTTTGAAGTGTGAAAATATCATTCCCTTTGGCTATAAATATAAGGCCTCTGAGCTCATTTGAACAACTTTTTGCGCGCCAGCTTTGCCCCCCATTAAAAACCCTCTCATTCTAAAGGAAAACCTGAGAAATTTCAATTTGAAATTTGAGTTTGAATCTCAACTATTGGAGATTCAAGAACTCCAGGATCCAAAGCCTTGCAACCTCTCCAATCACTTCCTGCTAGCTTCTCAAGTGTGATTAGATCGTGTTTGGAGCAAGAAACATCAAGAACTGCATAGCATTGAAGGTAAATTTCAGAAAACTTCATCTCTTCGATTCTCACTGAGTTCTACTCAATTCTCTTGGATCTTTGGTTGTCTGAAGTCCTACCAATATAGGCAAGAAGATTAAGTTGCTTAGAGGTCAAATCGAAGCAACTCAGTTGATACACCTCAAAATTCAACTCCTCATGTCTTCCTATATATGTGGAGTTAGTTAAAATTGAGGTCAGATTTGTGCTCTACTCCATTTTTTCTTTCAGATCATGTCCTTCTTTTTCATTTTCTTGATGGTGATGAGTGAACCAATCTGGTGGACCTCGCCTGAGAAGGTGACCGGAGGTCCAGCACCGGTGGTGTGCTGGACAGGTTCTGAGCCGTTGATCTCACTTGAAATGTTTTAATCTCACGTGTTGCTTGTAATTAGCATTTGTGTTACGCATTGACTTGTGACTATGGTGGAAAGTGCGATGATGGCCACTTGATCTGCCACCTCAATTAATGAGGCAGATCAAGTGGTCCACGTTTTTTTTTGTTATTTTCTGATATTCTTTTATTCCTTTTATTTTCATTAATTCATATTAATTTTAATATTGATCCAAAAAATATGAGAGTTTCACCAAAACAATTCAAATAATTTCCTCTTTTATATTTTAAATTAAAATTAATTTTTGGATCATTATTAATATTTTTCATGATTTAATTTATTTTCTGTTTGTTTTTAATTGTTTAAAAATACTTTTAAGTCTTTAAAAATTTTGAAAATTTTTCTCCAAGGTCCTTTGACCTTGTTTGACATATGATAAATCTCATGGCCATTTCTTTGGTGTTTTGATGAGGTTTTAGGAATTTGACAAACCATATTTAATTTAAGTGTATTATTTTAGTCTTTTTAATTTGAATAAATGCCAATTAATTGTGTTGACCAATTGTGATGACTTGTTTGAGTTTGACTCTTGTTATTGGGCCTTGGTCAATGTTGATTTGACTTATTCAAATTAATATCATTGGATTAGGGGACTGATGGAATGTACATTCCATTTTCCAAAATGAATGGATGATATTTATTTGGTAAAAGTCCTCCTTTGACCAATTTGAGTTTTGATCCATTCCCCTCCCTCTTCATCTCATTCCCACTCTTTATGCATTCATCTCATTTGGCCTATGATATCTCAAAGTCCTAAGGCTAGTTGATTGAAAAATAAACATAAGTATAAATGAGATTAGGCCACCTCTTTTGCATATTCTTTTTGTGTGTGGTATGTTTCATGAGCATAGTCTATTATATTATGTCTCTAACATGCATTAACACCAAAATTCTATTGCCCGACCTCAAATAGTTGTGACTTCTACATAAGTCCAATTATGATTGTTTAACATAGCGCTAAATTTGTGACACAAAAGGCATAGCATTCTAGTTAGTGAGATTGTAAGTCTCCCCTCTTTCATCGTATTGTGTGGAAACTTGGTCTTTTTCCCTTCCTTTGGAAGATATCTTGGCTCAAGGATCCATGTTGTGATAAGTGGGTTGAGTGTTCTCCAAAGAATGACTAAAAAATGAAAAGCAAAAGCAAAATAATACTAACTTCTAACTCATTAACTACTAACTTTTAATTTCAAGCAATTTATTTTAATATCATTTAATTTTAGTCTTTATTCATTTGCCATTATTCATACCATTCTAACTTTTTTATGTTAATGCAATTTTCACTTTGTCCACTTGGACCATATTGTGTGATATATCTTGTTTGTGTATACTTTGCTTGTTTGTGTGGTCTTTGACCATTAATGCACATAATATCAACAAAAGCCCTAAAAAAGTTTTGTGTGGACTGTTGGCTTGATCTTGGACAAATGGACTTAGAATTTAGGCAACATTCCTATGCTAAAGGACTTGGCCAATGCCAACTTTTCTGAAATCAAGTGCTTGCAATTTGAAACTTCATCTAATACATCATTCAAGATCCTTTTGAGTTCATCTACAACATGATCATTGTGAAGCTGTTATTTTGAGCCTGTGACTTGTGGAATTCATCTGTTACATGGGATAATTTAAAGAAGATCATGGAGTGGCTAAAGCTTGGATGTGGCTATCTTTATTTGATGTCTTGCTCTTCAAGATAATATAATTGTTCATTTGTGTGTTGCTTGATTCAAAATGTCCAAGGGAATTTGGGTTTCTATTGACATTCTTGTCTATTGGATTGATACCCATTGGTCAGATCTTTCAAACTCATAACTTTTAATTTTGTGCATTGGATTAGTCTCTTCATCTCCTCCCCGTCTCTTTAATTTCAAAATCTCTCCCTCATTTTAAAAAATCTTCTTTGTTTGAACTAGTTTTGTTCTAAAAGTTTGACCACTTTGCAAAAAGATAGAAACTTTGGCCTTATGCCATTGCACTTTTAAACTTCTTTTCTTAAATCAAACTTGTAAAGAGACTTAATTATACTTGACTTAAACTTTCAAAAAGCCAAAAATAACTAACTCATTCAAACCATTTTTAGGCTTATGTGCCCTTCAAACTTAATTTTTGCTAAAAACGATGCATCCACTTTGAAATTTGTATCACAAATTACGAGGTTTTGATCCCTCATTTTTATGTTGGTACGTAGGCACAAGTCCGAAGGTCTTGTCAAACACAAAAATATAATTAATGAATTATTTTCTTGTCCCCCCACTCTATTTATTTGTAAACATCATTTTGTACCAAATACATATGCACACAAAAAGGGCTCCCTAGGAGTACCTATGACACTTTGGGTGCTAACACCTTCCCTATGTGTAACTAACCCCCTTACCTGTAATCTCTGACATTTTATTAGTTTTGATTTGAAAACTTCTTACTTTTGGATTTTGTTCGTACTTTTTCCCTTTTCCCTTGGAAACAATAAAAGCGTGGTGGCGACTCTGGTTTTACTGATCTCTAGCTTATCCATAGCTTGATGATCATGAATTTACCGCTACAGATACGGACATGGAAGGAATTAGAGGATAAATCCATGGAAAGATTTTTCACTACTACTCAGTTTACCGAGCGCTAAGTAGAAATTGTGAGGTTTGAGCAGTAGGAAACTGAGTCACTTTATGACTCTTGGGAAAGATTCAAACTTTTGTTACGCAGATGCTCGAATCACAACATGAATAATATGGAGCAGATGCAAAACTTCATTAAACGTCTCAAAGTCAAACTCACGTATTTTTGGATGCTTCTACGAGAGATACTATCTGATAAATGAATGAACCATAGGTAAAAGATATCATTGAGAAAATGTGTATAAATGAGTACCGATCCAAGAATGATAGGTCGGTCAAGATGGGAACTGTCGGCACGCCTAAAGGTATGTTACCTATTGATACCCACACTTCTCTTTTAGCTCATATTGAATTATTAAATAAAGAGCTAGTTGGAAGCAGCTTAGTTAAAGCTAACGTAAGTCAGGTACAAGCACTTAAAAGCGATTTATATGGAGGATAACATGCGAATGAAAGGTGTTCATTGGAAGGGACAAGTGAGGAGGTATAATTTGCTCATTTTAAAAAAAAACCTGTATTCAAACACATACAATCCGGGTTGAAAAGACCACCCAAAATTCCTTTAGAATAATAATCAAAATTCAAATGCTAACTAAGGGATGCAACAAAACCAACAAGCTCTGTTTCAAAGAAATCCATCACAAATGGTAGAGACCTTGCTAAATTTCATTAAGGTCACTCAAAGTAGCTTTGATAGGGTAAATAAGACCCTTGAAGAAATGAGTAGAAAGTAGGATACCTCTATCAAAATTTTAGAGATGAAGATTGGTCAATTATCCAGACAAGTAGCTATTTTTCCAAGCTCAGGTGGAGGATTCACCAGTAACGTTGTTGATAACCCTAAGAATGATAACCCTAAATATAAGTTTATGGGCAATTACTAAAAAGGATAAGGAGGAGATAGTTAAAGAACGTGTGGTTAAGATAGATGAGGGTACAAATCAAGGTGACCAAGAGGAAAAAGGAGACACCATTGATCAACTTATAGACAAAAATTCTCCTCGGGGGAGAACAAAGAAGCAGATCATGACTTACCCAAATCCTCCTTTACCAGATTACGTAAAACCACCGTACCCGATAATTAAAAAGAAAGTGGTTTAAGATGATGAAGCAAGAATGTTTGCAAAGTTCAAGGAAATTCTAGCTACTCTCTGGGAAAGTATTTCGTTTCATGAAATTTTAGAACTAATGCCTAAGTTTGCTAAATTTATGAAGGCGTTACTAAATAGGACGGAAGAGAAAAGGATCAAGGAACATGTAAACATGACCGAAAAGAATGATATGGTAAAACCTCAATCCTTACAACCTAAACTAAAAGACTCAGGTAAATTTATGAAGGAGTTACTAAATTGGACGAAAGAGAAAAGGATCAAGGAACATGTAAACATGACAAAAAATGATGATATAGTAAAACCTCAATCCTTACAACCTAAACTAAAAGAATTAGGTAGGTTTACTATTTCCTATAATATCAGTGGGTTCAATATTCTGCATGCTTTATGTGATCTAGGATCTAGCATAAATGTCATGCCACTGAAAACTGTGAAAGAATTAAAAGTGGGTGAGATCACACCGAGTAACATGACTCTTAGTCTAGTTGAATTATCTATTACTCATTCAATTGGTAGCTTACGCGACATATTAGTACCTGTCGACGACTTATTGTTTCCTATAGATTTTGTAGTGCATGATACAAAAGGAGATTCTGGAGGATTTATTATTCTTGGACATCCATTCTTGGCAACCGGGAAAGCAAAGATTGATGTGGAAACTGGTCAACTTATCTTGAAGTCAAATAAAAGGAATGTGGTTTTCAAGGTATATGACTGGACATCTTATGTGGATAATTTGGATACTTTCTACTATCTGGAGGAAAAAGGTAGGAAAGTATACAAAGGAACAATGAGAAAGGAAGTGACAGGTGTGAGGGTATCCTTTGCGCCTGACGTACCTTAGACATGGATTATCAAGCTAGTGATGTTAATAAAGCGTTTGATGAGAGGCAACCCATCAATAAGAATTTATTTTTCCGTCATAGTGAATTTTTATTTTTCTAACCTTGTTAATTTTTGTGCTATGTTGTTGGAAGAGACCATAGGTGAAAGAAGAAAAGAAAGAAAAAGCAAAAGGGAAGAAAATAGAACAAGAAAAGATAGAGGAAAGTTTCATCCCCTGGAATCATCACGTATGATAATTAATTACTTCTTTACAATAACAAAATTTGATATTTATTTATACAAACACAATTAATATAAAGACAATAACACACAAATCACACATGATAATTTTAGAATAATTATACTCTAATATTTTCTGAGTCGTGATATCTCCTCTTCTTAAATATTTGAAAGTTGGATATCTCTCACTAATCTCCATTCCCCTATTTATTTTAAGAATAAACATATTGAATTAATAAAACATAATTGCACCTTTCTTAGAGGTTATACAAATATCTACTAAAGTTGGAAAAAATAAAGAGAGGTCAACTCAATCTTTATCAAATTAAATTAAAGTTTATTTTAAAACACAAACGACTAGTTCATTAAAATGATAACTTGTTTAGTACACAAACAATATCTTACTTAATACATAGAAATAAGATCTTACAGAATATAGAGATTAAAAACATAGGAACAACATGACAAGTTTTTTAAATGACATAGACATTGATTAACAAAGATATGAACTAGTTTCGGGTATTTTTTAACCATCCATCAAGGTAAACTTGTTTGGAGTCAGGGGTGGATTTTGCTTTCTCGACTCGGATATCTTTCAACCATCCATCAAGGTAAACCTGGTTGTTGTCAGAGGTAGATTTTTTTGTATCGGCTCTAATATCTTTCAACCATCCATCAAGGTAAACTTGGTTGGAATCAGAGGAGGATTTTTCTTTTTCAGCTCGAGTGTCTTTCAACCAACCATCAAGATAAACTTGTTTGGGATCAGAGGTGGATTTTGTTTTCTCTGCTCGGGTATCTTTCAACCACCCATCAAGGTATACTTGGTTGGAGTCAGGGGTAGATTTTGTTCTCTCGTTTCGAATATCTTTCAACCATCCATCAAGGTAAACTTGGTTGGAGTCAGACATGGTTTCTGTTTGCTTTGGTCGGGTATTTTTTAACCATCCATCAAGGTAAACTTGGTTGGAGTCAGAGGTAGATTTTTCTTTCTCATCTCGGGTATCTTTTAGCCATCCATCAAGGTAAACTTGTTTGGAGTCAGAGGTAGATTTTGTTTTCTCTGCTCGGGTATCTTTCAACCATCCATCAAGGTAAACTTGATTGGAGTTAGGCATGGGCTTTTCTTTCTCGACTCTGATATTTTTCAACCATCCATCAAGATAAACTTGGTTGGATTCAGAGGTGGATTTTGCTTTCTCTGCTCTGGTATCTTTCAACCATCCATCAAGGTAAACTTGGTTGGAGTTAGGTGTTGACTTTTCTTTCTCAGCTCTGATATCTTTCAACCATCCATCAAGATAAACTTGGTTGGTGTCACCGGTAGATTTTGCTTTCTCAGCTCGATTATCTTTCAACCATCCATCAAGGTAAACTTGGTTGGATTCAGAGGTGTCTTTTGCTTTCTTTGCTCTGGAATCTTTCAACCATCCATCAAGATAAACTTGATCGGAGTTCTGAGAGGATTTGATTTTCTCTACTCGTGTATCTTTCAACCATCCATCAAGATAAACTTGGTTAGAGTTAGCAATGTGTTTTTGACTCTTCAATGGATTTTTGAGCCAACCATCAAGGTAAGGTTGATCAGCTTGTATTTCTTGTACATTCTCTTGCTGAAGTTTGATATATCGGGCAAAGCTTCCTTGTCCATTCTACAATACAATTGAATAAATGGATATTAGTGAGTTATTTTTGGATGGTATATATGATTACAAAAGCAAAATAATGTGTTTTATAAGACACATTATGTTGCCCAGGTGAGACACATTCATTATATATTTGAGATGGATACAAAATGTGAAATAAAAATGAAAGAAACACAATTTTTAAAATTTCATTGCGGCATAGAATATATTATTTTATCAAATCAAATAGAACAACTTGATTGTAAGTGAATGATGAAATCAAATCAAATAAAGATGAGAAATGATAGATTGTGATACATAAATGATGAAAAATATAAGTGTAAAAGATACAAGAATGGATGGAAAGTTAGTAACTTACAATCAACAAGAGCATGATAAAAGGGAGGAGAGACAAAACATCTTTGTGTGTCATTTCTTTAATGTTATGATTTTGTGGGAAAATTGTTTTAATGTGAAAAGATGTATTGAAATGGAAGTGAATTGGGCTATTTATAAGTGAATGAAAAGAAAAACTACATTAAGGACATTAAGGACATTGCGACTTTGGTTGGCAAGATTATTTTTTAAATATTTAATTTAATTTAATTTTTAAATGTTTAGTTTAATTTATAAGTTTATATGTCTATGAAAGATCAATTTACTAAGATTTATTTTTTCCAAGATCTATTAGGTGTGTTGTTTTGAGTTATAAATAAAAAATTTAAAAAATTGTTTGTTTGGTATATTTTTTTAATTAGAAGCTCCTAACTAAATTCTCCTAGTTTAAAATAAATAAAATTTAGAAAAGCTACCGCAATTAGTTTTTTATTTTAAAATTAAAAATGATTTTCTAAAAAACTTTAATAAAAACCTATTAAAATGACAAAGGTGATTTTTTAAATATTAAACAAACATTTATTTTGATAAGTTATTTCAAATAATTTTAAATTTCATAAATTTATTTTAATTTATAATTGAAGTGGTAATTATCATAATCTCGTCTCTTGAGTTCTAATATTTGAGCTAATAGTATAAATATTTTTTAGTTGAATTAAAATTTGCATTAACGATAGTTTCAATTTTACAATTAATTAAACTAATTTAATAGTTAATTTTATTAAATGTAATAAATGCAATGAATTAATTTAACAACATCCCCTTTAATTCGGGGTGGGTGTAGGTATTCCGAGACATTCAAATTTAAAGATTAATATATAGACTAAAATATTGATGTTAGTCTTATATTTTTTTTTTATATTTTAATATAAATATTTATTAATTTATTTAATGGTAATTATATATTACAAATTTTAATTTTTGGAAAAAATTATTATTTTAATATTTTATATTTTTTAATAATTATTATTTTATAAAATTAATTATAATGAGTATAATATTTTAATTTTATTATCATCAAATATACACGACATCAAAATTACCAAACATGAAATCTAAATATAGGGATCCAATTAATTGAATTGGAATTTACATTGTGAATCATGAGTCTTCTGCCACCAACTCCTAGGGACTCACTACCTAGCCAACAATGAATCCAAAATACTGTGTTCACCCTTGCATGTTTAAGATGTTCACATGTAGCTAGGGTTTGGGTGGTTATGTAGTTATGCTTACCTAATAGTAAGACTGTGTTGACCTTTGCATGTTTAAGATGTTCACATGTAGCTAGAGTTTGCGTGGTTATGTAGTTATGCTTATCTAATAGTAAGTTAAAAAATTGTAGTTATCTAAAAAGTAATAAATTATTATATTGACCAGTCTAAAGAGAAGATAGATAAGTTACTGCATTTGTTATTATAATCAAATATTATCTAAAACACAATAAATTATAAGGAATATATTTTCATTATATTTATTTTTATTTAAAAAATATTAATGATAAATAATTGATTTTAAATATGATGATTGTTTATATCTTTATCTAAGAAAATAAATGATAAAATTTGAATATTCATATCTAAAATTAAATATTTATCTAAATATGTAGGCCAGCCTCATATTTATTGTAAATTTTGTAACAAAGTTTTTAATAATAAAAATTAGAATAATTGTATTCCTACGTTGAATCTTACATCAAATACTTACATTAAATATTGTTTACCGTATTTAAACGATAAATAATATTTTTATTTTTAAAAAAAAAATATTTATATAAAAATATTTATATTTTTAAAATTATTTTTATAATAGAAATATAAAACTTGTCACAAAACAATTTTATTATTGTATTAACTATGAAAATATAGGTTATAAATCACATATTTCATTTATAATTCATTAACCAGTAAAATACGTAATATTAATCAAATTATGATATTAAAATATGAAATACATAATTTGCTTAATTATTAATTATTATATTTTATATTTTAATGTCAGAATTTGTTGATATTATTTATTTTATTAATAGAATACAATAATAAGTAAAATATATGATTAATCACCTATATTTTTTGATTAATACAATAATAAAATTGGTTAATAACAAACTTTATATTTATATTATAAAAATAATTATAAAAATAAATCAAAAACGAGTTTAAGACTTTTGAATATCTATCATTGATTATTATAGCGCGAATAAAAGTGTAAGAATTATGTTTCCTATTTGCTGAATTAAACCATCAGTTAAGATTAAAGCGAATTAACAAAATTAGGGAACAATAAATATTCGAATCAAACAAAATTACTAAGTTGTTGGTGTAAAATTTGGTGTAGGAATATAAATGCACTAAAAATTATGAGTGTAATATTTGAAATTAAAAAAAATTGAGCTTTATAAGATGCAAAATTATTTAATAAACTCTCTTAATAAATTTAATATTATGATAAATAATATTTAAAATAAGAAGAAATTGAGCTTTTTAAGATGTATAAGTATTTATTAAATCATTATAAATCAGTTTAGTTGATAGTTGTTCAAGAAGGAATATGTACCGCAACAAATGCTGATCCAAACCTGGGATATCTCACTTATTTTCTTTTAAAGGATGAAATTCTAGTCATTAGATTAAAGAAAACAATAACAAAATCTTATTTCACTAGATGAAATCGACTACATATATCAACTTTCACGCTAATATTCTATCCATTACCATATTTTATAGTCATTAGACTATTTAATCAAAATTATTCATAATAAATTTCATTTGATAATTATTTTTTAATAGATAATAAAGTAGATATATTTAATCTTTATTACAACATTATTGTTGAAACATTATTGATATTAAATATGACTTTATTAATTTTAATTTTGATATAATTAATGGATATAAGTATCGGTTCAAGAGATATCAAAGCCTTTGCCAAATTTTTAACAAAGATTTTAATAATAAAAATTATGAGTGTAATATTTAAAATAAAAAGTTGAGCTTTTTAAAATGTAAAACTATTTATAAAATTATTATAATAGTTTATTATTATAATAAAAATATCTACAATAAATAATTAGTTTTTTTAAAATATAAAATTATTGATTGAATTATCATAAATCAGTTCAGTTTGTATTTGTGCAAGATGGGACATCCGATTGCATGGGCACAAATTCGACCCACGACATCTCACTTTTTTATCTCGGGAAATTTCAACAAATAAATTACTTGATCCAAAAAAATCATAGGAAATATTGTTTGATATTTATTTTCAATCAAGTATATGTAATCCTTAATGAAACCTTAAACATTATTAATTTTAAGTAAGATTTTATTAACTTTAATTTTATACCGTTAATAGAAGGACTATATTTTGGAACAAATTAATATATTTTCATTATTCTTATTTTTATTTAAATATTTTTTCAACTAATAATAAATATTTGGTTTTAGATGTGATAGAGTTTATATCTTTACCCGAAAAAATAAATGATAAAATGTGAATATTCATATTAAAAAATAACACAATGCACTTAAATACTTAATCTCCTTAACAGATCTAAATATCTAGACCGGCATAATACATATCGAAATTTATTGTAAAATTTTTAACAAAGCTTTTAATTATAAAAATTATGATCGTAATGTTAAAAAAATGAACTTTATTAGTGTAAGACCCCAATTTTGACCATAAGATACCTAACGTAATTTCATCATATGCATTAGCATTGGGATCATACCTTAGCATCCCCTTTACCTCTCTTTTATTGGGTTTGTTTTGGAAGAGATCATCAAGCACCATGTGATTGTATCATACTTCTATATTATCATTTTACTAACCAAAATACCAAAAAAATGTATTTGCATTTGCCTAACTCTTTTGTAGGTAGGGCATGATCCTCATTGATCTATCAAGTTCACTTCTAGGGTTTAAGACCCTCATGGCTAAGAGCACAATCAGGGAATGATACATAATGGCTCTAAGCATCATATATGAGTCTCAATGATCTTTATATGTTATTTTGATCAAGTATTCTTCAAGAGTTTGGAATTGGTTTGCATTAGAAACCCTAGTTTGTCTAGGTATCTTAAGTAACTCCTTCAACAAGCTTCTTCACCAATTGATCAAATTTTTCAAGGGACGCTTAAAATTTCATCATCTTATGCATACATGATCTACCATGAGCCTAAAAAGTCAAGAGAATTGCAAGTTAGCAAATTGGTTGATGGTGGTTGGCCAGATGAATTCATCTGATCAAAACTGGGTCCCCCTAGACCCTATCTCCTACAAGAGAAACGTTACTCTAAATGACATTCCAAACAACTTTCATGTTGAGGTCTAGAGCTAATTTTTCTTGGAAAGTCATTTTATATGTTGAAAGATTATAGGTCATTTTGTCTAAACCCTAATTTGAAAGTCAAATTCCCAAGACCATAACTTGCTCAATTTTTATGAAATTAAAGATTTCCAAGTTGCATAATCAAATTCAAGATTTATACTTAAACTTTGATGTTTGGAGTGAAAGCTAAATCAACTTTTATGAGCATGTGATATGAGGATACATTATAGGTCATTTTGGACCAATACCATTGAACAAGTAATTTTCCTCAAATTCAAAAATGCATAACTCACTCATTATAAATCCAAATGATGTCAAATTGGTGACCATTTTTAAGGTATTTGAAAGAGATACAACTTTGATGAAGACACTTTCATTATTTGGAGCTCACATAAAAAAGTTAAGCAAGGTGGAATAATGAAGTATGTGACTTGACACTTAGAAACTTTTTTAACATGTTGAAATTTCCAAACTTCCACCTCAAAATACACCATGATAAAAGTTCCAAATGGAAAAGTGTTCAACATAAGATTTGTTCCTCTTGATCTAAACTTTCCAAAGAGTCCTAATTCTTTCATTTTGGACAAGGCTTGATAGGGCTGCGCATGGTCTTAACAGGCCTGCATCAGTTGGCAAAATCAAATCTTCAAATGATCACATAACCTTGCCTTGCCATTCAAGTTTGATTCAAACCTCAGCACATTTGATTTTGGACCTAATTACATTGCTTCATGGGCCTATACACGCCCTGTAAGCATGAACATGGCATTGCTAAAATTGGATAAAATTTCAAGTGTGCAAATAACATTCCAATTTGCTATAAATAGAGATCCTTTGTGCTCATTTCAAAGGACCCTTGCGCACCATCTTTGCCTTCACTCTTGAAACCCTCACATTTGAAAGGAAAACCTGATAATTTTCATTTGAAAATTGAGTTTGAATCTCACTGTTTGGAGATTCAAAAACTCCAGGATCCAAAGCTTTGTATCAATCTTAAGCCACTGCTGCAAGCTACTTGAGCAAGATCAAACACGAATTGAAGGAAGAGAGATCAAGTTCTGCACAACATTGAAGGTATTTTCCATATTTTTTCTTCTCTTCGATTCTCACTCAATTCTCATTAATTCTCTTGGATCTTTGGTTGTCTGAAGTCCTACCAATGTAGGCAAGAAGATTGAGTTGCTTTGAGGTCAAATCGAAGCAAATCAGTTGACACACCTCAAAATTCAACTCCAATATCTTTCTATATATTTGGAGTTAGTTAAAATTGAGGTCAGGTTCGTGATCTACGCCATTTTTTCTTCAAGATCATGGCCTCCTTTTTCATTTTAGTGATGGTTATGATTGGACCAGTCCGGCGAGGCTCGCCTGAGAAGATGACCGGAGATTTGCTCCGGTGGTGAGTTGGCATGGTCTAGAGCCACATGATCTATTCAAATTATTTTAATCACAAGCGTTGGTTTTGATTACCACTTGTGTGGCACGCTGACTCAACTCCATCATGGAACGCGCGTTTGTGGAAACTTGATCTGCCACCTCAATTAATGAGGGAGATCAAGTGGTCCACATTTTTTTTTAATTCCTGATTTTCATTTTATTCCTTTGATTTTCATTAATTCATATAAATTTTAATATTGATCCAAAAAATATGAGAATTTCACCAAAAAAATTTAAATAAATTCCTCTTTCATATTTTGAATTAAAATTATTTTTTGTATCATTATTAATATTTTTCATGATTTAATTGATTTTGTGATTATTTTTAATTATTTAAAAATACTTTTAAGTTTCCAAAACTTCTCAAAAATTTTCTCCAAGGTCCTTTGACCTTGTTTGACCTATGATGAATCTCATGGTCATTTCTTTGGTGTTTTGATGAGGTTTTAGGAAATTGACCAGCCATATTTAATTTAATGTTTTATTTTTAGTATTTTTAATTGAATAAATGCCAAATAATTATGTAGAGCCATTTCGATTGACTTTGTAAGTTTGACTTGTGTTGTTGGGCCTTGGTCAATATTGATTTGACTTTGTTAGGTTAAGATCATTGGACTTAGGGGATTGATGGAATGTACATTCCTTCCCCCAAAATGAATGAATGATCTTAACTTGGTAAAAGTTCTCCTTTGTCCAATTTGTGTTTGATCCATTCCCCCTCCATCTTCATCCCATTCCCCTTCTTTATGCATTCATGTCATGGACCTATGATATCTCTATATCCTAAGGCTAGTTGATTGCAAAATCAACATAAGTATGGATGAGATTAGGTCCCCCACTTTGCATATTCTTTTTGTGTGTGGTATATTTCATGAGCATAGTTCATTATATTATGTCTCTAACATGCATTAACACCAAAATTCTATTGCCCGACCTCAAATAGTTGTGACTTCTATATAAGTCCAATTACGATTGCTTAACATAGCGCTAAATTTTGACACAAAAGGTATATCATTCTAGTTAGTGAGATTGTAAGTCTCCCCTCTTTCATGGTATTGTGTGGAAACTTGGCCTTTTTTCCTTCCTTTGGAAGATGTCTTGGTTCAAGGATCCATGCTTTTGATAAGTGGGTTGAGTGTTCTCCAAAGAATGACTTAAAAAGAAAAAAGCAAAAGCAATACTAACTTCTAACTCTTTAACAACTAACCTTTAATTTCAATTCATTTACTTTAATGCACTTTATTTTTAAGCTTTATTCATTTTGCCATTATTCATACCATTCTAATTCTTTATGTTAATGTCACTTTCACTTTGTCCACTTGGACCATATTTTGTGATATATTTTGTTTGTGTATATTGTGTTTGATTGTGTGGTATTTGACCATTAATGTACATAATGAGAACAAAAACCCTAAAAAAACATCTTATGTGGATTGTTGGTTTTATCTGAGACAATTGGACTTAGAATTTAGGCAATAGTCCCCATGCAAAGGACTTGGTCAAGGCCAACTTTTATGAACCAAGTGCTTGTAATTTTAAACTTCATCTGGTACATCATTGAAGATCCATTTGAGTTCATCTGCAACATGATCATTGTGAAGCTGTGACTTTGAACCTGCGATTTATGCATTGTGGAATTCATCTGCTACATGGGAAAAATTTGAAGAAGATCATGGAGTTGTTAAGCTTGGATGTGGCTATCTTTATTTGATGCCTTGCTCTTCAAGTTTATATATTGTGCATTGTTTGTTGCTTGAGTCTAATGTCCAAGGGAATTTGGGTTTCTATACGACATTCTTGTCTATTGGATTGCAGCCCATTGGTCAGATCTTTTCAACTCTCAACTTTTAAATGTATGCTTAGGATTAGTCTCTTCATCTCCTCCCCATTTCTTTAATTTAAAAATATCTCCCTCCTTTTAAAAACTTCTTTGCTTGTGCTTGTTTTTCAAAACTTAGACCATATTGCAAACTAGAAACTTTGGCCTTATGCCATTGTATTTTCAAACTTCTTTTCTCAATCAAACTTGTAAATAAACTCAATTATACTTTACTTAAAATTTTCAAAATCCAAAAAGAACTAACTCATTCAAGCCATTTTGGACCCTTGTGCCTTTCAAGTTTAATCTTTATTAAAATCAATGCATCCATTTTGAAATTTATACCATGAACTACGAGGTTTTGATCCCTCATCTTTATATTGGTACGTAGGCACAAGTCTGAAGGTCTTGTCAAACATAAAAATATAATTAATGAATTCTTTTCTCATCCCTCCATTCTATTTGTTTGCCAACATCATTTGTACAAAATACATATGCACACAAGAAAGGGCTCCCTAGGAGTACCTAAGATACTTTGGGTGCTAACACCTTCCCTCTGTGTAACCAAACCCCTTACCTGTAATCTCTGGCATTTTATTCGTTTTGATTTGAAAACTTCTTATTTTTGAGTTTTGTTCGTACTTTTCCCATTTCCCGTGGAAACAATAAAAGCGCGATGGTGACTCTCGTTATTTGATGTCTAGCTTATCCATAGCTTGATGATCATGAATTTACCGCTACAGAAATTAAGTGGCGACTCTGCTGGGGAGTAGTCTCCAATGGGTTTAGCCTACTTTTGTGTGTGTATATAATTGATGTATGTATATTTGTTTGTATGATATAATCTGCTTGTTGTGTTTGGTGCTTTCTGAGTGATGAGACAAGTTCTAACCCGAACTTGAGTGCAATTAAGATAGGAGGATGGTATAGTCATGTTCGACTTGTGTGGAGTAGTCCTTAACAAGTTAGCTTGAGATCCATCTGCTCAGTGGAGACCCTTTTGGATTTGGAAATGTCACACAAGTATTTGTGGTTAGGCATTACTATCTCTAATTTGGGGTCCGAGAAGTTGAGGAGCGTAGAACATTTACCCCCTCTTGGCCTATTTAGGACGTAGTGCGGAGACTGTTCAAATGTAGACTTGATAATAGTTGTTACGCGATACTACACTCAGACGAGTTTCTCTTGAGAATATTATGGGTTGATGAGTCAGTCATCCTAACATGTAATATCCGATAGATGGAATTAAGACTCTGGGAACTTTTTAGAACATGATCTATAGGTTTTTATCCTTAGTTCACTCCTTTGGGATGGTTCTTACCTAGACTCCATGCTTGTGACCCACAACAAACCCTTGATTCTTGGTTGATCCAATCAAGTCTTGTCAATATCAATGGAACTTGAGTGTTGATAAGGTGAAAACCATAATCCACCAAAATGAATTATTGATCTTGACAATAACTTGATTCATCCTTTGACCTTTGTTTGTTTGCCTTGTGTGTGATCCCTTATATGTGATTGTCGCATTCATGCATTCATGTGCATCATAACATTCATCACACGAAAATTTTAAGGAACTGAGGTATTATTTGCAAATATTTTTAGACCATGGATTGTGGACGAAGGAACACTAAGAAGTACAGTTTCAGATGTCCCGACTTGAAAGAGTTAAGGAAGCTAGCATCTTTTGTATTAGATCCCTTGGACTTCAAACAATGCCATGGGAAGCTTCTGCCTATCTTATCTGCTGATGTGGTTGAAGGACTCTTGAGTGTGTTAGTGCGGTTCTATGATCCTCTCTACCGTTGCTTCACTTTTCCGGATTATCAGCTTGTGCCTATGTCTGAGGAGTATGCCCATCTTTTGGGAATACCTGTTTCTAGTAAAATTCCGTTTAGTGGATTGGAAGAGATTCCCAGATCTCATCTTATAGTTGAAGCTCTTCACTTGAAGAATTTTGAGATAGAGGCTCATTGGGTGAAGAAAGGAGGATTGTTTGGGTTGCCATCTTATTTCCTCATCAAGGAAGTTACTGCCTTTGCTCAAGCCAATAGTGTGGATTCTTTTGAAGCTATCTTTGTGTTGCTCATCTATGGATTAACTTTGTTCCCTAACATTGACAGTTTTGTTGATGTTAACGCCATTAGAATTTTGTTGATTGGGAATCATGTGCCTACTTTGTTGGGTGATATGTATTTATCTTTGCATCTAAGGAATTCTAAGGGAGGTGGAACTATTGTCTGTTGCATTCCTCTTCTGTACAAGTGGTTTATTTCGCACTTGCCTCAGACACCTGCTTTTGTGGGGAACAAACAATGTCTACGGTGGTCCCAGAGACTTATGTCTCTCACTAATGATGATATAGTTTGGTATGATCCTTCTTTGAGCAGTTTGGAGATTATTGACAATCGTGGTGAATTCTCTAATGTGCCTCTCATTGGTACACAATGAGGAATTAACTACAACCTTGCTTTGGCTCATCGTCAACTTGGGTTCCCCTTGAGAGACAAACCTAATAACACTTTGTTAGAAGATCTTTTCTATCAAGAGGGTAAAGATCCCCAACATTTGAAGCAGAAGATTGTTCATGCTTGGCATAATGTGCATAGGAAGGGAAGATCCGAGCTTGGTTCGCGCAATTGTGTAGCTTTGGAAGCTTACACTCTTTAGGTGAAGAAGACATCTTTGGAGTTGAAGATTCCTTATCCTTATGAAAGACCTATGTCTATGGTTATGGTTGAGCCATTAACTCTCCTTAACCAAGATGTAGAGGAGTTAGAAAATGCGCTCGCCAAGATGAAACGAGAGAAGGATATGTGGGAAGAGCATTTCCATGCTTTGAGTAAAAAGCATGAGGAGTTACAGTTTGAGTCTAAGGACAAAGATGCACTTATTGAGATTCTTGAAGACCGAGTGACAAAGAGACAGAGAGAGCCGGAGGTTTCATCTTCCTCTAGTATACCTCATCCTTCCGTTGCTTGGAAGAAGATTGTTGATCAGCTTGTCCTCAAAAAGACTCAGATGAAGGCTTCTTTTGAGAGTGAGATTCGACGCATTCGAAGGAAGTACGCGCCTACAGCCAGATCTTCTGACATTGTTGTTAGGGATCCTTAGGATGACTAGTCTCCTTTTCTCTTGTATTTTTCATTTGGTTTCTGAAATTGTACTCAGTGTAATCCTTCCAATTATATGAATAAAAGAGATTTTTATGGTCATATCAAATTGTTGCAATTGTTGTTATATATATATATATATATATATATATATATATATATATATATATATATATATATATATATATATATATATAATATATATATATATATATATATATATATATATATATATATATATATATACATATATATACATATATATATATATATATATATATATACATATATATATATATATATATATATATATATATATATATATATATATATATTCGCAAATAATATAGTAAGTTCCTTGGAAATAAAAATAATAAAGCATTGCATTTCATGCATCATTTGCATAAGCAGTTTTCTCTTTCGCCAAATGTCTCATTGGTGTTTCTTTTGTGCTTCAACCAAGCTGACTCATCGGTACAATACTCGCGCCAATCACTCCAGAATTATGGAACATCTTGAGCAAGAGAATAGAGATTTGAAAGAAGAGATCACCCTCCTGACTGCCATGATGGAGTCAGTTCTAGCTGCACAGAGCCAGTCTTATCCAACGCCTGCAACTCCTCCTCCCTAGAGGACTGTTATTTCAGAGGTGGCTACCTCCACCATGCCTGCTGCTGCTGCTCATTTCGCACCCAACATGCCTACCGGATTCCCGTGGGGAATGCCTCCGAACTTCGTGCCTGAAGGCTTTGCGCCTACATTTGCTTATATGCCGGCATCTAGCCCGGTCATGTTCGTGCCACCGCCTGTCGTGCATACCTTGCCTTGTGTGGAAGACACTATTTATCATTCCAATCCGTTTGAGGGCCCAGATGTATATGAGAAAATGGATGAAATGAAAGATCAATTTCTTGAGCTGCGCAAGGAGTTGAAAACTTTGAGAGGTAAGGACCTATTTGGGAAGAGTGGTGTTGAACTATGCTTGGTGCCAAATGTGAAGATTCTAGTAAAATTCAAAGTGCCTGACTTTGAAAAATACAAAGGGAACACATGTCTGCTCAGTCATTTGGTTATGTATGCCCGCAAAATGTCTACCCAAACAGATAATGATCAGTTGTTGATCCACTGCTTTCAAGACAGTCTGACAGGTGCTGCGTTGAGATGGTATATGGGGTTGGATAGTGCAAGCATCCACACTTTCAACGATTTGGGTGAAGCATTTGTAAAGCAGTACAAGTACAATGTTGATATGGCTCCCGACCGAGATCAGTTGAGATCACTGTCTCAGAAGGACAAAGAGACGTTTAAAGAGTATGCTCTGAGGTGGTGAGAACTAGTTGCTCAGATCAACCCTCCTTTAGAGGAAAAGGAGATGACCCAAAAAATTCTGAAGACCCTAAGCTCATTTTACTATGAGCGGATGATTGCCAGTGCTCTCAGTGATTTGACCGAAATGGTAAACATGGGGATGAGGCTAGAAGAAGGTGTCTGAGAAGGACGATTGTCTAAGGAGGAGGTATCGTCCAGCAAGAGATACGACAACCGTTTTGGTAAGAAGAAAGACAGTGAAACCAATGCCATTTCAAGTGGGAGGCAGAGGAGGCCTCAGATCAGAAGAAGTCAACCACCCTGTCAACATCATCATCAAGTATCTTCAGTCATTCCTGTATTTTCAGCAAGTCAATCAACACCAATTCAACAACAACAACGTCAACAACAACAACAACAAGAACATACAAACACCTACAACAACAACAACAACAACAACATACAAACACCTACAACAACAACAATACCAACAATCATCAACAATAAACTTTTGAGAGCAAAAATGTCTCTTTCGACCCGATTCCGATGACATATGCAGAGCTATATCCATCCTTGGTTCTCAAGAACCTTCTACAACCAAGAAATCCTCCGCAAATCCC
Source organism: Lathyrus oleraceus (assembly GCF_024323335.1). NCBI lineage: Eukaryota > Viridiplantae > Streptophyta > Magnoliopsida > Fabales > Fabaceae > Lathyrus > Lathyrus oleraceus. The sequence continues at coordinate 522,629,972 of NC_066583.1, read as the reverse complement.
TGAACCACTTCCATGGTGGTACAAGCCGGAACTCCGATATGCTTTTCATCAAGGGGAACCCGGACATGATATTGAGAACTGTTATCCGCTCAAGTATGAAGTTCAGAAGCTGATAAATAGTGGAATGGTATCCTTTGAGGACCGTGCACCCAATGTAAAAGCTAATCCACTATCTGCTCATGGAAATTCATCTGTCAATATGGTAGACGGTTGCCCTGGGGAGTTCAAAATGTATGATGTCCGTTTCATTAGGAGGTCCTTGGTGAATATGCACAAGGATATCTACTTGGTGAGTGATTGTGAGCATGACCATGATGGTTGTGCTATCTGCAGTGTTAACCCAAGGGGTTGTGTGATTGTAAAGAGGGACATCCAGCAGTTGATGGATGAAGGCATGATTCAAATCTTCCAATCTCATCACTTAGGTGACAATGTGAATGTCATTGTTCCCGTGTTTAAAAATCCTGAGAGAGTGGTAATTCAGTATGATAGCAGCAACAGTAATAGTATTAGCCAGAGATCGGTATTGCCGTTGGTCATACGGTTGGCGGGCCCAGTCCCATACGCATCCGATAAGGTTGTTCCTTATTAGTACAATGCAACGACGGTGAAGGATGGTCAAGAGGTTTCATTACCTATAACCATTTCTGTCATAAGCATTGCTGATGTCACCAAAGTGACCCGTATTGGTCGAGTGTTTGGGCCGCTGTTCCCAAAAGATGTGGAAGATTCAACAGTCAATAAGAAAGTAGAAGTGCCTACAGTAGATCTAGTTAGTGCTCCAAAGCGTCAGTCTGGTGAATCCAGCAATTTGAAGACTAACGATGATGATGAGGTGCTTCGGTTGATAAAGAAAAGTGAGTTTAATGTGGTGAAGCAGCTGCTCCAAACCCCCTCAAAGATTTCAGTACTATCTCTGCTTATGAATTCAGAAGCGCACAGAGAAGCATTGCAGAGAGTCCTCGAGCAAGCTTTTGTGAAACATGATGTTACAGTGGATCAGTTTGATCATATTGTAGCTAACATCACTTCCTGCAATAATCTTAGTTTCTGTGATGAAGAACTCCCTGAGAAGGGTAGGAATCATAACTTAGCTTTGCATATCTCCATGAATTGCAAAGATGACGCTTTATCCAATGTACTTGTTGACACCGATCTTCGTTGAATGTGTTACCAAAGTCAACATTGTCAAAGCTATCATATCAAGGAGATCCTATGAGATATAGTGGCATAATCGTCAAGGCTTTTGACGGTTCACGTAAAATAGTGATCGGTGAAGTGGACCTTCCAGTGAAGATAGGTCTGAGTGACTTCCAGATTAATTTTCAAGTAATGGATATCCACCCGGCCTTCAGTTGTCTGTTGGGAAGACCATGGATCCATGAGGCGGGAGCTGTTAACTCCACATTGCATCAGAAACTCAAATTTGTCAAAAATGGAAAGTTAGTCATTGTTGGCGGGGAAAAGGCGTTGTTGGTTAGCCACTTGTCATCTTTCTCTTATGTTGAAGCTGAGGATGAGGTTGGGACTCCGTCCCAAGCCTTATTTGTTGCTGCTGAAAAAAGAGTTGGGGCACCTATGTCCTCATTGAAAGATGCAAGGAAGATTGTCGAGGAAGGAAATGTTGATTAGTGGGGACGAGTGGTAGAAGTCTCCGATAACAAGAATAGAACCGGTCTGAGTTTTCAACAAGGTTCATCAGCTTCTAGATCAGAGGATATGCAAATCAGCTTCCATAGCGGAGGGTTCATTCATGGCAATGGATAACACTTAGCTGTTGTGCTAGAGGACGACGAAGAGGAAGACTTCACCAATTTTGTGACGCATGGAAAAGCTTGCAACAATTGGACTGCTGTTGAGATTCCTATTATTATGCATCGATCTAAGTAATTGCTTTTATTTGTTTTGAAAATCCTTCTCCTATGCCTAAGGGAGAAGTGAACATTGTTTGGGCATTTCAAATTTGATCATTAATAAAGTATAATTCTATTCATCCACATCTATGATGTTTTGTTTTTACTTGTCGCTTTATTCTGAAAAGGGTAATCACAAAAAACATAAATAAATAATATAATTATCCATCTGCATAATATTTCGTCACAAATTCACTTCTCTAAAATAAAAATATCAAACCATTATACAGGTTGGTTTCTAACCCCATTGAATACAATGATCCTTCTCCTTCTCCGAATTTTGAATTTGCTGTGTTTGAGGCAGAAGAGGAAAGTGATGAAGAAGTAAGTGATGAATTGTCTCGTCTTCTTGAGCATGAAGGAAAAGCCATTCAGCCATTCGAAGAGCAGATTGAGCTAGTCAACTTGGGTTCCGAGGATGATGTGAAGGAAGTCAAGATTGGGTCTCAACTGTGTCCAGATGTGAAGAAGGGGTTGATTGATCTTCTTCGAGAGTATTCATATGTGTTTGCTTGGTCCTATCAAGACATGCTTGGTTTGGATTCTGAGGTTGTGTAACATAGATTGTCGTTGAATCCAGAATGCTCACCAATCAAGCAGAAGTTGAGAAGAACACATCCTGATATGGCAGTGAAGATTAAAGAAGAAGTGAAAAAGCAAATTGATGTCGGTTTCCTTGTGACTGCTGAATATCTGCAATGGGTAGACAATATTGTGCCTATGTCGAAGAAAGATGGAAAAGTCTGCATGTGTGTTGAATATAGAGATTTGAATAAAGTCAGGCCGAAAGATGATTTCCCTCTGCTACATATTGATATGTTGGTAGACAATACTGCTAAATTCAAAGTCTTTTCATTTATGGATGATTTTCCGGATATAATCAGATCAAGATGGCACCCGAAGATATGGAGAAGACCATATTCATTACACCTTGGGGAACATTCTATTATAGAGTGATGCCTGTCGGTTTAAAGAATGCTGGTGCAACTTACCAGAGAGAAATGACTACTCTTTTTTATGATATGATGCATAAAGAGATTGAAGTCTATGTCGATGACATGATTGCTAAATCAATTGATGAAGAGGAACATGTTGAGCATTTGTTGAAGCTATTCCAGCGTTTGAGGAAGTATAAACTCCGCTTGAATCCCAATAAGTGTACTTTTGGTGTTCGTTCTGGTAAGTTGTTGGGCTTTATTGTCAGCGAGAAGGGTATTGAAGTTGATCCTGCCAAGGTCAAAGCAATACAAGAGATTCCTGCGCCTAAAACTGAGAAGCAAGTCAGAGGTTTTCTTGGCCACTTGAATTATATCTCAAGATTCATTTCACACATGACTGCCACATGTGCACCTATATTCAAGCTTCTTTGGAAATATCATTCTTGTGATTGGACCGAAGATTGCCAAAAAGCTTTTGACAGTATCAAGGAATATCTGCTTGAGCCTCCGATTTTGTCTCCGCCTATTGAAGGGAGACCGTTGATCATGTATTTGACTGTACTTGAAGACAATATGGATTGTGTTCTCGGTCAGCAAGATGAGCCTGGAAAGAAAGAATTTGCATTCTACTACCTCAGTAAGAAGTTCACCGACTGTGAGACTCGGTATTCTATGCTAGAGAAGACTTGTCGTGCATTGGCTTGGGCTGCTAAGCGTCTGCGTCAGTATATGTTGAATCATACCACTTGGTTAATATCCAAAATGGATCCAATCAATTATATATTTGAGAAGCCTGCTTTAACTAGGAGGATTGCCCGTTGGCAGATGTTGTTATCAGAGTATGATATTGAATACAGATCTCAGAAAGCGATCAAAGTTAGTATCTTGGCTGACCATTTGGGTCACTAACTGATTGAAGATTACCAGTCAGTGATGTATGATTTTCCTGATGAAGAGATCTTGTACTTGAAAATGAAAGATTGTGATGAACCATTGCTTGAAGAAGGGCCAGAACCTGGTTCCCGTTAGGGCATAGTATTTGATGGAGCTGTTAATCAGTATGGTAATGGCATTGGGGCAGTGATTATTACTCCTCAAGGAACGCATTTTCCATTTACAACTATATTGACTTTCAAGTGTACAAACAATATGGCAGAATATGAAGCTTGCATTATGGGGCTCGAAGAGGCCATTGATCTCAAAATCAAGCATTTAGATGTCTTTGGAGATTCGACTTTGGTTGTGAATCAAATCATAGGTGAATGGGAGACGAATCAACCCAGTTTATTACCATATATAGATCATGGGAGGAGGATTTCAACTTTCTTTACAAAGGTTGAGTTTCATCATATCCCTCGAGATGAAAACCGGATGGCAGATGCTTTTGCACCGTTTGCGTCAATGATTATGGTGAAGTATTGGAATGAAGTTCCTAATTTGACTGTGATGCATCTTGATAGGCCAGCTCATGTGTTTGCTGTTGAAGAGATCAAAGATGACAAGCCGTGGTATTTTGATATTAAGTGTTTCCTCCAAAGTCCGATATATCCGTCTGGGGCATCTTTGAAAGATAAGACTTTGAGAAGGTTAGCCGCCAATTTCTACCTGAATGGTGATGTTTTGTACAAAAGAAACTTTGATATGGTTCTGCTCGGATGCGTGGATAGACACGAAGCAGACCTGTTGATGACTGAAGTCCATGAAGGTTCCTTTGGTACTCATTCCAATGGACATGCAATGGCAAAGAAGATGTTGCGAGCAGGTTACTATTGGCTGACAATGGAATTTGATTATTGCAAGTTTGTGAAGAAATGCCACAAGTGTCAAATTTATGCAGATAAGATTCATGTTCCTCTGACACTATCTAACGTTATTTCTTCCCCATGGCCTTTCTCCATGTGGGGAATTGATATGATTGGCATGATTGAGCCCAAAGCTTCGAACGAACATCGTTTCATTTTAGTGGCTATTGATTACTTCACAAAATGGGTTGAAGCGGCATCGTACGCGAATATGACCAAGCAAGTTGTTGTAAGGTTTATCAAGAATCAGTTTATATATCGTTATGGTGTGCCAAGCAAGATCATTACTCATAATGGATTGAACTTGAATAATAATAAGGTGGAGGCTCTTTGCAAAGACTTCAAGATCGCAAATCATAACTCTTCTCCTTACAGACCTAAGATGAATGAGGTTGTTGAAGCTAAAAACAAGAACATCAAGAAGATTATTCAGAAGATGGTTGTAACATACAAGGATTGGCACGAGATGCTCCTATTTACTTTGCACGGGTATCATACATCCATCCGCACTTCAACAGGGGCAACTCATTTCTCTCTTGTATATGGCATGGAAGCAGTGTTCCCCATAGAGGTTGAGATTCCATCATTGTGTGTACTCATGGAAGCCAAGTTGACTGAGGCTGAATGGTGCCAGAGCAGATATGATCAACTGAATTTGATAGAAGAGAAGAGATTAACTACCATGTGTCATGGTCAGTTATATCAGTAGAGAATGAAGAAAGATTTTGATAAGAAGGTCAGACCACGCGTATTCAGAGAAGGTGACCTTGTGCTCAAGAAGATTCTATCTTTTAAACCAGATTCTAGGGGCAAATGGACTCCTAATTATGAAGGCCCATATGTTGTTAAGAGAGCCTTTTCAGGCGGTGCTTTGATTCTTACAACTATGGATGGTGAAGAGTTCACTCGTCCTGTGAACGCAGATACAGTCAAGAAATACTTTGCCTAAAAAGAAAAGAACAACTCGCTAAGTTGAAAACCCGAAAGGGAGGATTAGGAAAAAATGAGCGTTTCGGTGGATTGAAAACCCGAAAGGGCGATCCAAGCAAAAGTTAGAGACATAAAATAGAAAATAATTATCCCAATAAATTGAGTACCCCATCTTGGGGAAATTTATGCAAAAATTAGGGATTATGGCAAGTAACTGCATCCTGCTGATCTTCAGTGTTGAAGACATTTTTGAGCACAACGGTCGACGATGATCCATTATCCTCAGTAGCAGTCAAGAGCACAGTGAATATCAAGAGTTGGTAGAAGGATTAGGGATTATTGTATTCAATGTAACCATTTTCCATGTAAATTACCATTTTAAACTTTGTAAAGATCTATGGAGTCTTGTCATTTACAAACTACCGTTCTATTAAATAAAGTTGAGCTTTTATCCAATTGTTTCTACTCTTATTTATTTCAGCCAAATAGCTTTAAATTTTATTATGATCACTTTTGAAATTAAAGTTTTTAAATCAAAATCAATTTTCTTAAACATATAAAAGCATGAATTTTAAGCAATCGATTTCATTTAAAAGGAATATTAACAGTGGTTCGAAAGCAGTAAGCCCTCTAAGTGTGGAGCATTATTAGTTCTTCCCAAGGAGTAGGCGCATTTCTCTTTCGCCCCCGACCACATTGATCCAGCGATCGGCAGTTGTTGATTTCTCCGAACATTCTAGTTCTCCCTTTCCCTAGTATGGGTCAGCTGAGTTGGTTGATCAGTCCGATGTAGAACTTAGTGTTCATTCCCCAGTCGATTTTGGTCTCCAGCAAAGAAAGAACAGGTTTCCTCAACAGTTCGCGTAGGTGCAGCAGAACTCCGGTTTCCCCACCAATTTCCATCAGATTCGCTCTCAGTCATAGTTTCCTCCTGGTTTTTGAGCAGCTAGTTTGTGTTTATCCTCTGCATGGTTGTCTCCCATTTGACATGGTGCGACCTAAAATTCCCTGCAGACTCAATAACATTTTTTCTCAGCAGATCTCCTCCTTGTCCAGTTAGGGTTGAGCCTTTGGGATGTTGATCTCTTTTTTCTCCAGCAGTTGTCTCCCTCTTTTGTGGATTGACCGATAATTGTATCGATGATTCAAATCTGCGACACCTTTGTATCCTTCGCGATTGTTTTGTCAGCATAATCATCATGTACATATACATATACATATACATATACATATACTCATATAATTTCATGATTGCATCATCACATTTGTTGATCTTGATTCTCTGTTATAGCGGTACTATCCCCATACAAGTTGGATGTATGTCCTTCCTCAATTGTAGAGCGTTAGCCTCTTAAGCAGAAAGACTTTAACCTTTCCCCTTTCCCCACTAAGTTATTTCCTTGTGGACGACCATTATTTTAGTTTCCTCTCCAACTGTTTACCTGGATGGAATCACTCCCCTTGAGTTATATCCTCATTGGGTTGAGTCTCGATTGACCATTTCTTTCTAGATCTTACCTAGATAGATGCTTTGGGTCCCCTAAGAGTTTATTACCCAGTAACTGGTAATGTTCTTCTTAATTTGCAGTTTGTTACTTCTTGCCCAATACCCGACAAAAGTACCCTTTTTTCCCAGCGAATTCATTTTTATGTTTCCCTAGGAAGTATATCCTTGATATGTTCATCCTAATCGATGACAAATATTTTCTTCCCCTGCTTTGAGTTTATCCTTGATATGTTCATCCTAACCGGTGACGGATACTCTCGTCTTTCGTATTCTACCCAGTAAAAAGGTAGTTGTAATCCCTATTTTGTTCCCCAGAGAGTTAATCCTTGATATGTTCATCTTAACCAATGACGAGTTTCCTTCTCTTTGTGGTCTTCTGCCCAGTAACCGGTATTTCTAAATCCTTCTTTTCATTCCCCTTGCAGAGTTTATCCTTGATATTTTCACTTTAATCGGTGACGAATATTCTCTCTGTTGGCATTCTATCCAGTAACTCATAGATGTAATTCCTATCTCTTCCTCACAGAGTCTATCCTTGATATGTTCATCCTAATGGTGATAGATTTTCTCTTTGATGGTATTCTATCCAGCATTCAGTAGATGTAATTCCTACTTTTTGTTCAGTTAGTCTATCCTTCATATGTTCATCTTAACCGATGACGAATTTTCTTTCCTTTGAGTCTATCCTTGATATGTTCACCTTAACCGGTGACGGATATTCTCATATTTGGTTTTCTGCCCAGTAACTGGTAGTTGTAAATCCTATTTTTGCAGTTTTTCCCCAGCAAGGTTATTCTTACCCAGTAACCGATAATGAATACTCCCTCCAAGCGATTCTCAGTGAGTCATCCTTGATATGTTCATACTAACTGATGACGGGTGTTCTCTCTGTCAGATCTTTATTATCTCCTTACCTAGTAACAGGTAGTGGATAATAGATTTCTGCTCCTCCTGTATTGAAGTTTATTTATTCCCCAATTGAGTTGAATGTGCATTTCCCTAGTGAAATCTCTTTTCCTGCATGATTCAAGTACGTCAGTTTTATCCTGATCTACTCGTTTCCCCTGCAGATGTTTTTGTTTCCCCGGCTGAGTCTTTCCATTTTTATGGAATTCCACTAGTCCCCCAACAGTTGTAAGTCATAGCCTGACCTACGCATAACCATTTTATCCCCTCAGAGTCTCTGTCTCCCCAGTGAGTTTTCCTTAACGGAATGCATTATACTCCTTCGGTCTCTCTGATTTTTTTTCCTTTGTGGCAACATTTCCCTATAGAGGATTCACTTTTACATTTGTATCATATGTATCATGAGGTCTCTTAGGGATCAATTTTTTTCTATATGTTGTTATTTAAGCCCATTCTACTGAGTTGATATGAAGATTTTAACCTTCACATCCTCAGTTAGAATGTCCTTAAATAGGGGCAGTTGTAAGACCCCAAATTTGACCCTAAGATCCCTCATGTAATTTCATCATATGCATTAGCATTGGGATCATACCTTGGCATCCTCCTTACCCCTCTTTTATTGGGTTTGTTTTGGGATAGATCACCAAGCACCATGTGATTGTAGCATACTTGTATATTATCATTTTTCTAACCAAAATACCAAAAATATGTCTTTGCATTTGCCTAACTCTTTTGTAGGTAGGGCGTGATCCCCATTGATCTATCAAGTTCACTTCTAGTGGTTAAGACCCTAATGGCTAAGAGAACAACTAAGGAATGATTCATAATGGTTTTAAGCATCATATATGAATACCAATGATCTTTACATGTTATTTTGATCAAGTATTCTTCAAGAGTTTGGAATTGGTTTGCATTGGAAACCCTAGTTTGTATGGGTATCTTGAGTAACTCCTTCAACAAGCTTCTTCATCAATTGATCAAATTTCTCAAGGGACAATTCAAAATTCATCATCTTATGCATATATGATTGTAGCGGGAAATTCATGATCATCAAGCTATTGACAAGCTAGAGATCAAATAACAAGAGTCACCACCACGCTTTTATTGTTTCCAAGGGAAAAGGGAAAAAGTACGAACAAAACCCAAAAAGTAAGAAGTTTTCAAATAAAAACTAATAAAAGTCAGAGATCACAAGTAAGGGGGTTGGTTACACAGAGGGAAGATGTTACCACCCAAAGTGTCCTAGGTACTCCTAGGGAGCCCTTTTTGTGTGCATATGTATTTTGTACAAAGTAATGTTTACAAACAAATAGAATGGGGGGGGGGGTGAGAAAAGAATTCATTAATTATATTTTTGTGTTTGACAAGACCTTCGGTCTTGTGCCTACGTACCAACAAAAAAATGAGGGATCAAAACCTCGTAGTTCATGATACAAATTTCAAAGTGGATGCATTTCTTTTAACAAAATTAAGTTTGAAAGGCACAAAGGCCTAAAAGTGATTTGAATGAGTTAGTTCTTTTTTGGCTTTTTTGAAAGTTTAAGTCAAGTATAGTTAAGTCTATTTACAACTTTGATTTAAGAAAAGAAGTTTGAAAATGCAATGGCATAAGGCCAAAGTTTCTATCTTTTTGCAAAAGTGGTCAAAGTTTTAAAACAAAAGTAGTTCACACAAAGAAGATTTTGAAAAAATGAAGGGAGAGATTTTGAAATTAAAGAAATGGGGAGAAGATGAAGAGACTATCTTATGTACAAAATTAAAAGTTTAGACTTGAAAAGATCTGACCAAATGGGTAGCAATCCAATAGACAAGTATGTCAATAGAAACCCAGAATTCCCTTGGACTTTTAGAATCAAGCAATACACAATTGAACAATTAAATTATCTTTAAGAGCAAGGCATCAAATAAATATGGCCACATCCAAGCTTATCCATTCCATGACCTTCCTCAAAATAGCCCATGTAACAGATGAAATCCACAAGTCACAGGTTCAAAATAACAGTTTCACAATGATCATGTTGCAGATGAACTTAGAGAGGTCTTCAAAGATGTATCAGATGAATTTCAAATTGCAAGCACTGGGTTCTTCAATAAGTTGGCATTGGCCAAGTTCATTAGCATAGGAAGATTGCCTAGATTCTAAGTCCATTTTGTCCAAAATTAAGCCAACAGTCCACTCAAAAGTTTTTTTTAGGGTTTTTGTTATTATCATGTACATTAATGGTGAAAGACCACACAAACAAGCAAAATATACACAAACAAAATATATCACACAATATGGTCCAAATGGACAAAGTGAAAATTGCAGTAACATAAACAATTAGAATGATATGAACAATGGCAAATGAAGTAGAGTGCTAAAAGTAAATTGCATTAAAGTAAAAGCTTGAAATTAAAAGTTAGTAGTTAGTAGGTTAAGAGTTAGTATTGTTTTGCTTTTGCTTTTCATTTCAAGACATTCTTTGGAGAACACTCAACCCACTTATCACAAGCATGGATCCTTGAACCAAAACATCTTCCAAAGGAAGGAAAGAAGGCCAAGTTTCCACACAATACCATGAAAGAGGGGAGACTTACAATCTTACTAACTAGAATGCTTATGCCTTTTATGTCACAAATTTAGCACTATGTTAAGCAATCGTAATTGGACTTATGTAGAAGTCACAACTATTTGAGGTCGGGCAATAAAATTTTGGTGTTAATGCATATTAGAGACATAGTATAATGGACTATGCTCATGAAACATACCACACACAAAAAATATGCAAAAGGTGTGGTCTAATCTCATCCATACTCATGTCAATTTTTCAATCAACTAGCATTAGGACTTTGAGATGTCATAGGCCAAATGGAATGAATGAATGAAGAAGGGGAATAAGATGAAGTGGGAGGGGAATGAATGAAATCACAAATTGATCAAAGGAGGACTTTTACCAAATTAATATCATTCATTCATTCATTTTGGGAGATGGAATATACATTCCATCAATCCCCTAAATCCAATGATATTAATTTGATAAAGTCAAATCAACCTTGACCAAGGCCCAACAACAAGAGTCAAACATAAACAAAGTCATCACAATTGGTCAACAAATTTATTTGGCATTTATTCAAATTAAAATACTAAAATAGTGCATTTAAATTAAATATGGTTTGTCTAATTCCTAAAATCTCATCAAAACACCAAAGAAATGGCCATGAGATTTATCATAGGTCAAACAAGGTCAAAGGACCATGGAGAAAAAATTTCATAATTTTTGGACATTTAAAAATATTTTTTAACAATTAAAAACAAATTCAAAATCAATTAATGCATGAAAAATATTAATAATGATCCAAAAAATAATTTTAATTCAGAATATGAAAGAGAAAAATATTTGATTTTTTTTTGTGAAAGTCCCATATTTTTTGGATCAATATTGAATTTAATATGAATAATTGAAAATAATGCAATTAAAATAAAAATTCAGAAAAATCAAAAATACGTGGACCATCTGATCTCCCTCATTAATTGAGGTGGCAGATCAGATGATCCCTATCGCGCGTTCCATGTGGTCATTAGTCAACTGTGCTGCACATGTGGTAATTAAAAAGAACGTTCAGGATTAAAACATAATGGATGGATCATGTGGTTCAGAGCCTTGCCAACGCATCGCCGGAGCCGGAGCTTCGGTCATCTTCTCCGGTGGACCTCACCGGACTGGTCCACCATCAACCATCATTAAAATGAAAAACAAGGACATGATTTTAAAGTAAAAATGGCACTGAGCTCGAATCTGACCTCAATTCACTCTAACTCCAAATATATTGAGAGATACATGGAGTTGAAATTTGAGGTACATGAACTGAGTTGCTTCGATTTGACCTCAAAGCAACTCAATCTTCTGGCCTACATTGGTAGGACTTCAGACAACTAAAGAATCAATAGAATTGAGCAAGAATTTGAGAGAATCGAAGAGTTCACATTTTTTGGAAAATACCTTCAATCGAGGTCTAGATTCAACTGATCTTGATCTTGCTTGTGCTTGATCTCACTCCACTTGCTTGCAGAAGAAGGATTAGATGCTTGAAAGGCTATGGATTCCTGGAGATTTGAATTTCAAAACAGTGGAAATTCAACCTCAAATTCAAGAGAAATTCTCAGGCTTATCCTTTGCAAAGTGAGGGTTTGAGATGTGGGATCAAAGTTGGCGCCAATGTCTGTTCATTTCTGAGCAATTGAAGCTCTATTTATAGCCAAAACAGTTGATAATTGCACACTTCAAATCACATTCCAATTTTGGCAAATGGTGATGCAAGGGTGCATGGACGCGTACAGGCCCATGAAATCATTGCTTGAGTTCCACAAATGAATATTGGATGGTGTGAAGTAAGCTTGGATTGCAAGGCAAGTGTGCATTGATGTTTGAAGTTTGATCCATCCCAAGTGATGTCACCCTGTTCAAGCCATGCGCAGCCTATGCATTCCTTGTCCAAAATGGATGAATTTGAGCTCTTTGGAAAGGTGAGATCAAGAGGAACAACTTGCATGTTCAACTATTTTTCATTTGGAGCTTGTAACTTGGAGAAATTTGAGGTGGAAGTTTTGAAAGTTTTGACATATCAAAATTTTTCTAAGTGTCAAGCCATATGTCTCAATATTCCACCTTACTTAACGTTTTATATGAGCTTCAAATAAGAAAGGTGTCTTTATCAAAGTTGTAGATCTATCAAAGCCCTTCAAAATGGTCACCAATTTCATGTCATTTGGATTTGAAATGATAGAGTTATGCATTTTTGAAGTTTGGAAAAATCACTTGATCAATGGTATAGGTCAAAAGTGACCTATAATGTAAACTCATATCACATGCTCAAAAAAGTTGAATTAGCTACGACTCCAAACATAAAAGTTGAATTAGACACATTTAATTTGATTGTGAAACTTGGAAATATTTCATATCATATAAATTGAGCAAATTATGGCCTTGGGAAGTTGACTTTCAAATTAGGGTTTAGACAAAATGACCTATAATGTTTCAACATAGAAAATGATTTTCCAAGCAAAACTAGCTCTAGGTCTCAAAATGAAAGTTGTTTTTAATGTTATTTAGAGTAACTTTTATTTTGGAATCATTTCCATATGGTGAAAATTGTAGGAGATAGGGTCTAGGGAGACCTAGTTTTGATCAGATGAATTCATCTGGCCAACCACCATCAACCAACTTGCTAACTTCCAATTCTATTGACTTTCTTGGCTCATGGTAGATAATATATGCTTAAGATGATGAAATTTGAAGTGTCCCTTGAGAAATTTGATCAAATGGTGAGATAGCTTGTTGGAGAAGTTACTCAAGATACCCAGTCAAACTAGGGTTTCCAAGACAAGTCACCCTCAAACTCTTAAAGAAAACTTGATCAATATAACATGTAGAGAACATTGGGACTCATATATTATGTTCATAACCATTATTGAATCAATTCTTGGTTGTGCTCTTTGTTCATGAGGGTCTCAAACCCTAGATGTGAACTTGATGAATCAATGGAATCATGCCCTTCCTACAAAAGAGTTAGACAAATGCAAGGAAATATTTTTGGTATTTTGGTTAGTGAAATGATAAAATACAAGTATGATATAATCTCAAAGTGCTTGGTGATCTCTCCCAAAACAAACCCAATGAAGGAGGGGTAAGGAGGATGCCAAGGTATGATCCCAATGCTAATGCTTATGATGGAATTACATGAGGGATCTTAGGGTCAAAATTGGGGTCTTACAGCTACCCCTATTTAAGGACATTCTAACTGAGGAGGCGAAGGTTAAAATCTTCATGTCAACTCAGTAGAATGGGCTTAAATAACAACATATAGAAACAAATTTTGGTCCCTAAGAGACCTCATGATGCATATGATATGAATGCAAGAGTCAATTCTTTGTGGGAAAATATTGCCACAAAGGAAAAGAAATCAGAGGGACCGAACATCCGCAGGAGCATAATGCATTCCGTAAGGAAAACTCACTGGGGAGACAGAGACTCTGAGGGGATAAAAAGGATTTATGCGTAGGCCAGGCTACGACTTAAAACTACTGGGGGACTCGAGGAAATCCATATAAAATGGAAAGACTTAGCCGGGGAAAAACAACATATGCAGGGGATACGAATATGTCAGGATAAAACTGAAATACTCGACTCATGCAGGGGAACAACGATTTCACTAAGAAAACGCGCACTCAACTCAACTGGGGGAGATAAACTTCAACACAGGAGGAGAAGAAATCTATTATCTACTACCTGTTACGGGGTAAGAAGATAACAAAGATCTGACAGAGAGAACATCCGTCATCGGTTAGGATGAACATATCAAGGATGACTCGCTAGGAACCTCCATGAGGGAGTATTCATTACCGATTACTGGGTAAGAATAACCTTGTTGGGGAAACAATGTAGAAAATAGGATTTACAACTACCAGTTACTGGGCAGAAGACCAAGGGTGAGAGTATCCGTCATTGGTTAGGATGAACATATCAAGGATAAACTCAACAGGAAAGAAAATCCGTCATCGGTTAAGATGAACATATCAAGGATAGACTTGCCTAAAAATGTCAAGGAGGATACCCGTTATCGGTTAAGATGAACATATCAAGGATATACCAACTAATCAAAAGGGTAGGAGTTACATCTATCGAAAACTGGATAGAGAACCGTCAGAGAGAAAATCCGTCATCGGTTAAGATGAACATATCAAGGATAGACTCCGCGAGGGGACAAAGTAGGATTTATAACTACCAGTTATTGGGTAAGAGACCAATCAAAGAGAAAATCCTTCACCGGTTAAGATGAAAATATCAAGGATAGACTCTGAAAAAGGGATAAAAATAGGATTTACAACTACCTGCTACTGGGTAGAAGACCAAACAAAGAGAAGACCCGTCATCGGTTAAGATGAACATATCAAGGATCGACTCTGATGAGGGGATAAAAATAGGATTTACAACTACCGGTTATTGGGTAGAAGACCAAACAAAGAGAAGATCCGTCATCGGTTAGGATGAACATATCAAGGATCGACTCTGATGAGGAGCAAAAAATAGGAATTATATTTATTGGCTACTGGATAGAATACCAAAGAAGAGAAAATCCGTCATCGGTTAGGATGAACATATCAAGGATTAACTCTCTGAGGAACAACTACCTTTTTACTGGGTAGAATACCAAAAATGAGAATATCCGTCACTAGTTAAAGTGAACATATCAAGGATAGACTCGGGCAGGGAAAAGAAAGATATCTGTCACCGGTTAGGATGAACATATCAAGGATATACTTCCTGGGGAATAGATCCACTGGGGACTCTACTGAGGAGAAAAATAAGGGTACTTTTGCTGGGTATTGGGCCAAATTGCAAACTAAGATGAATATTACCAGTTACTGGGTAATAGACTCTTAGGGGACCAAAGCATCTATCTAGGTAAGAGCTAGAAAGAAAACGGCCAATCAAGACTCAACCCAATGAGGACATAACTCAAGGGGAGTAATCCGATCAAGAAAATCCACTAGAGAGGAAACTGAAATAACAACCATCCACAAGGAAATAAACTCAGTGGGGAAACAGAGAAAGGTTAAAGTCTTTCTGCTTAGGGGGCTGACACTCTACAATTGAAGGAGGACAGATACCAGATTTGGTATGGGGATAAAATACCGCCATAAAAGAGAATGAGAATCACACACAAATCAAATATGAAGATGCAGGATATGCAAATTATGAAATTATATGAATATATATATATATATATATATATATATATATATATATATATGATGATTATGCTGAAAAAAACGATCACAAAGGTACAGAAGTGTCGCAAAGAATTCGAACCACCGGTACAATCCTCGGTCAATCCACAAAATATGGATACAAATGTCGGAGAATAGAAAGATCATCATCCCAAAGGTTCAAACCTAACTGGGGAAAGAGGAGATCTGCTGAGGATAGATCATCCAATCTGTGGGGATACAGAGAAATAATCAACAAAAGCTGCTCAGAAACCAGGAGGAAACTCTGTCTGGGCAAATTGAGTGGTGATTAGTGGGGACACCAAACAATCTACTGGGGAAGATTAACCATCTCTGAAGATCAACCTTGGAGAGGAAATACGAACTTTGCTAGAGAAGGCAGAAACTCCATTGGGGACAGCAGAAACTCTATCGGGGAAAACTGAAGGTTGAGAAAAACAAGAAAGGGGGGTTTGAATTGTTTTGGAAATAAAAGCTTTTTCAGAAATAAAAACACACATAATTTTATACTGGTTCGCTTGAAAATCAAAGCTACTCCAGTCCACCCGGCCAAGGTGATTTCGCCTTCAAAAAGGACTTAATCCACTAATCTTGAAAGATTACACAACCAATCGTCTAAGAGAGTAATCTCTTAGACCTCTCAAGTTTACAGACTGCGCAAAGTCACTTGAGGAAATAGTTTAAGAAAAAAGTAAGTTGTAATGTAAAGTGCTTCTAACAACAAGCAAGTATTACATAAAAGTATGAGAGCAAAAGCTTTTCACGTAAGAGAAGCAACTCGTGAAAAATAAGAGAGAGTGTGAATGATATTTTTGTGTATCTCAGGTGTGTCTCTTTAGAGAAGTAATTTGTCCTTTATATAGTAGTTGTGAAGGACTGTTGGAGTGATGACAGAATCTTGGTCATTGAAGAATAATTAATGTCATTACTTCTGTTGTTTCTTTCTAAAACCATTTTGTCCGCCTCTTTAATCCTTTCTTTAAATACTTCCTTTCCATAGTGAGATTTCTTTCTGTTACGCGTCCTGGACTTGTGAATCTTCATTAGAGTCTTGATGTACTAGAGTCAGTCTTCAGAAGATGATTACGTCTGACTTCCTCAGAGCTTCTCAGTGTTCTAGTCTTCTTAAGTATCAGTGTCTAAAACCAGTAGTCTGTTGGAGCTTCTGAATTTTTGATGTCTCTCTTTGATCAGAATCAGAACCTTCTGGACGTATTCCTTTCTGAGTGGCGTATGATCATCTAATACTTTATATCTGACATACGTTTGTATCTGATGTATGGTCAGAGTCCCGCGTAAGTGTTCAGAGTCCTGCATAAATGTTCAGAGTGCTGCACACTAAGAAAAAATCTCGTTAGGATGCCATTTTGGGTTTCATCCTTTGCTATCATCAAAATCTTAGAAGTTTATTGTAGAACCAACTTTGTTCCTACAATCTCCCCCTTTTTGATGATAATAAAACAATTTAGATTAAAGATGAAACATTTACAGAAAAGTCTTAGATCAGATATTGTAGTGAGCTCCCCCTGAGTTAGATCTTGGATAGTTCAGAAGTTCTTACCGGACCTTCCATGGTTCGTGTTTTTAGCTTCTTTCCTGCATATCTTAAGTCATATTTAGAGACAATGTTTGCAGTGTTTGAAAGGAATTAGATATGTTTTCATCAGAGTTGTTTTAGTTCTCCCCCTTTTTGTCAGAATCAAAAAGACTTAGCAAGAAACTTAGCAAAAAGTTGATATTAACAGATAAGCATTTACATGAGCCAGAAAAGCAAAAAGCAAGAAAACAGATATTGAAACACAGAGCAACAAGCAAAGCAAAGAAGGCAACAAGCAAATCAGAAAGTAACAAGCAGAAAATATCCTAGGTGCCTAAGGGTTTGGAGGTGGAGGCATCCTCTAGAGCAACTGGGACAGCATGTTCTGAATGTTGACATTGACAGAATCCTGTTGATCCAGTCTGGCTTGAACTACCTGTTGTTCTTTCTGCAGCTCTTCAAGGGTCTTCAGGACCAGCGAGACGAATCCATAGTTGGAAGACTCCCCTTGAGTCAGTGCATCATTTCTGGCTTTGGCAGTAGACTCTTCAGCAAGGCGTGCTGCTTCTTCAGCGCCAGCTTTGGCTTTTGCCTCAGCTTCAGCAGCAGCAGCATCAGCAAGAGCTTTGGCTTCAAGTTCTCTGATTCTCTGAAGTTCTTCTTGTCTTTCTTTCTCTTGAACTTCTTGTCTTGCCCGCTCCTCAACTTCTCTGGCTAGACGCTTTTGGAGTCTAATCTCAAGATCTTTGATGAAGTCATTTCAGACTTATTCAGAGAGGCCTTTCAGCTTGAAGGCTTCAGAGGTCATCCAACTTATTACTCTGTTCCAATGAGTCCTTACAGCGGAGGGATCATCACTGATGCCAGAGTTGATGGTCAGGGACTTGACCTTGTCAACTGAAGACTCTGCAAAAACCGTAATGGCTTCCTCAAGAGTCAGAAGGGTGGTTTCTGGTTCAGAGGCTTGGGAGGGTGAGGTGGGGGTACTTAGGTTAAGTGTGGGAGTTGTTGGGTCAGCAAAGGTAGTGGGTTGGGGTATTTCAGAGTGTAGTGGTTCAGATGGTTGTGAGTCAGTGTGGATTGGTTCTGAAGGTGGAGGTTCAGAGGTGGTTGTGTTTGGGTTTTCTGGGAGTGGGGAAGTGACTTCAGGTTCAGGGTTAGAGTGTGGTGGCTTATGAGAGGCCAGAGCACGGTCTTGGATCTGGGTCAGAGTTGGGGAGTGAGAATCGGAGGGTTCAGGGTCAGATGAAAGGTCATAGTAAGGTGGGGATTATGGAGATGGTGATGAAGATGGTGAAGTGGTTTCATTTAGCATTTCTGCTTCTGAGACAGGTAGAGTTGTGGTGGCAAGGTTGAATTTTTGGGATGGTAGGTTAGAGGGTCTGGTGGTTGAGGGAGGAGTATCAGAGGTTGTATATATAGGTTTTGATTAAGGAAGTGAAGAAGCAACTGGTTTAATTTTTACAGAGGGAGGGAGAGATACAGACTTACCAGGTGATCCAACCAGAGACACTAGGGGTCTTGATCCATATGTTTCTCCCAGCTTCGCTCTCTTCGCTTGTTTGGTCTTCTCAGAGGGTTCTCGTGTCCTCTTCTAGAAGTCTAGTGGAAATTCGGGCAGCCAATCTACGGAGAAATCTGAGATATCCACTCCTTGTTTGTGCAGATCCTCTAGATAGTATGCGACTACATCTGGAGGGTCGATCTTGGAGAAAAGATATAGTCTATTTGGAATATGTCTTTGATCTTTAAGTGCTTCCCAGGAGGTGTCCAGTGTTGGTTTGACCCTCACTTGATTAATGATTCCCATGCTCTTCAAATTGCGAGTGTTCAGAGGTATGCCGGTATCTATCATAACGTCTTCCATGAGTTTGAGCTGAATCAGATGGTCCACGAGGCCGCTTTTGATCAGCACATCATATATAAGTCTCCCCAGAGGGATGTAGTTTCTTGTCTTCATATTGTTTCTGGTATCTTTCACGGAGTCTCTGAGATACTTGAAGAGAAGCGCAGGAAGGCAGAGCTTTAGACCCTTGTGAATGCAGTAGAGGATGCATTTCTGGTCTGTGTTGATGTAGTCTGAGGAGTTAGAAGCTGGACGGTGATGGATGATGCCTAGTGTCGCATCACGCGAAAAACCGGCGGGAAAAGAAAGAAACAACAGAGCCGCCACCGTGCGTTATTTATCCCAAAAGAGGGAAAGGAAACGCTCGAAGTAAACCTAGGAAAGAACATGGTCTCGCGACCAAAGATAATGGGTTCGGGAGTCGGTTATGCGAAGGGAAGGTATTAGCACCCCTACGCATCCGTCGTACTCGACGGGATCCACGCACAATAGAAAGGAAATTGGTTGCTAAAACACTGCTCAAACTCACACACACTGGCTGAAAGAGACACAAGAAACTGACTGAAACTGACTCGGCAGGACATCGTATCCTGGGCCTACTTAGTCTATCAGACATAGACATCAGAGTCGAAGTAGTTCGGAATGGGGAGACGACACATGCTCACTAGGATATCGCATCCTATGCATACGTATCTTCTCGGACGAGAGAAGAATCAGAGCATTCGTAGCTCGGCTGACACGCACACAAACAAACAGACAAAGGCAAACGTGGAGCCCGAATGCCAATCACTGGACTTACATCAGCATCCGAACCTAAACACACACACACTGGAACCCAAATGCCACTCGATGGACTTACATCGGCTTCCAAGCACACAACAACACAACAAGTTAATAGGGAGTCGGGGACTCGAGCCTATAACTGTCAAACAACACACACAAAAGAAAAGAAAAGGCGCCCGGAGAGATCAGCTCAATCTCCTGCCTACATACTTCATCTGGTATGAAGATCAGGGCGATGTAGTTCCCCTACGCAGGGACAAAGGATCTAGCCTAACCAGATAACAGAGGGAGACACAACTCTAGGGAGACTACGACTCGAGCCTAGATGTTGTCATGCAAAATCAACCCTAAGTTATGGTTTCTAGCTAAATGGCACAAGGGCCAACCTATCCTAAACATGACTTGCACAGGAAGCAAGCCACACCTAACCTAACTTGCACAGGAAGCAAGGGTCTCGATTGCAACTAGGGCAAGAGAAAGGGGAGGTCTCAATCGCAACGAGGGCGAGAGAAAAGAATTAGTGTTAGTTGTTAGTCAAACTCGACAAGACATCGCATCTCGTGCCTACGTATCTCATCTGGACATGAGAATCAGAGTTGCCGTAGTTCGGCTACGGAGGGACAAAGGTCTCGATTGCAACTAGGGCAAGAGAAAGGGAAAGTCTCGATCGCAACGAGGGCGAGAGAAAGGAAAAGGCTCGATCGCAACAAGGGCGAGAGAAAGGAAAAGGGCTCGATCGCAACGAGGGCGAGAGAAAGGAAAAGGCTCGATCGCAACGAGGGCGAGAGAAAGGAAAAGGCTCGATCGCAACGAGGGCGAGAGAAAGGATCGCAACGAGGGCGAAAGCAAACAAGGATTAGTCTAAACTAAACCTAACTTGCACAGGAAGCAAGTCAAACAAACATACAAGCACAGGTAGCACACACTATATACACACAAGGGGCTCACACAAGGGTTAGGTTTTAGTCGAGGGGTCATATCAACCTCAACAAACAAACCTCTGGAAATGGGTGATGGTGCTCTTAACCTTGACATTGAGAGCCAAGGTGAAGCAGATGAAAGGAGATGAGGGGTGTGCCTCATTGCTCTTATCCCTGGCCAGGGAGAGCATTTGAATATCAGAAGGTGTGGGAGTTCAGAATGGGGGAACTCTATCCACAAGTGACTCTATGGATCTTGGGCTTTTACCCACTATGCATCAACACAGGTAGTGTGAGCAATGTGAGTGACACACAGACTAGCAGGGGATAGGTTGCTTATCCCTTGGGTTCTGCCAATTGCCTCTTCACTTAGGAGGTCTTTGACTATGTACAAGGACAAGATTTAAACATACACAAACATTGCCTCTTAAGGAGGACTTCAGACAGTTGCCTGGCCAAGTAACAGGCCAGGTCTTCCAGACTACATGAAGAAAAAGGGATTACCTCAAAGCAAATTGCTAAATAGCAAAGCAAAGCAAGTTCTAAGCAACTAATGGTACCTGAAATAGTCAAACAGATCAGTACACAGTTCAAAAGTTTAAGCAAAAGGAAGTAGGAATGAACAGTTAAATCAACAGACAAATGTGCAAAAGCACAAGACCCAAATCATATGAGTCAAGCCACCTACAAAACCAAGGTTAGCTCATGATAAACAGATAAACCCAATCAACTTGCAAAAGTTTCTTTGAAGCACTTGTAGCTTAACCTGAAACATGAACTCAATTATAAGCCACAGGACCACTAGGACAAGCCTAGGGTCAAAAATAAATGAGAAAGTCAAAACAGCAAGCCATATCCAATCAAAATCAAATTCAATCATTTAAGAAGCAAACCCAATTGGTTTCAAGTTCATATCATGCATCATCATCAATTCATAAGCAAAAGAAGTCAAAACATGGCAAATGAAAGCTCATAGAAGTCAACAGAATGACTTGCATCAAAAGTCAACTCAAACATTTTCAAAAATTACCAAATAAATCATGATCACTCCTAACACATAGCATGGCATGCATATAAAATTTCAGCTCAATTGGATCATGGGAAGATGGTCAATTAAAATCAGAAAGTCAAAACAATTTCAAGCATGCACAAAGAAGTCAAACAAACATGTATCAACTTCAAAAAATCATAACTCAATGACAACAGATGAGAAATGAATGGGATCAACACCATGGCAAAGCTTAAGATGTCTAGTATGCACATGTAAAATTTCATGATCATCCAATAAAGTATGAGAATTTCCCAAATGGAATGGCAAGATGTATCACACAAAGTCAACATTTGACTAGACAGGGGAGAAAAATCTCAAACAATTAGGAAATGGCATAATTAATTCCAAGAAAAATCAGGTGCAAACTAGACATAAAAGAGAAGGTTCATGCAAATTTCACATTAATTGGAAGTCAGGAATCATGTCATCAAAAATCATGAAATTGCATATCATTGGTGTGACACACATTGTCACATCCTACTTCAAAAATTCACAACTCTCAAACCACATAAGATAAAATCATGATCTTTACATCAAAATAAACATGGATGAGTGTAGATTAAGCACAAAAAATTCAGATCAAATGGACAATGCATCACAATTTCACAATTGAATTGGCAAGATGTACAAAATATGCATACATGAGCAAAACCCTAATGCCATTAAAAATCCAGCCATCCAAAAAATCAGCAAAAAATCATGATAAAAAAGTAGACATTCATATGAACATGATGCAAAAATTTTCATGAATTTTGGATTTGAAATAGATAAGTTATGAATTTTACAAAATGTGGTATCAATTTGGAATAAATGAACAAAATAAACATGGTTTACTAGTCAAAGTGTTGACCGGTGGCACAATGGTAATTCTGGGCATCACTAATCAAAACGGTGCGCTTAAGGCCAGGCAAATGAAATGTTCTCATTGGTTGTCACCAATGGAACAGTAATAGCAAGCAAAACACGTTAACATGAAATTCTGGAAAAAAGCTTTTAGGGTTTCTAACAGCAACAGTGTTCATCATCACTTCCAATCAACTCGAAAAAATTTTGGTCACAGAAATGGATAGAAAGCATATCATTAGAATCAACAAACAATGCATATCAACATGCTACCATTAAAATTCATGAACTCGAGCTAATCATCATGGAATCATGCAAAACAAAAACAACCAACAAAATTTTAAACTCAGATTTCTCCCAGCACAGTTAACCATTTCAAGTGCTACAAAGTTCAATGGAATCAGCATCAAAAGATCTATCCTAAGCACCTCATGATTTTTGAAATAGAGCGATCGAAAACTTACTTGGATTTGAAGAAAATAGTTGGAATGTGGTTTTCTGGTTGCAAGAGGTCAAAACAGATGCTCCTTATGCTTTGAAATGATGAATGGAGAAAGACTTGTAGCTTAAAGACCCTGGGAATAGCTCAGATTGAAAATCACCATTGATGAACTTGGAAAAAACAGAGCTCGAAATGAGCTTCCAGCTGGGGTTTGATGCTGCAAAAGGCTTCCAAGTGTTGGCCAGATGATGAAGCAAACGAGAATTGCTCGAGTGCTTTGGAGGTTTCGAGCAATAATGCAAAGATGTAAAAAATGGAAAATGAGAGAGAATGAGAATTTCTGTCTGATTGAGGCTGCAGCTAGGGTTCCAATTCACAGAAAAAGTGATTTTATACTTCTGTTTTAACTCTCTTAATGCAATGCTAATCAAGTTTTGTTCAATTGACACCATTTGCTAATTTGCCAAGTTTGGTCCAAATGGAGGTATGATGGTAGTATGAGCTCGAAATGGGCCTTGCACAGGTCATAAATAACATTCTGAACTAATTCCAATTGGCCATTTGGATGGAAATCACTAAATTCAAAAAGTCAAAATTGCACCTCACTTGAAATTAAACATGCTAGGTTCAAAAGTGCCATTTTGATTGGCAATGTTTTGGCACATGAAATTTATATTTTTGGAAAGAGGAGGTTAAATGTGGTTTGTTGGAAAAAACCTCACCAATTTTGGCCAAATGGTTTGAGAGATATGGCCTTTTGAAGTTCAAGATTTTGTGAAAATGATTTGATCATATCTTGACAACCATACATGGGAATTGAGAGTTCTTGGACTTTTTGGAAATGGGAGAACAAGATCTTCAACTTTCATGTTGGGCAAAAATTCGTTTGAAGCTTGTATCATGATGTAAGTTTGGGATCAAAAAGTTTCCATTTTTGGCAGTTAAAATTACAGGTCCAGTTTCTATTTTTGGAAATTTTCTGATTGGCTTCAAATTCTTCAAAGATATTGTTTGCCATGATATATGAGGCCTATTGGGAAATGAATAAGCTCTCTCAAACCAAATCCATCCATTAAAACCATAAAATCAACCACAGTTGACCAAGTTTGACTTTCTAGGGTTTCTGACTGATTGTGCATTGACTGATGACCTCTGAGCCTCCAATCTTTGACTTAAACACTTCAAATGGACCTCCAAGTCATGTGAACAAATTGGACCAACCCTAGGGCCTTGGCTCCTTGAGAAACAAACTTGCTTGCTTGGTTGGTTGATCTCCTGATCAGTTTGACCTAATTCTTGACTTGCTTGCACTTGAGGCAAAGTGGGACAATGCAATGCTATGCAGTGGACCAT
Source organism: Lathyrus oleraceus (assembly GCF_024323335.1). NCBI lineage: Eukaryota > Viridiplantae > Streptophyta > Magnoliopsida > Fabales > Fabaceae > Lathyrus > Lathyrus oleraceus. The sequence continues at coordinate 522,605,433 of NC_066583.1, read as the reverse complement.
GATATGCTATGACCTAATATGAGTATGTATGTACAATGATAGGTGCAAATTTGAGGTGCTACAGCTGCCCCTATTCAATCAGCTGGGAACCCGAACGGATGATGGCAATGGCTGTCAGACTTTCAGGGTAAATAGGGATTGAATACCAAAGAACCGTAGAATTTGCACAATGCAGGGATCCAATAATGGAAACGTCCACTGGGATCTGATACTTATTACTGGGTATTTTTGTTTTTTTGTTTTCAAAGGGTACGGCCACATCCAGACATCGCAACGACGATGAATGGGAAAAGAAATCACAACTAGATGCCAACGGACAACTAGGAAAAACTCAACGTTTACCAAGACCAACGGAGAGGTAACCAGACATTGATGAATGACTGGAAAAGATGCAACCATACGTCAACGGACGAAATGGGAAAAACTCAACGTTTACCAAGACCAATGGAGAGGTAACCAGACACTAATGAATGACTGGAAGAGATACAACCATACGTCAGCGGACGTAATGGGAAAAACTCAACGTTTACCAAGACCAACGGAGAGGTAAATCCACATGGGGACAGGTACAACTAGACGCCATAGGACGAATAGGAAAAACTCGACGTTTATCGACACCAACGGAGAGGAGGAAACTCTACTGGGGAGAGTGAACACAACCAAATCATCAACGGATGACCGGGAAAAACTCGACGTTTATCGACACCAACGGAGAGGAGGAATACTCAACCAGACGTCATAGGACGGAAGGGAGACTCACGTTTATCGACACCAACGGAGAGGAGGAAAACTCAACCAGACATCATAGGACGAAAGGGAGACTCACGTTTATCGACACCAACGGAGAGGAGGAAAACTCAACCAGACATCATAGGACGAAAGGGAGACTCACGTTTATCGACACCAACGGAGAGGAGGAAAACTTCACTAGGGAAGGGAGGGCGATGTTATGAACATCGAAAGAGGATGTTTACCGACATCAAAAGAAGACCAGACACTTACGCATGACTGGAAATCACCGAAGGATGGTGTTTACCGACACCAAAGAAGACCAGACACTTACGCATGACTGGAAATCACCGAAGGATGGTGTTTACCGACACCAAAGAAGACCAGACACTTACGCATGACTGGAAATTACCGAAGGATGGTGTTTACCGACACCAAAGAAACAACACACGCGGGTGCTGACGGGATACTGACATCCACAAGATGACAGGGCAAGGCTGAACACTTGCAGGGGGTCTCACTGGGGATCAAGGTCACGACAGCGAGCAAACAGGAAGGAACACCAAGGATACCGGGTTGTAGGTATGAAACGGGTGACCGACCAAACGTGAATTGGTTTGTGTTCCAAAACACTCAACATCCTGAAGAGGGCTAGAAAAGCAGTCTTGTTAGAGGATGAACATTCGATTCCACAAGGAATACGAATCTTACTCTGCTGGAGATAACAATCGAAAGATTGACCAAAGAGTGCATGACATATATTATCTATAGCCGTCAAAACGTAGATAATACACTCGCATGGAAGATTATCCATAACCGGGTTGTAGGTTGTTAAATGGATAAATGACCGAAAAGAAAGGCATCGGTACCAGGACTAGGTATTCAAAGATGACCAATCAAAAGAGGATAAAGTTGCTAACTCGGAGCAAATATCCAAAAAGAAGGGGCAACCCAATGGGGACAATACTGCTTGATCAAGGCAAGTATCCAAAGGGGAAAGAACATCAATACCGCAAAGCGGATACTGATAACTGCAAAGAGGGGATTACATCTACCGGTTAGTAGGCAGAAAACCACGGAAAAGTAACCAGTCATCATCGGGATGAGCACAAAGGGTTAACTCCAACAAGGGGAGGAATGTGGGATTTTACAACTACCAGCTAGTGGGTAGAAAACCACAAAGATAGGACTTACATCTACCGGTTTGTGGGTAGAAGCCAATGGAAAAGTAACCAGTCATCATCGGGATGAGCACAAAGGGTTAACTCCACCAAGGGGAGAATGTGGGATTTTACAACTACCGGTTTGTAGGTAGAAAACCACAAAGATAGGACTTACAGCTACCGGTTTGTGGGTAGAAGACCGCAAAGGATAGGACTTACAGCTACCGGTTTGTAGGTAGAGGCCAACAAATTCCGCTGAGGATAAGATGAATGAGTGCCGGTTAGTGAGCGACTATTCATTTATGCCCTAGGGAAGCACGGGAGACAGCCAACAGGAAGCCAATTTAGGATCGATCCAAAAAGGCAGACTGAAACAAGACTCATCCTAATGAGGAAAGAACTCAATAGGGAAAACCCATCCCAATGTGTGTTGGGAGGGAACGGAAAAAACCGTCATCCACGAGGATGTATCTCAGTGGGGAAATGGCAGGAAAGGATAGACACTTTCTGCTTAAGGGGTTGGCTCTACATGGAGAGATCAGACACACCCAACTCTGCTAGGAGGATCTACTGGAGAGATCTGTATCAACAAATAGCAGGAGACAACCATCTGCAGACACACGGCAACAACTGCAGCATGAGTATCCGAATGCTATGATTATGCATGTATGCATTATACCTAAAATGTATGATGAATGTTGACAAACAGACATGCTCAAACCACAGGTCCGGGAATCGATCATCCGGAGAGCAAAACCAAAGTCACCAGAGAGCCAAGAAAATCCACTGGAGACTGGGACAATAGAGAACAATCATCATCCTGCAGGGGAGGAAGGCCACCAGAGGCTTACGGAGGGATCGTCGGTCACAACCGGAGAACAGAGTTCAACATACTGGCGGACGCGCCACAACAACTCGTGCTGGAAATCAGAGATGCCAAGGAGCAACCAGATCTCTGATGAGGATAGATAGGCATTGAGAAAGCTCATCATGCCAACAACTCCGCTCGGGGATCTATCTGAGGACATGATGGAGCACTGGGATGTCAATCCATAAAATACCGAATCTTCCAAAGAAAGGCACCCATGCTGGTGGAGAGGAGAAGAATGCTCTGCTGGAGAGGCGAAAGTTGAAGTCTTCGGTAAACGCTCTACTAGGGGAACTGCCCCACAATAGTATTTCAACAGCAACCTTGTTGGGAATGCCCCTCGGTAGGGCTCAAACAAACCTCTACTGGAAATGCCCCACGATAGGGCCAACAGGGACTTGGAGGAAGAATGTTGTACTGCCGGGAACATGAAGATAAACAACTTCGACCAACACTGTACTGAGCAACCTTGCTGAGGAGAAACCAAAAGAGGTTCGACAGGAGAAAGATAAAGTTATGCTCGAGATACGAACAAATGTCTTACCTGTTGGTAATCATACCACCCTCGGGAGAGCACTACGGATCTCCTAAGTATCCTTCCATCATCGTGAATGTTCACTTTGTTTAAGAACATTTTTTTGAAAAATTTGTTTATTTTGAAAACAATGATACTTTATCAATTAAAACATGCAAAACATTTGTTGAGTTGAAAACAAATAAGAGTGCAAATAATGGGATAAAAGCTCAAATAGATGTAATGGAATGGTAGTCTGCAAAGGGCGAGACTCCATAGATCTGTACAAGTTTGAAATCGGTGATATATATTGGAGAGGGCTACATTGAACATAATGACCTTTCCTCTACCATTCTGAATTTTCGATGTATTCGGAGCTTCAGTCGACGACGAATCGAGAATTCCTGACGGATGACAGATATAGAGCACAGTCTTGTCAAGATGCAGTTACTTGCCAAATCCCTAATTTTTGCCTAGATTGCCCCAGTGTGAGGTGCTCAATCTAGCGGGATGCAAATTCTTTTTCAATGTCTCTAATTTTTGCCTGGATCGCCCTTTCGGGATTTCAATCCATCGAGACGCTCCTTTTTGCCTAGATCGCCCTTTGGGGTGTTCGACTTAGCGAGCTATTCTGTTTTTTTTCTTTTAGGCGAAGTATTTCTTGACTGCATCAGAATCCACAGGACGAGTGAACTTCTCCATCCATTGTTGTAAGTGTCGAAACATTGCCTGAAGAGGCTCTCTTGTCAACACATGGACTTTCATAGCTTGGAGTTCACTTGCCCATGGAATCGGGCACGAAAGACAAGACTTTCTTGAGCACAAGGTCCCTCGGAACACACGAGGCTTGATCTTCTTATCGAATGCTTTCTTCACTCTCTGCTGATATAACTTGACCATGACACATGGCAGTTGATCTTTTCGTTCTTTCCGTCGAATTCAGCATTAGTCAACTTGGGACTTTGAGGGTGCTATCTTTCTTTTGTTTTTTTTTTTTCTTTTGATTTTGCTTTTGATTTTGCTTTCTTTTGATTTCTTTTGATTTTGCACCCTCCTCTTTCTTTTTTCTTTTTTTCTTTTTTTTTTCTTTTTTTTTTTTTGATAATGCCCCAGTTGGCTGTTCTGCTGATTCTCGAGATGCAGCTGAGTGTGATCTTCTTTTCTCGCTCAAGAAGTCGGGAAATCTCGTCAGGAATCCCTTCAACATCATCTTCTTCCGCTTCGAATACAGGGAATTCAAAATTGGGAGATGACGTCCAATCACTATGTTCAATGGGTTTAAGAAACAACCTGCATAATGATTTTGATATGAAAAGCTTTTTGAAAATCAAACAAGACAATCGTTATGCAGATGAAAAGATTGCTTTTATTCTTGTTTTTTTTTTTTTTTTTTTTTTTTTTAAGGTTTTTTTGTGATCACCAATTTCATGCAAAAAGCGAAAAGGGAAAACAAAAGGAAAAACAAATGTTTAACATGAATTTATTTGAATGAAAATATCATTGCACAAAATGTTGCCAACAATATCATCACTTCTCCTTTTGGCATGGGAGAAGGGTTTTTAAACAAAGTGATTGTTACTCTGACTTATGAACAACTGTAGGAAAGCCCACAGTGACCCAATTGTGATAGATCCCACCGGGGATGACAACTGTCAGTATTTCTTGCATTAGCAGCTTCTGCTTTCTGAACAACCCTTCTGAAGAAAAAGTCGGCGCCAACCCAGGACTTGTTATCTTCAAGCTCGATTAGCATTGGGACCTAAGTCTTCCAAAATCAGAATACCTGACCTCACAAGGTCTTGAACCTTCATCTTCAGCTGGAAACAACTGTCCACATCATGACCAGGAGCACCCGAGTGATACACACAATGCTGTTCAGGCCTATACCACCACCGAGGGTTGACGGGTATGGGCGGCGGGTCTCTGGGAGTGATCAAGTTCCGCTCTAACAGAGAGGGATACAGTTCGGCGTAGGACGTGGGGATTGGATCAAAAATGATCTTCTTCCTCTCGTTACTTGTACCAGCTTGATTACCATCGTGAGGCTGGGAAGCCTGCTGCTGAGGACGATGTTGCTGACGCTGATGCTGCTGAGCTGGTCTTCTCTGTTGCTGTTGAGTTTGAGTTGCTGGGATAGTCACAGCAGCAGCCTGACGATACTGTCCTCTGTTTGCACTCCTCCGACAGTGCACAGCATTTGTTTCACTTTCTCCCCTTTTGGGTGCCCCAGAGGATGGCTTCTTAGAACCGGAAGAACTTGAAGAGCCAGGATGGCGAACCGGAGCGCGGGTTGCTCTGACATTAACAGTCTCTGCAGCAAGAGGCTGTTCACTGATTCTGATCCCCTTCAATTCATCACCCACGGCATAATCATCGACAAGAATAGCGACAACAGCATTCTCATGAACGGGTACATCCACTGGTGGAGTACGGCGGACTGGTGGAATCACGGCTTCCAGTCTCTGGGCTAAGGCACGCAGCTCCTCTTGCCCCTGAACAACTCCTTGCATCGTTGTTATGAACTGGGCCATGTTCGCCCTCATCTCAGCCAACTCAGTCTGAACCTGATCCATACTTCTCTGATGGTTGAGTCTCGTTGAGTAGCGGTGTGGTCTTTGATCAGCTATCCTGCCTCAACACAGGAACCCACAGTAAGAAGACGGCACAAGAACACCTGTTATGCAAATGAGATGAGTATGATGTTAAATGATGCATGATGCACATGATATGCTCATTTCTCAGGCATTCAAAGAGCCTGCCCCATCTTCAAAAGATGGCAACCTGCAGCAACAAGAGAACAACAAAATACAAGGAAAAAGATAACAACAGGGAAATACTAACAACCTTATCTAAAAATAAGGGTAAAAAAGGTCATACAACCAAGTCAACAGAATATTCGAATAAATAGAGTACAAAGAAATGAATCCCATCCAACAAGCCTGGAGGTGATTCTCAAAAAACAAACAAAGGTACAGTCTAAGACAGCCGGTCTTCCGGAATGAGGGTCTTCAGGTAATGGCACTGGTCTATCAACAGTGTGCATTCTGAACATTCTGGTAGAGGGGTGATCTTCTCTTTCAACTGTCTTCTGAGCTCCAAGACTTCTCCTCCAAGATAGTCCTCTGACTTTTGTCTCAACTCCATCTCTTTCTTCAACTGGACGTCTTTGTCTTTGAGTTGCTTCTCCAAGTCTCTGATCTTCTTCTGATAGTTGACTTCTGCTCTCTGCAATCTCAAGCACTCCCTATGCTCTGCATCCAACATGGACTCCATCTCATCATACGATCTCTTCTTGCTCCTTGCTCTGCCATCATCCTCTCCTTGCACTTCCCTGAGTTGATGGGCCAAGTGCAGCTTATCAACCTTAGCTTTGTACAGCTCCATCTGGGTGTCCTGCTCCTTCTCTCTCAGACAACGACTCTCCATCAAGGCTTGCTTATAGTGCTCAGCAGGCACACTATCAGCAAGAACCAAAGGTGGTTGCTCCTGCAACGGCTCCATCCTACCATAGGGTAGCAGCAAAGTTTCCACTCTCTTCTTTACCCAATCAGTGTAATCGGGCATTGCAATGGCAAACTTCTTCCCTAAGACGGATCCATCCTTCGCTTCAACAAATTTCCAGGCTCTCCCAATCTGCTCCAATCTAACAGGGTCAATACGCTTCTCAAAATACACACTCTCAACTATCTCAGCTTCAAGTGGCCTTCTACTCATGACAAACCCTAGCTGGCGAAGAGAAAGAACTGGGTTGTAATTGATGCAACCCTTGGTCCCCACGAGTGGCACATTCCGGAATTCACCACAACTCATGATAACATCCTTCACATCCATCCGGTATGACTGCCATCTGATGTCGTAGGAGGTGAGCGACATGACCCTCTGAGTCCACTTAAGAGTGCTCTTGGTATCCACAAATGGTCCACTGACAGGCAGCAGCGACATAAACCATCTGAACAGGAGAGGTAAGCAGCACCTGATGGCTCCTCCCTTACCATGCCTACTGTGGATGGCATAGTAAGTATCAGCTAGAAGGGTTGGGACTGGATTCCCTCTGATAAAAATGCTGATGGCAGCATGATCAACAAAATTTGGCATACTGGGAAATAGAATGATTCCATATATCAAGGCGGCAAGCTGTGCGTGAAAAACTTCCCAATTTCCCTTTTCTGCCTCATCTCTGGCTACTCTCAACAGAAACTTCAATGGCAGACCCACTACTTCCCCACAGGGCTTCCAATTCTCACCAACTTCCTTGACACTCATTCGTAGAGCTCTGGCAATCAATCTGAAGTCAACCTCCTTTGGGACGTCCAAGAAGGGAGTCTGATGCTGAACCGGGACGTTCATCAGAATAGAGTACTCCTCGAGAGTAGGTGCTAGCTGATAATCTTGAAATGTGAAGCATCTGAGCTCTGGATCATAGAACTGTAGTAGTGTCTGCAGAGGCACCGGATCCACTACTGTCTTTAGCACTGTCAAGATATCTCCATACTGTCCAACGAAACTCTTCAGACGATCATCTGTCACAAAGCTACCCAACTCAATCAGCGGAGTCAACGGCTCACGATGAAAGCTGTAGGAACAGGTCTTCCGCTTCGGCTCTGAGACTGTTGCCATCTCTATCAGTAGACAAGCTCTGGAATGTACCTGAGAAATGATATGCATGCAGAGATTAGTTTTTTCTTTTTTTTTTATTTTCTTTTTTTTCTGATTTGATTTTTTTTTTGATTTTTTTTTTACTGCGTTTCTTTTGAAAAAATAAATATGCTATGATGCACATGATGCAGACCGGACTGGCTGGTTGTGCAAACTCTGATCACTAGGTCGAAGCTTCAGTCAAAACTCGGAACCCAAATCCGACTTAAGGTTAACTGAACACACTGTTGTCTGAACTAGAGTCACCAACAGAACCGAGTCACCAACAGTACCTGTAATGATCAACCCTTCCCCACTCACGGGTGTAGTCTAGGCCAGGGTAAGGCTGAGAGAAACGCAGCATAAATAACCTTTCGCAGAATACTATCATATACACACCCGAAGTATGTAACGACAGTATCCCACCAGGGTCTGAACTGCTCGTGATATCAATGTTCCGCTAAGTGGCGCAATACCACCCGCTTCCCATGAATCACTCTACTCCTAATCATCCTAGATCTCACTCATGGTTTGGGTATTGGACCTTTTACCTCGACTGACACCCACCCCACACAGAAAAAACAGACAACCAGCCAGGCAGCATGAATAACGAATATGAATGCAAACATTAATGCACACAATCAATGCAAACAATAAATGAAATGAACAAATAATGAATGCGATAAATAAACACAGCACAAAGCAACCAAAACCCTAATCCTAGAGAGCGCTAGGAGAGACTCGCTCAGGGAAGATGGACCAGCACAGGTCAACTTCTGAATTTCCCCAGCAGAGTCGCCAGCTGTCGCATCACGCGAAAAACCGGCGGGAAAAGAAAGAAACAACAGAGCCGCCACCGTGCGTTATTTATCCCAAAAGAGGGAAAGGAAACGCTCCAAGTAAACCTAGGAAAGAACATGGTCTCGCGACCAAAGATAATGGGTTCGGGAGTCGGTTATGCGAAGGGAAGGTGTTAGCACCCCTACGCATCCGTCGTACTCGACGGGATCCACGCACAATAGAAAGGAAATTGGTTGCTAAAACACTGCTCAAACTCACACACACTGGCTGAAAGAGACACAAGAAACTGACTGAAACTGACTCGGCAGGACATCGTATCCTGGGCCTACTTAGTCTATCAGACATAGACATCAGAGTCGAAGTAGTTCGGAATGGGGAGACGACACATGCTCGCTAGGATATCGCATCCTATGCATACGTATCTTCTCGTACGAGAGAAGAATCAGAGCATTCGTAGCTCGGCTGACACGCACACAAACAAACAGACAAAGGCAAACGTGGAGCCCGAATGCCAATCACTGGACTTACATCAGCATCCGAACCTAAACACACACACACTGGAACCCAAATGCCACTCGATGGACTTACATCGGCTTCCAAGCACACAACAACACAACAGGTTAATAGGGAGTCGGGGACTCGAGCCTATAACTGTCAAACAACACACACAAAAGAAAAGAAAAGGCGCCCGGAGAGATCAGCTCAATCTCCTGCCTACATACTTCATCTGGTATGAAGATCAGGGCGATGTAGTTCCCCTACGGAGGGACAAAGGATCTAGCCTAACCAGATAACAGAGGGAGACACAACTCTAGGGAGACTACGACTCGAGCCTAGATGTTGTCATGCAAAATCAACCCTAAGTTATGGTTTCTAGCTAAATGGCACAAGGGCCAACCTATCCTAAACATGACTTGCACAGGAAGCAAGCCACACCTAACCTAACTTGCACAGGAAGCAAGGGTCTCGATTGCAACTAGGGCAAGAGAAAGGGGAGGTCTCAATCGCAACGAGGGCGAGAGAAAAGAATTAGTGTTAGTTGTTAGTCAAACTCGACAAGACATCGCATCTCGTGCCTACGTATCTCATCTGGACATGAGAATCAGAGTTGCCGTAGTTCGGCTACGTAGGGACAAAGGTCTCGATTGCAACTAGGGCAAGAGAAAGGGAAAGTCTCGATCGCAACGAGGGCGAGAGAAAGGAAAAGGCTCGATCGCAACGAGGGCGAGAGAAAGGAAAAGGGCTCGATCGCAACGAGGGCGAGAGAAAGGAAAAGGCTCGATCGCAACGAGGGCGAGAGAAAGGAAAAGGCTCGATCGCAACGAGGGCGAGAGAAAGGAAAAGGCTCGATCACAACGAGGGCGAGAGAAAGGATCGCAACGAGGGCGAAAGCAAACAAGGATTAGTCTAAACTAAACCTAACTTGCACAGGAAGCAAGTCAAACAAACATACAAGCACAGGTAGCACACACTATATACACACAAGGGGCTCACACAAGGGTTAGGTTTTAGTCGAGGGGTCATATCAACCTCAACAAACAAACCTCTGGAAATGGGTGATGGTGCTCTTAACCTTGACATTGAGAGCCAAGGTGAAGCAGATGAAAGGAGATGAGGGGTGTGCCTCATTGCTCTTATCCCTGGCCAGGGAGAGCATTTGAATATCAGAAGGTGTGGGAGTTCAGAATGGGGGAACTCTATCCACAAGTGACTCTATGGATCTTGGGCTTTTACCCACTATGCATCAACACAGGTAGTGTGAGCAATGTGAGTGACACACAGACTAGCAGGGGATAGGTTGCTTATCCCTTGGGTTCTGCCAATTGCCTCTTCACTTAGGAGGTCTTTGACTATGTACAAGGACAAGATTTAAACATACACAAACATTGCCTCTTAAGGAGGACTTCAGACAGTTGCCTGGCCAAGTAACAGGCCAGGTCTTCCAGACTACATGAAGAAAAAGGGATTACCTCAAAGCAAATTGCTAAATAGCAAAGCAAAGCAAGTTCTAAGCAACTAATGGTACCTGAAATAGTCAAACAGATCAGTACACAGTTCAAAAGTTTAAGCAAAAGGAAGTAGGAATGAACAGTTAAATCAACAGACAAATGTGCAAAAGCACAAGACCCAAATCATATGAGTCAAGCCACCTACAAAACCAAGGTTAGCTCATGATAAACAGATAAACCCAATCAACTTGCAAAAGTTTCTTTGAAGCACTTGTAGCTTAACCTGAAACATGAACTCAATTATAAGCCACAGGACCACTAGGACAAGCCTAGGGTCAAAAATAAATGAGAAAGTCAAAACAGCAAGCCATATCCAATCAAAATCAAATTCAATCATTTAAGAAGCAAACCCAATTGGTTTCAAGTTCATATCATGCATCATCATCAATTCATAAGCAAAAGAAGTCAAAACATGGCAAATGAAAGCTCATAGAAGTCAACAGAATGACTTGCATCAAAAGTCAACTCAAACATTTTCAAAAATTACCAAATAAATCATGATCACTCCTAACACATAGCATGGCATGCATATAAAATTTCAGCTCAATTGGATCATGGGAAGATGGTCAATTAAAATCAGAAAGTCAAAACAATTTCAAGCATGCACAAAGAAGTCAAACAAACATGTATCAACTTCAAAAAATCATAACTCAATGACAACAGATGAGAAATGAATGGGATCAACACCATGGCAAAGCTTAAGATGTCTAGTATGCACATGTAAAATTTCATGATCATCCAATAAAGTATGAGAATTTCCCAAATGGAATGGCAAGATGTATCACACAAAGTCAACATTTGACTAGACAGGGGAGAAAAATCTCAAACAATTAGGAAATGGCATAATTAATTCCAAGAAAAATCAGGTGCAAACTAGACATAAAAGAGAAGGTTCATGCAAAATTTCACATTAATTGGAAGTCAGGAATCATGTCATCAAAAATCATGAAATTGCATATCATTGGTGTGACACACATTGTCACATCCTACTTCAAAAATTCACAACTCTCAAACCACATAAGATAAAATCATGATCTTTACATCAAAATAAACATGGATGAGTGTAGATTAAGCACAAAAAAATTCAGATCAAATGGACAATGCATCACAATTTCACAATTGAATTGGCAAGATGTACAAAATATGCATACATGAGCAAAACCCTAATGCCATTAAAAATCCAGCCATCCAAAAAATCAGCAAAAAATCATGATAAAAAAGTAGACATTCATATGAACATGATGCAAAAATTTTCATGAATTTTGGATTTGAAATAGATAAGTTATGAATTTTACAAAATGTGGTATCAATTTGGAATAAATGAACAAAATAAACATGGTTTACTAGTCAAAGTGTTGACCGGTGGCACAATGGTAATTCTGGGCATCACTAATCAAAACGGTGCGCTTAAGGCCAGGCAAATGAAATGTTCTCATTGGTTGTCACCAATGGAACAGTAATAGCAAGCAAAACACGTTAACATGAAATTCTGGAAAAAAGCTTTTAGGGTTTCTAACAGCAACAGTGTTCATCATCACTTCCAATCAACTCGAAAAAATTTTGGTCACAGAAATGGATAGAAAGCATATCATTAGAATCAACAAACAATGCATATCAACATGCTACCATTAAAATTCATGAACTCGAGCTAATCATCATGGAATCATGCAAAACAAAAACAACCAACAAAATTTTAAACTCAGATTTCTCCCAGCACAGTTAACCATTTCAAGTGCTACAAAGTTCAATGGAATCAGCATCAAAAGATCTATCCTAAGCACCTCATGATTTTTGAAATAGAGCGATCGAAAACTTACTTGGATTTGAAGAAAATAGTTGGAATGTGGTTTTCTGGTTGCAAGAGGTCAAAACAGATGCTCCTTATGCTTTGAAATGATGAATGGAGAAAGACTTGTAGCTTAAAGACCCTGGGAATAGCTCAGATTGAAAATCACCATTGATGAACTTGGAAAAAACAGAGCTCGAAATGAGCTTCCAGCTGGGGTTTGATGCTGCAAAAGGCTTCCAAGTGTTGGCCAGATGATGAAGCAAACGAGAATTGCTCGAGTGCTTTGGAGGTTTCGAGCAATAATGCAAAGATGTAAAAAATGGAAAATGAGAGAGAATGAGAATTTCTGTCTGATTGAGGCTGCAGCTAGGGTTCCAATTCACAGAAAAAGTGATTTTATACTTCTGTTTTAACTCTCTTAATGCAATGCTAATCAAGTTTTGTTCAATTGACACCATTTGCTAATTTGCCAAGTTTGGTCCAAATGGAGGTATGATGGTAGTATGAGCTCGAAATGGGCCTTGCACAGGTCATAAATAACATTCTGAACTAATTCCAATTGGCCATTTGGATGGAAATCACTTAATTCAAAAAGTCAAAATTGCACCTCACTTGAAATTAAACATGCTAGGTTCAAAAGTGCCATTTTGATTGGCAATGTTTTGGCACATGAAATTTATATTTTTGGAAAGAGGAGGTTAAATGTGGTTTGTTGGAAAAAACCTCACCAATTTTGGCCAAATGGTTTGAGAGATATGGCCTTTTGAAGTTCAAGATTTTGTGAAAATGATTTGATCATATCTTGACAACCATAAATGGGAATTGAGAGTTCTTGGACTTTTTGGAAATGGGAGAACAAGATCTTCAACTTTCATGTTGGGCAAAAATTCATTTGAAGCTTGTATCATGATGTAAGTTTGGGATCAAGAAGTTTCCATTTTTGGCAGTTAAAATTACAGGTCCAGTTTCTATTTTTGGAAATTTTCTGATTGGCTTCAAATTCTTCAAAGATATTGTTTGCCATGATATATGAGGCCTATTGGGACATGAATAAGCTCTCTCAAACCAAATCCATCCATTAAAACCATAAAATCAACCACAGTTGACCAAGTTTGACTTTCTAGGGTTTCTGACTGATTGTGCATTGACTGATGACCTCTGAGCCTCCAATCTTTGACTTAAACACTTCAAATGGACCTCCAAGTCATGTGAACAAATTGGACCAACCCTAGGGCCTTGGCTCCTTGAGAAACAAACTTGCTTGCTTGGTTGACTGATCTCCTGATCAGTTTGACCTAATTCTTGACTTGCTTGCACTTGAGGCAAAGTGGGACAATGCAATGCTATGCAGTGGACCATGATATGCTATGACCTAATATGAGTATGTATGTACAATGATAGGTGCAAATTTGAGGTGCTACACCTAGGATGATCTTCAGCCATACCCGAAGGTTCTAATGCAGTTCCTTGTTCTTGGAATGGTTGCCTTTAGCATTCTGTTGGAAAATTGTAGGGTTTATCTCCTGGGATAGATACTTTGCCCTAGGGTTGATGTTATATATGCGTCTTCCTCCAGTCTTCTCCATGTTCAGAAGAGAAGAAATCGATTTCTCTGTGATAACTATCTTGACTCCCAGAACGTAGGAGACAATGTAGTGATCATCAGAGTCGGCGAAACGCCAGAACTCCTTTACCAGATTTGTGTATACTGGGCCATAGAGGCGTTGAAAGTAGTTTTCCCACCCTTTCTTCTTTAGTTCATCAGTGAGGTCGACGCCATTTCTTTTCATGTTGTCAAAGTCCACCAAGGTTTCACACAGAACTTCCAGTTTCTCAAACGGGGTTGCAAGATGAATGTGAGGCTCATGATCAAGAATGTGAGGTTCTTTGTAGATGGGAGTGGAAACGATGCCGGTTAATGCAGGGTTTTGATGACTAGAACTTGGAGCTTGCTCAGTTGAGTTCATCTGTTAAGAGAAGTTGTACACTGACTGTTGCTGAGGATCCATGAAGAATGTTGAAGATGAGATGAATGTTGAAGAAATTTAATGAGAACTGCAGAAAGGCCTTTGAGAGAGGAGAAAACTGAGAGAGAGGATTAGGTGAGTTCGTGAGTGTAAAAGTGTGCAATTGTAAAATATGGAGAGTATATATACCCAAATTAGGGCGCATGCAAAACGATACATAAGTGTGAGTTTAACAGATAGCACATAACCCAATTACGCACGCTCGATAGGAGAATGATTACAACTCATAAATGATGTCTAATCCCAAAATCAGCACATTGCTCGAGGAGATGTCAAGAGTCTATTTCTCGATTACTGCTAGACAGCTGTCTAGAAGTTCCAAGGTCAGACGAATGAAGTTCCACACGTTACTTTATCTGATCTTCAAGAATACCAAAGGGTAGGTTCCTGGAGATTTCTAACTCAGATGACTTCTAACTAGTAGTAGCATCAGAGTCAGATACAGAATCCAACTGTTTACTTCAGAGTCTTATTTTGCTAACTCAGAGGCACATTTCATTCAGGACAATTTTGAATGTTTAGATTTTTTAAGATAAAAGAGAATCTATCTTCAGCAAGGGGTTTGGTAAAAATGTCATCCCATTGATGGTCTGTATCAATAAATTTTAACGATACTACCCCTTTTTGAACATAGTCTCTAATGAAATGATGTTTTATATCTATGTGCTTAGCTTTGAAGTGCAAAATAGGATTCTTACTTAAATAGATGGTAGCAGTATTGTCACAGAAGATAGGAATGTTACTCTCAAAGATTTGAAGATTTTCTAGTTGATTCTTCATCCAGAGCATCTAAGTAGTGCATAGTGATGTTGAAATATATTCTGCTTCTGCAGTGGACAGAGCTATGTTTGATTGCCTTTTGCTGGCCCAGGATATCAGATTCTTTCCCAAGAGCTGACAATTTCCAGATGTACTTTTACGTTCCATTCTGTCCCCTGCGTAATCTGCATCACAATAACCAGAAAGTCTATACTCTGATGTTTTCTCATACATCAGGCCCATGTTAGGAGTTCCTTTCAGATACCTGAGTATTCTTTTAACAGCTGTTAAATGAGATTCTCTAGGATCTGATTGGAATCTGGCACAGAGACATACACTAAACAGAATATCAGGATGTGTAGCAGTCAGATAGAGAAGAGAGCCTATCATACCACGATAGAGCTTCTGACAAACCTTCTGGCTAACTTCTTCTTTTTCAAGAATGCAAGTTAGATGCGTATGTGTCTTAGCAGGTTTGCATTCCGCCATTTCAAATTTCTTCAGAATGTCTTTAATGTATTTACTTTGATGGACATAGGTGGCTTCTGAAGCTTGATTGATTTGAATTCGTAGAAAGAACTTTAGTTCTTGCATTAAGCTCATTTCAAATTCTGCCTGCATTAGCTCAGAGAATTCTTGACATACATAAGGGTTAGCTGAACCAAAAATAATGTCATCAACATATATCTGGCATATCATGAGGTCATTATTAATGTTTTTATAAAAGAGTGTAGAGTCAACTTTTCCTCTAATAAAGTCATGTTCCAGAAGAAAATTGCTTAGCCTTTCATACCAAGCTCTAGGAGCTTGTTTTAAGTCGTATAAAGATTTCTTAAGTTTAAAAACATGTTGTGGACAATTTGAGTTTTCAAAACCTGGAGGTTGATTGACATACACTTCTTCTGATATATAACCATTAAGAAATGCACTCTTGACATCCATTTGATATAGTTTGATGGAAGGATTTACAGCGAATGAAATAAGTAAGCGAATAGATTCTAACCTGGCGACTGGGGCAAAGGTTTCGTTATAGTCAATGCCTTCTTGTTGACTATACCCTTGTGCCACCAGTCGAGCTTTATTTCTGACAACTTCGCCTTTTTCATTTAGCTTGTTTCTGAACACCCATCTGGTTCCAATAATGTGAGTGCCTTTGGGCTTAGGAACAGGATCCCAGGCGTCATTCTCTGAGAATTGATCTAGCTCTTCTTGCATGGCTAGAACCCAGTCATCATCTTGAAGTGCCTCATCACAGGAAGTAGGCTCAATCAGAGATACTACTCCTAGAGGAATTTCTTCAGGTACCTTGAATGTTGACCTAGTTCGGATAGGTTCATCCTTGTTTCCCAGAATCAAATCTTCAGAGATGATGGGGATACTTTTTGATTTTTTTGGATCGCTGGGGCTTTAGTTCCATCTGGACTTTGTATATCAGATACTTCTGGTGCTTTGATCTTTTCGTCAGAACCTGCAAGAGTAATCTCCAGATCTGCAAGTTTCTCAACTAGCTTTGACTTTTCAGGGTCAAGCTTATCCTCAAATCTAACATGAATTGATTCTTCCACAATTTTGGTTTCTGTGTTGTATACTCTGTAGCCTTTAGAGCGTTCTGAGTATCCTAACATAATACTTTTTTGTGCTTTTGAATCAAACTTTTTCAGATGTTCTTTAGTATTCTGAATAAAGCAAGAGCATCCAAAAGGATGAAAATAAGAAATGTTGGGTTTTCTTCCCTTACACAGTTCATAGGGAGTCTTCTCCAAAATAGGTTTTATAGAGATTTTATTCTGAATATAACACGTTGTATTTACTGCTTCAGCCCAAAAGTGCTTAGCCATATTTGTTTCATCGATCATGGTTCTAGCCATCTCTTGGAGTGTCCTATTCTTCCTTTCTACAACTCCATTTTGTTGTGGAGTTCTAGGATAGGAGAAATCATGGGATATTCCATTAGGATCAAATAGTTCCTCAAAAAATTTATTTTCAAATTCTCCACCATGATCACTTCTGACTCTGATGATTTTAGAGTCAAATTCATTTTGCACTTTGGAACAGAAGCTAGTGAATACAGAGTGAGACTCACTCTTGTGCTTTAGGAATTTTACCCATGTCCAGCGACTAAAATCATCAACAATAACTAGTCCATATTTCTTTCCATTGACTGATGTTGTTTTAACAGGACCAAACAGATCAATGTGAAGAAGTTCCAGAGGCTTAGATGTAGAAACAATATTTTTCTTTTTAAAAGATGATTTTGAAAATTTTCCTTTCTGACATGCTTTACACAGAGCATCTGAAGAAAACTTCAGCTTAGGTAGACCTCTGACTAACTCGAGTTTATTTAGCTGAGATAGTTTTCTCATGCTAATGTGGCCTAAGCGTCTATGCCATACCCATTGCTCTTCATGAACAGACATTAGACATTTTAAATTTTGTTCTTTTAAGTCTGAAAGATTTATTTTGTAAATATTGTTTTTCCTCTTGCCAGTGAATAGGACTGTTCCATTATTCTGATTAATTGCTTTACATGTTTTTTGATTGAAGATCACATCATAGCCGTTATCACTTAATTGACTTATTGATAACAAATTATGCATTAATCCTTCTACATAGAGAACATCAGATATAGAGGGAAGAGTACCATTACCAATAGTTCCGGAGCCTTTGATCCTTCCTTTCTGATTTCCTCTGAAACCTACGAAGTCAGCATCTTTAAGTTCCAGGTTTTGGAACATATACTTTCTTCCCGTCATGTGTCGTGAGCATCCAGAGTCCAGGTACCATGACTGGTGTCTTAACTCTGCTGCATAAGATATCTGCAACATAAACAATCTTATCCTTTGGTACCCAGAATCTTTTGGGTCCTTTGTGATTAGTTTTCCCAGAATTTCTTAAAACTTTGGGTTTTCTGGCATTATCAAAATGTTATGCATGTGTATGTGTGTAGTGATAAGAAAACGGAGATTTAGGTTTGTCATTAGTGGAAGATTTATCTTTACTAGGGTCATACCCAATTCCTCTTCTATTGTTCTGACTAACCCCATAAATCATGGATGCCATTCTGCTTCTTTCTATCCCATTCTTCAGAAACTTTTGAAAAGATTTTTCATATTCATAAATTACTGTGTTTGAAGTTTGTGGAGCTTGAGATAACACTTCTTCAAGTTTTAAACATTGTTTATTTGTGGAATCTCTTTCTAATGTCAAAATTCGATTTTCATCTTTTAGATCTGAAACTATTATCTCAAGTTTACCACATTCTTCGAGGGTTTCTTCAAGAACCTCTTTTATAGCTTTAAATTTTTGTTTAAGTTTCTGATATGAGTTTAGAGTTTCAGACAGACATGATTCGAGGTCAGAGCGAGAAAGATAAGAAAATGCCTCTTCGGGTTCAGATTCTCCATCTGATGTATTCCTGGAGGTGGTAGCCATGAGGGCAACATTTGCCTGTTCATCAGAGTTTGATTCTGAGGAATCAGATCCACTGTCATCCCAGGTAGCCATCAGTCCCTTTTTGGTTATGAAGGAACTTTTCTTGGAATTTTCTCTTCTAGAGTTTTCTTTCTTCAACTTGGGACATTCGGTTATGTAATGACCTGTTACCTTACATTCATAACAAGTTATATCTTTGTTACATTTACCTCTTGAAGTTGATTTTGATCGATCTCCTTTGGGTCTTGGTTTTCTGAAGTTATTATTCCTTTTTCACCAGAGTTGTTTTACTCTTTTGGTTAAAAGGGATAATTCTTCTTCATCGTCAGAGTCTTCCTTTTCAGAGTCATCAATGTCTTCTACTTCAGCCTAGAAGGCTTTGTTTCTATCTGATTTGCGTCTTTTTGATCTGGACTTTAGTGCTACACACTTGATCTTCTTCTAAGGTTCATCTTCCTCCAGTTCTATCTCGTGACTTCTGAGTGAACTGACGAGTTCTTCAAGGCTAATATTATTCAGATCTTTTGATAGTTTTAAGGCTGTGACCATAGGTCTCCATTTCTTTGGCAAGATTCTGACGATCTTTTTGACATGATCCACAGTTGTATATCCTTTATCTAGCACTTTGAGTCCTACAATTAAAGTTTGGAATCTAGAAATCATTACCTCTACAGCTTCATCGTCCTCCATTTTTAAGGCTTCATATTTCTGGATTAGAGCTAGAGCCTTTGTTTCTTTGACTTGAGAATTTCCTTCGTGAGTCATCCTCAGGGAGTCAAGTATTTCTTTAGTTGTTTCCCTTTTGGTGATCTTTTCATATTCATTGTAGGAAATGGCATTGAGTAGTATCGTTCTGGCTTTGTGATGGTTCTTGAATTCACGCTTCTGATCATCTGACATTTTGCTTCAGGGAATAGCAACTCCAGCGTCTGTCACAGGTGGTGTGTAGCCAATTGTGACAATATTCCAGAGATCAACGTCGTAGCCCAGAAAGAAACTTTCAATTCTGTCTTTCCAATAATCAAATATCTCTTCATCAAAGATTGGAGGTTTAGCGTTGTAACTATCTCTTTCATTTGTGTTGGCCATAGTTTTTCTCACGCTGGATCTCTCTATACTGTTAAGTGTTTGATTAGAAAATCAATAACAGAGCCGAAGCTCTGATACCAACTGAAGGTTGAGAAAAACAAGAAAGGGGGGTTTGAATTGTTTTGGAAATAAAAGCTTTTTCAGAAATAAAAACACACAGAATTTTATGATGGTTCGCTTGAAAATCAAAGCTACCCCAGTCCACCCGACCAAGGTGGTTTCTCCTTCAAAAAGGACTTAATCCACTAATCTTGAAAGATTGCACAACCAGTCATCTAAGAGAGTAATCTCTTAGCCTTTTCAAGTATACAGACTGCGCATAGTCACTTGAGGAAATAGTTTAAGCAAAAAGTAAGTTGTAATGTAAAGTGCTTCTAACAACAAGCAAGTATTACAAAAAAGTATGAGAGCAAAAGCTTTTCACGTAAGAGCAGTAGCTCGTGAAAAATAAGAGAGAGTGTGAATGATATTTCTGTGTATCTCAGGTGTGTCTCTCTAGAGAAGTAATCCGTCCTTTATATAGTAGTTGTGAAGGACCGTTGGAGTGATAACATAATCTTGGTCATTGAAGAATAATTAATGTCATTACTTCTGTTGTTTCTTTCTAAAACCATTTTGTCCGCCTCTTTAATCCTTTCTTTAAATACTTCCTTTCCATAGTGAGATTTATTTCCGTTACGCGTCTTGGACTTGTGAATCTTCATCAGAGTCTTGATGTACCAGAGTCAGTCTTCAGAAGATGATTACATCTGACTTCCTCAAAGCTTCTCAGTGTTCTAGTCTTCTTAAGTATCAGAGTCTAAAACCAGTAGTCTGTTGGAGCTTCTGACTTTTTGTTGTCTCTCTTTGATCAGAATCAGAACCATTTGGACGTATTCCTTTTTGAGTGGCGTCTGATCATCTAATACTTTACATCTGACATAAGTTTGTATCTGATGTATGGTCAGAGTCCTGCGTAAGTGTTCAGAGTCCTACATAAATGTTCAGAGTCCTGCACACTAAGAAAAAATCTTGTTAGGGTGCCATTTTGGGTTTCATCCTTTGTTATCATCAAAATCTTAGAAATTTATTGTAGAACCAACTTTGTTCCTACAAAAACAACACACCGCAAGGTATCTGGATCAACCAAATTGACTGGGGATAAAGAATTTCCACCGAGGATCGAACACTCCACCGAGGGATTGAATCAATACTGATTTCTAGGGATACTCGAAGGGTTAACTGCTTGGGGAACCTCTGATGCTTCGCACTTAAGGACTTGCTATCCTATGAAATACTGTTGATATTCCTTTTACTTGCTTTGGAAAAAATTCTTGCTTTTTAAATATTAAAGAAAACTTGATTTTGATTTTAAAATATTTAATTTCAAAATGATCATAATAAAATTAAAAATTATTGGCTGAAGTAAATAAGAGTAGAAACAATTTGGATAAAAGCTCAACTTTACTTAATAGAATGGTAGTCTGTAAATGACAAGACTCCATAGATTTTACAAAGTTGAAAATGGTAATTTACATGGAAAAGGTTACATTGAATACAAATGATCCTTAATCCTTCATCCAACTCTTGATATCCATTGTGCTCTTGATCGCTGCTGGGATAATGAATCGATGTCAACTCTTATGCTCAAAGAAGCCTTCAAAACACTGAAGATCAGCAGAATGCAGTTACTTTCCATAATCCCTAATTTTTGCATAAGTTTCCCCAAGGAGGGGTACTCAACTTATCAGGAATTTCTTTCTATTTTATGTCTCTAATTTTTCCCTGGATCGCCCTTTCGGGTTTTCAATCCACCGAGACGCTCATTTTTGCCTAAGTCGCCCTTTCGGGTTTTCAATTTAGCGAGTTGTTCTTTTCTTTTTAGGCGAAGCATTTCTTGACTGCATCCGCGTTCACAGGACGAGTGAACTCTTCACCATCCATAGTTGTAAGAATCAATGCACCACCTGCAAAGGCTCTCTTAACAACATATGGGCCTTCATAATTAAGAGTCCATTTTCCTCTATAATCTGGCTTGAACGATAAAATCTTCTTGAGCACAAGGTCACCTTCTCTGAACACACGAGGTTTGGCCTTCTTATCAAAAGCTTTCTTCATTCTCTGTTGATATAACTGACCATGACACATGGCAGTTAATCTCTTTTCTTCAATCAAATTGAGCTGATCAAACCTGGTCTGACACCATTCAGCTTCAGTCAACTTGGCTTCCATGAGCATACGCAATGAAGGAATCTCAACCTCTACGGGGAGCACTGCTTCCATACCATAAACAAGAGAGAAAGGGGTTGCCCCTATTGAAGTGCGGACGAATGTACGATACCCATGTAAAGGAAATGGGAGCATCTCATGCCAATCCTTATACGTGACAACCATTTTTTGGATAATCTTCTTGATGTTCTTGTTCGCAACTTCAACAGGCCCGTTCATCTTAGGTCTGTAGGGAGAAGAATTATGATGTGCAATCTTGAAGTCTTTACAAAGAGAATCCACCATATTGTTATTCAAGTTCGATCCATTATCAGTAATGATCTTACTTGGCACACCATAACGACATATGATATGATTCTATATAAACCTTACAACAACTTGCTTGGTCACATTTGCATACGATTCCACTTCAACCCATTTTGTGAAGTAGTCAATTTCCACTAAAATGAAATGATGTCCATTCGAAGCTTTGGGCTCAATCATCCCAATCATATCAATTCCCCGCATGGAGAAAGGCCACGGGGAAGAGATAACATTCAATAGTGTCGGAAGAACATGAATCTTATAAGCATAAATTTGACACTTGTGGCATTTCTTCACAAATTTGCAACATTTAGATTCCATTGTCAGCCAATAGTAACCTGCTCGCAACATGTTCTTTTCCATTGCATGTCCATTGGAATGAGTACCAACGGAACCTTCATGCACTTCGGTCATCAACAAGTCTGCTTCATGTCTATCCACGCGTCTGAGCAAAACCATGTCGAAGTTTCTCTTGTACAGTATATCACCATTCAAGTAGAAATTACCAGCTAATCTTCTCAAAGTCTTCTTATCTTTCAAAGATGCCCCAGGCGGGTAAATATGACCTTGGAGGAAACATTTGATGTCGTAATACCACAGCTTCTCGTCCTTAATCTCTTCATTAGAAAACACATGGGCTGGCCTATCAAGACGCATCACAGATAAATTGGGAACTTCATTCCAATACTTCACTGTAATCATTGATGCCAACGTTGCAAGAGCGTCTGTCATCCGGTTCTCATCTCGAGGGATATGATGAAACTCAACCTTTATAAAGAAAGTTGAAATCCTCCTTGCATAATCTCTATATGGTACTAAACCGGGTTAATATGTCTCCCATTCTCCTTTGATTTGATTCACGATCAAAGCTGAATCACCGAAGACATCCAAATACTTGATTCTGAGATTCATGGCCTCTTCAAGCCCCATAATGCAAGCTTCATATTCTGCCATGTTATTTGTCCACTTGAAAGTCAATCTTGTTGTAAATGGTATATGCGTGCCTTGAGGAGTAATAATCACTTCCCCAATGCCATTTCCATATTGATTAACAACTCCATCAAATGCCATGCCCCAACGGGAACTAGGTTTTGGCCCTTCTTCAAGCAATGGTTCATCACAATCTTTCATTTTCAAGTACAAAATCTCTTCATCAGGAAAGTCATACTGTACTGACTGGTAATCTTCAATTGTTTGGTGGGCCAAATGGTCAGCCAAGATACCATGTTTGATTGCTTTCTGAGATCGGTATTCGATATCATACTCTAATAATAACATCTGCCAACGGGCAATTCTCCCAGTTAAAGCAGGCTTCTCAAATATATATTTGATTGGATCCATTTTGGATATCAACAAAGTGGTATGATTCAACATATACTGACGCAGACGCTTAGCAGCATAAGCCAATGCGCAATAAGTTTTCTCAAGCATAGAATATTGAGTCTCATAGTCGGTGAACTTCTTACTGAGGTAGTAAATTGCAAATTCTTTCTTTCCAGTCTCATCTTGTTGGCCAAGAACACAACCCATACTATCTTCGAGCACATTCAAATACATGATCAACGGTTTTCCTTCAACAGGGGGAGACAAAATCGGATGTTCAAGCAAATATTCTTTGATACTGTCAAAAGCTTTCTAGCAATCTTTGGTCCAATCACAAAACTGATCTTTGCGAAGAAGCTTGAATATAGGCGCACATGTGGCAGTCATGTGGGAAATGAATCTGGAAATATAATTCAAGCTGCCGAGAAAACCTCTGAGTTGCTTCTCAGTCTTGGGCACATGCATCTCTTGTATTGCTTTGACCTTAGCAGGATCAACTTCAATACCCTTCTCACTGACAATAAAGCCCAACAACTTACCAGAACGAACACCAAAAGTACACTTATTGGGATTCAAACGGAGTTTATACTTCCTCAAACGCTAGAATAGCTTCTACAAATGCTCAACATGTTCCTTTTCATCAATTAATTTAGCAATCATGTCATTGACATATACTTCAATCTCTTTATGCATCATATCATGAAAAAGAGTAGTCATTGCTCTTTGGTAAGTTGCACCAACATTCTTTAAACCGAAAGGCATCACTCTATAACAGAATGTTCCCCAATGTGTAATGAATGTGGTCTTCTCCATATCTTCGGGTGCCATCTTGATCTGATTATATCCGGAAAATCCATCCATAAACGAAAAGACTTTGAATTTAGCAGTGTTGTCTACCAACATATCAATGTGTGGCAGAGGGAAATCACCTTTCAGACTGGCTTTATTCAAATCTCTATAGTCAAACACACATACGGACTTTTCCATCTTTCTTCGGCACATGCACAATATTGGCCACCCATTACGGATACTCAGCGGTCACAAGGAAACCGGCATCAATCTCCTTCTGCACTTCCTCTTTGATCTTCACATCCATATCAGGATGTGTTCTTCTCAACTTCTACTTGACTGGCGGGAATTCTGGCTTCAACGGAAATCTATGCTCTACAATCTCAGAATCCAACCCCAGGCATGTCTTGATAGGACCAAGCAAACACATCTGAATATTCTTGAAGAAGATCAATCAACCCCTTCTTAGCATCCAGACACAATCGAGACCCAATCTTGACTTCCTTCACATCATCTTCGGAACCCAAGTTAACTAGCTCAATCTTCTCTTCAAACGGCTGGATAATCTTTTCATCTTGCTCAAGAAGACGAGATAATTCATCACTCACTTATACTTCACTTTCCTCCTCGGCCTCAAACACAAGGAATTCAAAATTTGAAGAATGAGAAAGATCATTGTATTCAATGGGGTTAGGAACCAACCTGTATAATGATTTGATATTTTGATTTTAGAGAAATGAATTTGTGACCAAATATTGTGCAGATGGACAATTATATTGTTTATGTTTTTTGTGATTACCCTTTTCAGAATAAAGCAAAAAGTAAAAATAACCATCAAAGATGAAGTTGAATAGAATTAATTTTATTGATGATCAATTTAAAATGCCCAAACAATGTTCACTTCTCCCTTAGGCATAGGAGAAGGATTTTAAAATATAAAAGCAATTACTTAGATCGATGTAAAATAACAGGAATATCAACAGCAGGCCAATTGTTGCATGTCTTTCCATGCGTTACAAAGTTGGTGTAGTCTTCCTCTTCGCTATCCTTTAGCACAGCAGCTAAGTGTTGTTCATTGCCATGAATGAACCCTCCGCTACGGAAGCTAAGTTTCATATCTTCGAATCTAACAGTTGATGAGCCTTTCTAGAACCCCAAGTCGGTTCTGCCTTTGTTGTCGGAGACCTCTACTAGGCGACCCCACTGGTCAACAACACCTTCTTCTACAATCTTCTGAGCATCTTTCAACAAGGACATAGGTGCCCCAACTCTCTTCTCAAAAGTAATAGATAAGGCTTGGAATGGAGTTCCAACCTCATCCTCAGATTCAACATACGAGAAAGATGACAGATGACTAACCAACAACGCCTTCTCTCCTCTAACAATCACTAGCTTGCCATTCTTGACAAATTTGAGCTTTTGGTGCAGAGTGGAAGTAACGGCCCCTGCCTCATGAATCCATGGCCTTCCCAATAAACAGTTGTAGGCCGGGTGGGTATCCATTACTTGAAACGTAATATGAAAATCACTCGGACCTATCTTGAATGGAAGGTTCACTTCACCAATTACCGTTTTGCGCGAACCATCAAACGCCTTGACGATTGCACCACTATACCTCATAGGTGCTCCTTGGTAAGATAGCTTTGACAAAGTTGACTTCGGAAGCACATTTAGTGAAGAACCAATGTCAACAAGCACATTTGACAAAGCATCTTCCTTACAGTTCATTAAAATATGCAAAGCCAGATTATGATTTCTTCCTTCCTCAGGGAGTTCTTCATCGTAGAAGCTCAGATTATTGCATGAGGTGATGTTAGCCACAATGTGATCAAACTGATCCACAGTAACATCATGCTCTACATATGCCTGTCCAAGAACTCTCTATAGTGCTTCTCTACAACACTAATATTTTCGAGGGAGTCTGGAGTAGCTGCTCAACCACATTAAATTCGCTCCTCTTTATTAATCGGAGTACCTCATCATCATCATTGGCTTTCAAGTTGTTGGATTCACCAGACTTATCCTTTGAACAACCAACCGGATCTACATTAGGCACCTCCACCTTCTTACCAACAATCGTTTCCTCTTTACTTTCTGGGACCACCAGCTGAAACACTCGACCACTGAGGGTCACCTTCGTTACATCGGCAATGCTCACTCCTGAACTAGTCGTAAGTAACGGGACCTCTTGACCATTCTTTACCATTGTAGCATTGTACTGGTACGGTACAGCCTTATCACATGAATACGGGATTGGGCCCGCTAATCGTATTACCAACGACGATACTGATCTTTGACTGACGCTCTTATTGCTGCTGCTATCATACTGGATTACCAACCGCTCTTGTTGCTTGAAAACGGGCACTATGACATTGACGTCGTCATCTACATGACGAGATTGAACAATTTGAATCATGCATTCATCCATCAGACGTTGGATGTCCCTTTTCACTACATCACACCCTCTTGGGTTCACACTACAAACAACACAAGCATCATGGTCATGTTCACATTCACTCACCAAACAGATATCCTTATGCATCTGCACCAAGGACCTTCGAATAAACCGGACGTCAAAAACTTTGAATTCTCCAGGACAACCGTCCACCATATTCACTGAAGAGTTCCCATGAGCGGGCAAAGGGTTTGCTTTCACATTTGGCGTGCGGTCCTTAAAGGACACCATACCACTCTTCATAAGCTTTTGAACCTCATACTTCAACGGATAGCAGTTTTCAATATCGTGTTCGGGTGCACCCTGATGAAAAGCACATCGGAGCTCAGGTTTATACCACCAGGGAAGTGGTTCTGGGATCTGCGATGGGTTCCTCGATTGAATTAAGTTCTTGAGAACTAGTGAGGGATACAGCTCTGCATATGACATATGAGTCGGGTCAAAAGAGACCTTCTTCCTTTCAAAGTTCTGTTGATGATGATTGTTGTTGGTATTGTTGTTGTTGTTGTTGTAGGTGTTCGTTCTTTGTTGTGGTTGTGGTTATTGACGTTGATGTTGTTGTTGTTGAATTGGTGTTGCTTGTTGATTAGAAAATATCGGAATTACTAATGACACTTGATGATGATGATGATATTGACGGGGTGGTGGATTTCTTCTGATCTGAGGCCTCCTTTGCCTCCCACTGATTACTGCATTTGTCTCACTGTCTTTCTTCTTACCGAAATTACTGTCGTACCTCTTGCTCGTTAACGCCTCATCTTTTGACAAACGTCCTTCACGGACTCCTTCCTCAAGCCTCATCCCCATGTTTACCATTTCGGTAAAGTCACTGGGGGCACTAGCAATCATGCGTTCATAGTAAAATGAACTCAGGGTTTTCAAGAAGATCTTTGTCATCTCTTTCTCCTCCAAAGGAGGAGTGATCTAGGCAGCCAACTCCCTCCATCTTTGCGCGTACTCTTTAAATGTCTCTTTGTCTTTCTGAGACATAGACCTTAACTGGTCTCTATCCAGCGCCGTGTCCATATTGTACTTGTATTGCTTCACAAAAGCCTTTCCCAAGTCGTTGAAAGTGCGAATGCTTGCACTAGCCAACCTCATGTACCAACGGAGTGCAGCACCAGCTAGACTATCTTGGAAGTAGTGAATAAGCAATTGGTCATTGTCTATCTGAGTTGACATCTTGCGGGCATACATCACAAGATGGCTAAGCGGACAAGAGTTCCCCTTATATTTTTCAAAGTCAGGCACTTTGAAATTCACCGGGATTTTGACATTGGGCACCAAACATAACTCGGCAGCACTCTTCCCAAACAGATCTTTATCTCTCAGCGTCTTCAATTCCTTGCGCAGCTCAAGAAATTGATCTTTCATTTCTTCCATCTTCTCATAAATGTCCGGACCCTCAGACGGCTTGGAATGATAGATGGTGTCCTCTACGCGAGGCAATGTGTGCACGACGGGAGGTGGCACGGACATGACCGGGCTAGATGCCGGCATGGAAGCAAAGGTAGGCGCAAAGCCTTCTGGCACAAAGTTGGATGGCATTCCCCACGGGAACCCGGTAGGCAGGTTCGGCGCGAAGTGGGCGGTAGCAGCAGGCACGGTAGAGGTAACCATTTCTGAAGTAACAGTCCTCGCGGGAGGAGTTGCATGCGTTGGAGAATCTTGGTTATGAGCAGCAAGAATTGACTCCATCATGGCTGTCAAGAGGGAGATCTCGTCCTTCAGCTCTCTGTTCTCTTGCTCCAAATGTTCCATAATTTTCTAATGATTGGCTCGGGTGTTGTACCGATGAGTCAGCTTGGCTAAAGCACAGAAGAAACACCAATCAGACATCTGGCGAAAACCTGCTTATGCAAATGATGCCTGAAATGCAATGCTTGATTATTTTTATTTTCAAGGAACTTACTATATCATTTGCAAATATGTAATATTTAAATGGCAATTGCAACAATTTGATATGACCAAAAATCTCTTTTTATTTATATAAATTGGAAGGATTACACTGAGTACCATTTCAGAAACAAAATGGAAAATACAAGAGAAAAGGAGACTAGTCATCCTAAGGATCCCTAACAACAATGTTAGAAGATCTGGCTGTAGGCGCGTACTTCCTTCGAATGCGACGGATCTCGGTCTCAAAAGAAGCCTTCATCTGAGTCTTCTCGAGGACAAGCTGGTCAACGATCTTCTTCCAAGCAACGGAAGGCTGAGGCATGCTAGAAGATGAAACCTCTGGATCTCTCTATCTCTTCGTCACCCGGTCTTCAAGTAGCTCGATAAATGCATCTTTTTCCTTAGACTCCAACTGCAACTCTTCATGCTTCTTGCTCAAAGCACGGAAACACTCTTCCCACATATCCTTCTCTTGCTTCATCTTGGCGAGCGCGTCTTCCAACTCCTCTACATCTTGGTTAGGGAGAGTTAATGGCTTAACCACATCCATAGACATAGGTCTTTCACAAGGATAAGGCATCTTCAACTCCAAAGCTCTCTTTTTCACCCAAAGAGTGTAAGCTTCCAAAGCTACACAATTGCGCGGACCAAGCTCAGATCTTCCTTTCCTATGCACATTATGCCAAGCATGCACAATCTTCTGCTTTAAATGTTGGGGATCTTTACACTCTTGATAGAAAAGACCTTCTAACAAAGTATTATTAGGTTTGTCTCTCAAGGGGAACCCAAGTTGTCGTCGAGCCAACGCAGGGTTGTAGTTAATTCCTCCTTATGTACCAATGAGAGGCACATTAGAGAAATCACCACAACTATCAATAATCTCCAAACTGTTTAAAGACGGATCATACCAAACAATATCATCATTAGTGAGAGACATAAGTCTCTGATACCACATTAGACATTGTTTGTTCTCCACAAAAGCAAGCGTCTGAGGCAAGTGCGAAATAAACCACTTGTACAGAAGAGGAATGCAACAGACAATAGTTTCACCGCCCTTAGAATTCCTTAGGTGCAAAGAGAAATACATATCACCCAAAAAAGTAGGCACATGATTCCCGATCAAGAAAAGTCTAATGGCGTTAACATCAACAAAACCGTCAATGTTAAGGAACAAATCTAATCCATAGATGAGAAACACAAAGATAGCTTTAAATGCATCCACACTACTACCTTGAGCAAAAGTGGTAGCTTCCTTGATGAGGAAAACAGATGGCAACCCAAATAACCCTCCTTTCTTCACCCAATGAGCCTCTATCTCAGACTTCTTAGAGTGAAGAGCTTCATCTATAATATTAGATCGGGGAATCTCCTCCAATCCACTAAAAGGCATTCTACTAGAAACAGGTATCCCCAAAAGATGAGAATACTCCTCCAAGGTAGGCACAAGCTGAAAATCTGGGAAAGTGAAACAATGGTAGAGAGGATCATAGAACTGCACCAACACGCTCAAGAGTAGTTCAACCACATCAGCAGACATGATGGATAAAAGCTTCCCATGACGTTGTTTGAATTCCAAGGGATCTAATCTGAAACTGTACTTCTTAGTGTTCCTTCGTCCACTATCCCTGGTATGAAGATATTTGCAAATGATACCTTAGTTCCTTGAAATTTTTGTGTGATGAATGTTATGATGCGCATGAATGCATGAATGCAACAATCACAAATAAGGGATCACACACAAGGAAAACAAAGGTCAAGGGATGAATCAAGTCATTGTCAAGATCAATCATCCATTTTGGTGGATTATGGTTTACATCTTATCAACACCCAAGTTCCCTTGATATTGACAAGACTTGATTGGATCAACCAAGAATCAAGGGTTTGTTGCAAGTCACGAGCATGGAGTCTAGGTAAGAACCATCCTAAAGGAGTGAACTAAGGATAAAAACCTGTAGATCATGTTCTAAAAAGTTCCTAGAGCCTTAATTCCATCTATCGAATATTACAAGTTAAGTTGACTGACTTATCGACCCATAATATTCTCAAGAGAAACTCGTTTGAGTGTAGCATCGCGTAACAATTGTTATCAAGTCTACACTTGAACAGTTTCTGCACTACGTCCTAAATAGGCCAAGATGGGTTAAATGTTCTAAGGTCCTCATCTTCTCAGACCCGATTAGAAGTAGTAATGCCTAACCATAAATACTTGTGTGACATTTCCAAATCCAAAGGAGTCTCCACTGAGCAGATGGATCTCAAGCCAACTTGTTAAGGACTACTCCACACAAGTCGAACATGACTATACCATCCTCCTCTCTTAATTGCACTCAAGTTCGGGTTAGAACTTATCTCACCACTCAGAGATCACCAAGCACAACGAGCAAATTATATCACACATACATATATATACAAACATCACATATATACAAATATATTCACACAAAAAGTAGGCTAAACCCACTGGAGACTACTCCCCAGCAGAGTCGCCACTTAATTTCTGTAGCGGGAAATTCATGATCATCAAGCTATTGACAAGCTAGAGATCAAATAACAAGAGTCGCCACCGCACTTTTATTTTTTCCAAGGGAAAAGGGAAAAAGTACGAACAAAACCCAAAAAGTAAGAAGTTTTCAACTAAAAACTAATAAAAGTCAGAGATCACAGGTAAGGGGGTTGGTTACACAGAGGAAAGGTGTTAGCACCCAAAGTGTCATAGGTACTCTTAGGGATCCCTTTTTGTGTGCATATGTATTTTGTACAAAGTGATATTTACAAACAAATAGAATGGAGGGATAAGAAAAGAATTCATTAATTATATTTTTGTGTTTGACAAGACCTTCGGTCTTGTGCCTACATACCAACAAAAAAATGAGGGATCAAAACCTCGTAGTTCGTGATACAAATTTCAAAGTGGATGCATTGCTTTTAACAAAATTAAGTTTGAAAGGCACAAAGGCCTAAAAATGATTTGAATGAGTTAGTTCTTTTTTGGCTTTTTTGAAAGTTTAAGTCAAGTATAGTTAAGTCTATTTACAAGTTTGATTTAAGAAAAGAAGTTTGAAAATGCAATGGCATAAGGCCAAAGTTTCTATCTTTTTGCAAAAGTGGTCAAAGTTTTAGAACAAAAGTAGTTCACACAAAGAAGATTTTGAAAAAAAGGAGGGAAAGATTTTGAAATTAAAGAAATGGGGAGAAGATGAAGAGACTATCTTATGTACAAAAATTAAAAGTTTAGAGTTGAAAAGATCTGACCAAATGGGTAGCAATCCAATAGACAAGTATGTCAATAGAAACCCAGAATTCCCTTGGACTTTTAGAATCAAGCAATACACAATTGAACAATTAAATTATCTTTAAGAGCAAGGCATCAAATAAAGATGGCCATATCCAAGCTTATCCATTCCATGACCTTCCTCAAAATAGCCCATGTAACAGATGAAATCCACAAGTCACATGTTCAAAATAACAGCTTCACAATGATCATGTTACAGATGAACTTAGAGAGGTCTTCAAAGATGTATCAGGTGAATTTCAAATTGCAAGCACTGGGTTCTTCAATAAGTTGGCATTGGCCAAATTCATTAGCATAGGAAGGTTGCCTAGATTCTAAGTCCATTTTGTCCAAAATCAAGCCAACAGTCCACTCAAAAGTTTTTTTAGGGTTTTTGTTATTATCATCTACATTAATGGTGAAAGACCACACAAACAAGCAAAATATACACAAACAAAATATATCACACAATATGGTCCAAATGGACAAAGTGAAAATTGCATTAACATAAACAATTAGAATGATATGAACAATGGCAAATGAAATAGAGTGCTAAAAGTAAATTGCATTAAAGTAAAAGCTTGAAATTAAAAGTTAGTAGTTACTAGGTTAAGAGTTAGTATTGTTTTGCTTTTGCTTTTCATTTCAAGACATTTTTTGGAGAACGCTCAACCCACTTATCACAAGCATGGATCCTTGAACCAAAACATATTCCAAAGGAAGGAAAGAAGGCCAAGTTTCCACACAATACCATGAAAGAGGGGAGACTTACAATCTCAATAACTAGAATGCTTATGCCTTTTATGTCACAAATTTAGCGCTATGTTAAGCAATCGTAATTGGACTTATGTAGAAGTCACAACTATTTGAGGTCGGGCAATAGAATTTTAGTGTTAATGCATGTTAGAGACATAGTATAATGGACTATGCTCATGAAACATACCACACACACAAAAATATGCAAAAGGTGTGGCCTAATCTCATCCATACTCATGTCAATTTTTCAATCAACTAGCATTAGGACTTTGAGATGTCATAGGCTAAATGGAATGAATGAATGAAGAAGGGGAATAAGATGAAGTGGGAGGGGAATGAATGAAATCACAAATTGGTCAAAGGAGGACTTTTACCAAATTAATATCATTCATTCATTTTGGGAGATGGAATGTACATTCCATCAATCCCCTAAATCCAATTATATTAATTTGACAAAGTGAAATCAACCTTGACCAAGGCCCAACAACAAGAGTCAAACATAAACAAAGTCATCACAATTGGTCAACAAATTTATTTGGCATTTATTCAATTTAAAATACTAAAATAGTGCATTTAATTAAATATGGCTTGTCCAATTCCTAAAATCTCATCAAAACACCTAAGAAATGGCTATGAGATTTATCATAGGTCAAACAAGGTCAAAGGACCTTGGAGAAAAAATTTCATAATTTTTGGACATTTAAATATATTTTTTAACAATTAAAAACAAATGTAAAATCATTTAATTCATAAAAAATATTAATAATGATCCAAAAAGTAATTTTAATTCAGAATATGAAAGAGAAAAATATTTGAAATTTTTTAGGTGAAAGTCCCATATTTTTTGGATCAATATTGAATTTAATATGAATAATTGAAAATAATGCAATAAAAATAAAAATTCAGAAAAATCAAAAATACGTGGACCATCTGATCTTCCTCATTAATTGAGGTGGCAGATCAGATGGTCCCTAGCACGCATTCCATGTGGTCATGAGTCAACTGTGTTGCACATGTGGTAATTAAAAAGAACGCTCAGGATTAAAACATAATGGATGGATCATGTGGTTCAGAGCCTTGCCAACGCATCGCCAGAGCCAGAGCTCCGGTCATCTTCTCCGGTGGACCCTACCGGACTGGTCCACCATCAACCATCAGCAAAATGAAAAACAAGGACATGATTTTAAAGTAAAAATGGCATTGAGCTCGAATCTGATCTCAATTCACTCTAACTCCAAGTATATTGAGAGATACATGGAGTTGAAATTTGAGGTAAATGAACTGAGTTGCTTTGATTTGACCTCAAAGCAACTCAATCTTCTGGCCTACATTGGTAGGACTTCAGACAACCAAAGAATCAATAGAATTGAGCAAGAATTTGAGAGAATCGAAGAGTTCAAAATTTCTGGAAAATACCTTCAATGGAGGTATGGATTCAACTGATCTTGATCTTGCATGTGCTTGATCTCACTCCACTTGCTTGCTGAAGAAGGATTAGATGCTTGAAAGGCTATGGATTCCTGGAGATTTGAATTTCAAAACAATGGAAATTAAACCTCAAATTCAAGAGAAATTCTCAGGCTTATCCTTTGCAAAGTGAGGGTTTGAGATGGGGGATCAAAGTTGGCGCCAGTGTCTGTTCATTTCTGAGCAATTGAAGCTCTATTTATAGCCAAAACAGTTGATAATTGCACACTCCAAATCACTTTCCAATTTTGGCAAATGGTGATGCAAGGGTGCATGGGCGCACACAGGCCCATGAAATCATTGCTTGAGGTCCACAAATGAATATTGGACGGTCTAAAGTAAGCTTGGATTGCAAGGCAAGTGTGCATTGATGTTTGAAGGTTGATCCTTGCCAAGTGATGTCGCCCTGTTCAAGCCATGCGCAACCTATGCATTCCTTGTCCAAAATGGATTAATTTGAGCTTTTTGGAAAGGTGAGATCAAGAGGAAAAACTTTCATGTTCGACACTTTTTCATTTGGATCTTGGAACTTGGAGAAATTTGAGGTGGAAGTTTGGAAATTTTTGACATATCAAAATATTTCTAAGTGTCAAGCCATATGTCTCAATATTCCACCTTACTTAACTTTTTATATGAGCTTCAAATGAGAAAAGTGTATTCATAAAAGTTGTAGATATCTCAAATACCTTAAAAATGGTCACCAATTTCATGTCATTTGGATTTGAAATGATAGAGTTATTCATTTTTGAAGTTTGGAAAAATCACTTGATCAATGGTATAGGTCAAAAGTGACCTATAATGTAACCTCATATCACATGCTCAAAAAAGTTGAATTAGCTCCCACTCCAAACATAAAAGTTGAAGAAGACACATTGAATTTGATTATGAAACTTGTAAATCTTTGATCTCATAAAAATTGAGCAAGTTATGGCCTTGGGAAGTTGACTTTCAAATTAGGGTTTAGATAAAATGACCTATAATGTTTCAACATAGAAAATGAAATGATCAAGAAAAACTAGCTCTAGGTCTCAACAGGAAAGTTGTATGGAATGTCATTTAGAGTAAATTTTCTTTTGGAATCATTTTCATATGGTGAAAATTGTAGGAGATAGGGTCTAGGGAGACCCAGTTTTGATCAGATGAATTCATCTGGCCAACCACCATCACCCAACTTGCTAACTTCCCATTCTATTGACATTCTTGGCTCATGGTAGATCATATATGCTTAAGATGATGAAATTTTAAGTGTCCCTTGAGAAATTTTATCAAATGGTGAGATAGCTTGTTGGAGAAGTTACTCAAGATACCCTGTCAAACTAGGGTTTCCAAGACAAATCACCCTCAAACTCTTGAAGAAAACTTGATCAATATAACATGTAGAGAACTTTGGGACTCATATATTATGTTCATAACCATTATTGAATCAATTCTTGCTTGTGCTCTTTGTTCATGAGGGTCTCAAACCGTAGATGTGAACTTGATGAATCAATGGAATCATGCCCTTCCTACAAAAGAGTTAGACAAATGCAAGGAAATATTTTTGGTATTTTGGTTAGTGAAATGATAAAATACAAGTATGATATAATCTCAAAGTGCTTGGTGATCTCTCCCAAAACAAACCCAATGAAAGGGGGTAAGGAGGATGCCAAGGTATGATCCCAATGCTAATGCTTATGATGGAATTACATGAGGGATCTTAGGGTCAAAATTGGGGTCTTACAATGATATACCATGAGCCTAAAAAGTCAAGAGAATTACAAGTTAGTAAGTTGGTTGATGGTGGTTGGCCAGATGAATTCATCTGATCAAAACTTTGTCCCCCTAGACCCTATCTCCTACAATTTTCATCATATGAAAATGACTCCAAGAGAAAAGTGACTCTAAGTGACATTCCAAACAACTTTCATGTTGAGGTCTAGAGCTAATTTTTCTTGGAAATGTATTTTATATGTTGAAAGATTATAGGTCATTTTGTCTAAACCCTAATTTGAAAGTCAACTTCCCAAGGCCATTACATGCTCAATTTTTATGAGATGAAAGATTTCCAAATTGCATAATCAAATTGAAGATGTCTAATTCAACTTTGATGTTTGTAGTGAAAGCTAAATCAACTTTTATGAGCATGTGATATGAGGATACATTATAGGTCATTTTGGACCAATACCATTGAACAAGTGATTTTCCTCAACTTCAAAAATGCATAACTCACTCATTATAAATCCAAATGATGTCAAATTGGTGACCATTTTGAAGGTCTTTCAAATAGATACAACTTTGATAAATACACTTTCCTTATTTGGAGCTCACATGAAAATTTAAGCAAGGTGGAATAATGAAGTATGTGACTTGACACTTAGAAAAAATTTCAACATGTTAAAATTTCCAAACTTCCACCTTAGAATTCACCATGATACAAGTTCCAAATTGAAAAGTGTTCAACATAAGAGTTGTTCCTCTTGACCTAAGCTTTCCAAAGAGTCCTGATTCATTCATTTTAGATAATGTTTAATAGGGTTGCACATGGTGTTAACAGGCCTGCATCAGTTGGCAAAATCAAATCTTCAAATGATCACATAACCTTGCCTTGCCATTCAAGTTTGATTCAAACCTCGACACAATTGATTTTGGACCTAATTGCATTGCTTCATGGGCCTGTGCACGCCCATGCAAGCATGAACATGGCATTGCTAAAATTGGACAAAATTTCAAGTGTGCAAATAACATTCCAATTTGCTATAAATAGAGACCCTCTGTGCTCATTTCAAAGGACCCTTGTGCGCCAGCTTTGCCTCCACTCTTGAAACCCCCACATTTAAAAGGAAAACCTGATAATTTTCATTTGAAAAATGAGTTTGAATCTCACTGTTTGGAGATTCAAAAACTCCAGGATCCAAAGCTTTGTACCAATCCTAAGCCACTGCTGCAAGCTACTTGAGCAAGATCAAACACGAATTGAAGAAAGAGAGATCAAGTTCTGCACAACATTGAAGGTATTTTCTAGATTTTTTCTTCTCTTCGATTCTGACTCAATTCTCATCAATTCTCTTGGATCTTTGGTTGTCTGAAGTCCTACCAATGTAGGCAAGAAGATTGAGTTGCTTTGAGGTCAAATCGAAGCAACTCAGTTGACACACCTCAAAATTCAACTCCACATATATTTCTATATATTTGGAGTTAGTTAAAATTGAGGTCAGATTCGTGATCTATGCCATTTTTCTTCAAGATCATGTCCTCCTTTTTCATTTTAGTGATGGTTATGATTGGACCAATCCGGCGAGGCTCGCCTGAGAAGATGACCGGAGATTTGCTCCGGTGGTGAGTTGAGATGGTCCAGAGCCACGTGATATATTCAAATTGTTTTAATCACGAGCGTTGGTTTTGATGACCACTTATATGGTGCGCTGACTCAACTCCATCATGGAACACGCGTTTGTGGCCACTTGATCTGCCACCTCAATTAATGAGGGAGATCAAGTGGTCCACGCTTTTTTTGTAATTTCTGATTTTCATTTTGTAAGACCCTAATTTTGGCCCTAAGATCCCTCATGGCATCATAACATTGCATAGCCTCAAGGATCATAAGCATCTTGGTTCCATTTGCCTTTGGGTGGGATCCCTTGTGAGTGGTTTGAGATCACCAAACATGCTTGAATTGTATATTATTGC
This sequence comes from Lathyrus oleraceus, assembly GCF_024323335.1. Classification (NCBI taxonomy): domain Eukaryota; kingdom Viridiplantae; phylum Streptophyta; class Magnoliopsida; order Fabales; family Fabaceae; genus Lathyrus; species Lathyrus oleraceus. Next base: position 522,567,481 of record NC_066583.1, on the reverse strand, counting down.
TTTTCTCATTTTATTCACTAACCAAAAGCACAAAAATACGTCACTAACATCTTTTGTTTGTAGCTTGAGCAGTCACAAGATCCAAAGCTTCTAGGTGATCCTATGTGCAATGACATGGTCAAGAGAAGATGAAAGCAAGCATGGTAATGGTTCCTAAAGCTCTCATCCATCAAATATGCCTCCTAAGTATCTTAATTCATCATTTTTTATCAAAGCAAGTCAAGGGGTTTGAGGTTTGTTTCCCAAGGAAACCCTAATTCATCTGTTCATCAACTGTGCCTTGCTCTTGAAGCAACCTCAACCCATGGTCAAATACAATCAAGGGAAGTTATATAGTTCATAATTTCATTCATATTTGAACTTATTTGAGTGCCCTCAATCATCAATTCATCAAGGTATGAGTTGTGGACTTGAGAAGTTGATCAGTCAATTCATCTAAATATCTTGAAATGCACTGAGACCTAACTTTTTATGTGTTGGTCAAATGGAGATGACCCCAGTAGAAGAAATGTTCTTAAGGACAATATGAACAACTTTAATGTTCATCAAAATTTGATTTGAAGCTTGGAAGGTCATCTTCCACTCCAAGACATTATAGGTCATTTTGACTGAAACCCTAATTTTGGGTCAACTTCCCAAGAACATAACTCATTCATTTTTTATGATTTTGAGGTGGTACTAAATGCATTGGAAATATTAAGATGTCTACTTCAAATTTTCTGTTGGACAAAATTTCATAATCCCAAAATAAATACATGTGATAATGCAAAACATTATAGGTCACTTTGGACCAAATGCATTGAAATGTGAAAAAGCCCAAATTCAAGTGCCCATAATTTCTTCATCAAAAATCCAAATGATGCAAACTTTAAGTCCAAATTTATTGTCTTGAAAATATCTACAACTTTAATGTTGGAGGCTTTTCCATTTGAAGCTTGCATCATCAAAACATAAGGGCTTGAAGGTGGTTCATCTTGACAAAATTCTCAAAGGCATATTTTGTACATTGAACTTCATGGCATGTTTTCATAAAATTCCACACTCCAAATAAGTTTTTGTCCAACATAACATTTGTTCCTTATGTCAAGACCTTTCCAACCATTACCCACATGCCTATGTTTCCATTTTGCAAAAGGGATTTTCGAAGACTTGAAGTTTTGTGACCATTTATGCATTTCATGATGAATCTTCATGCACAAGCCAATGCCTTTCAATTTACACGTCCAAAGTTGATTCATTTGAGTTCAGCATGCAAAACCATTTGATTTGGGCCTCACATGCACCTGTACAGGCCCATGCATGGAGGACCCAATTCTCATGCACACGGTTTTCATCACACTCTCCTTGAGCTCCAGCTATAAATAGAATGCATTGCTTCACTTGAAAGGTAACCTGAAGGCGCCTGAAGTGCTGCAAGATTGAATCCCTAGCCATACCTAAAGGAACAAACTCCATTTTTCTCCAAATTTTCAGATCTAAAATTCAATTGCATTTGGTTGAATTTTAAGATCTAAAGTTCCTAGACCTTCACCATTTGATCCATTGAAGCTTCTATTTGTAAAAGGAACCAAAGAGAGTGACTCAATTCTTCACAATCCAAAGGTTTTGCTCGACTGAAATTTGCTTCGAATCTCATTATACTTTGCTTCATTTGCCTTGATCTTGGGTTGTCTGAAGTCCTCTCTATAGAGGCATCATTATTGTGTGTTTAATTGTTGGAATCGAGCAAGTTCAGTTGAACACCACCAAACTTCCATCTCCGATTTCTCTCTTAGTATGAATCTAGAGTGGAATTGAATGGCATAGGAGTGATGTACATCCCTTCACCTTTCGAATGGTGCCTGGATCGTTCATTTTAGTTAACATTTGAATCTCTGTGTTTTTTGATCTTCACCGGAGCTTGCCGGAGAAAACGGTGGCGCTGGCCACCGTCTGTTTGCCAGATCCAATCTGAGTCGTGCGATGCATTCTCCAGATTTAATCTCCACGCTCCATTGTTATGACTTTTATTTAATATCCATGTGACTCATTGACTGGAGTGTTTGATGCGCGCGCATGTCATAGCCGTTTAATGATCCAGCTCAATTAATGAGCTTAGATCCAACGCGTGTGGATTTTCCATATTTTCATTTTCTGATTTTATTTTCTATTTCATTTTTTAATTCCATTTCATTTTCTAAAATTCATATCTCTTTTATTATTGGTCCAAAAATTATGGGACCAATTGCATTATTTCTCTTTTAATTTCTAGTTTCTAAAAATGATTTTTAATATTTTTTATTTTATCATTTGCTATTTTTAGTAATTTTCCCTTTTCTGGTTATTTTTAATTCATTTTAAATAGTTTTCGATATTCAAAAAATACAAAAATATTTTCTCAACCTCTTTGAATGATGATAGATCTATGAAAAATATTCTCATCAATTTATTAATTGATTTGAGATTTATTTGAGATTTTAGTTCAATTAGGTTATTTTTCTTCATTTTTAATTGATTAAAAATAGTTTCTGACTTTTAAAAATGCTGAAATTTTTTGTCAAACTTTGTTTGACCTTGTTGAACTTTGGATAATTCACTTGGACTTTTCAAAGTTAATTTGAAGTTTGACCTTTCTTTAATATTTTAATTCAAGTTTATTTTCAAATATTAAAAATGCCAAAAATATTTTGTTTATTTCTTGACTTCCAATCTTCATCTCACTTTTGTTTTTTATGGTTTGACCTTGATCTTCCCTATCTTTGGTCAACATTTGTGGATTGGTACATTCCATTTCACTTAATGCACTTTATTTTTCTTCATTTCCATTATCCATCTTCTTCTTCTTCTTCTTTTCTCTTTGATCAATGAGTTAGAGGTTGATGGTTAGCATTGATTAGGGAGGTTTAATCTTCCTTGATTCAAATCTAATTCATCTTGATCAAATGATCAAGTGAATGGCTTTGCATTAAGGATAGGTTGCTTTCTAAATCATGCAAAGGACTCAAACCAATACAAAATCATTTCTCTTCTTCTTTTTTGGCATGGCAAGTTGTTGGAGTTTGATTCACTAATCAAGATCTCTAACTTGTGTTGTTGCCTACATTATTATTGACCGGCCTTAGATAGTTGTGACTTCTACATAAGTTCAATTACGATTGCTTAACATAGCGCTAAATTTGCCTTATGGCACACTAACTACTAACACTAACCATTAACCATTAACCTTTACTTTTTGCTCTTTACTTTTATGCAATTTACTATTCTTGTACATATTATTCATTTGCTTTTCCCTTTGCTCATTTGAGCACATGTTTATGTTAATGCAATTTGCCTTTTGCTCACTTGAGCACATAATTGTGTATATATTATTGTGCTTGTGTTTTGTTTTGATTGTTGTGGACCAAATGCAAAGAAATGGACAAATGGACTTAGACTTTAGGACTTCCCCTATGCAAAATTTTGAGTCAAAGAGCAACTAGGCATTTGGCCTTTAGAGTGCTATAAAAGTCAAAGAGCAACTAGGCAATTGAGCCTTTAGAATGCTATGAATGTTGAAGAGGACTTTGAAAGAACAAATCTCTAAACTCCTTCTTGTTCATTCTTTGTTTGTTTGATAGAACTTTTTGATATGTGTGTTCTTATGCTAGGAATTCCAACATTGAGCCAAATTGAGGAACCATTGCCATAGGCTTCTAAGAGAGAGAGATCCAAGATCCATTGGGGATCTCCTAAGGAGCTTGTTTGATTATGTTACTTGCTTGAGCTTACTATTATTATGCTTGCATATTCCAAAGGATGGGAGCTACTTGGATCATCAATATGATCTCAAGAGAGGAACTCCATTTGTGATCTTGTTTCTTATCCCTTACCTCTTGCATGATTAGGACTTTAGCCATTCTTCTTCTTCCCTCCACTCTAACCCAAGCCAAAACTTTTGTGCAAACATTTAACATTTCTTTTCAAACATTAGAAACCTAAGCCTTATGCTTTTGATTTTCAAACTTTCTTTTCATAACACTTATTTTGAATTGAACTTCTAAGTCAACTTTGACCATATTTTGTACATACTTTTCATTGGTAAATATAACCCATTCAAATGTATTTTTGTGGTTTCAATGGCCACTTTCTTACTCAAATTTTTCATAACCTTTAGCTATTAGGTTTGAGTTCTCCTTGAGGTAGATGTAATACTCACCTATATCCTTAGTGATGGACAATGAGTCTTCCATGCTTATTATAGGGTTAACCCCTCACTAGCATGTTGAAGCTATCCTCACATGGTGGATTTGTGGTTTTAGGTTGAGTTTTCTCCCTTGGATAACAAAAGACCTTAAGGCTTTTGGACCAATCAATTCACCAACTCATTTTGAGATTTTTACCCCGAACTACGAGGTTTTGATCCTAATCTTTTTTAAGATGGCACGTAGGCAATGGGTTTATCCATCCAAACACAAAAATGTAAATAAACTTGTCTATTCTCTTCTCATCTCTTCAATCATGTTTGCACAAATAAATTTTCATAAAACACCAACCTTACAACAAGTATGAAAAGGGCTCCCTAGGAGTACCTAGGATGTTTTGGGTGCTTAAAACCTTCCCATTGCATAACCAACCCCCTTACCCAGATCTCTGACATTTTTACTAGTTTTTGATTCGATAAAACTTTTAGGTTTTTGTTCGCTTTCTAACCATTCCTTTGGATAAATAGAAGTGCGGTGGCGACTCGACTTGTATGGTTTACCTTGGATTTAGTCAATATCTCTAATGGTAACGAATACTCCGCTACTGAAAAGTGGCGACTCTGCTGGGGAGGAGTTGCCTAGTGGGTTTTGCCTACTTTTCATATTGTGTTGTATTGTATTGTATATTGTTTTGTGACATATTTTTGTGCAATTTGGGATTACTGTATTGTATGTAATGATTGAATTGCTTGAATATTAATTCCTTGAATGCTTGGTGATCTTTGTGAGATGAGTTATATACCCAAACTCGAATGCACTTAGGATAGGAGAATGGCATAGTCTTGTTGACTTGTGTGGAGTTATTCCTTAGCAAGTTGACTTGCAAGACCATTCACTTGGTGGAGGTCATGTTAGGATCAATAATGTCACACAAGTAGTTGTGGTTAGACATTACTCTTTCCAATATAGGCCTTAGAAGCCAAGGACCTTAGCTTACCAAACCCATCTTGGCCTATTCTTAGGATGTAGTGCGAAAGTCATTCAAGTGTAAGATTTGATACGATTGTTACGCGATACTACACTCATAAGAGTCTCTCTTGAGAATATTTTGGAATACGAGTAGTCGTTTCTCCGATAATATCCGAAAGATGGGATGATGACTATGGGAACCTCTTATAGAACATGTTTGGCAGGTTTAAACCCTAGTACACTCCCTTTGGGTGGTTCTTAACCGAGACTCCATGCTCGTGACTTGCAACAAACCTTTGATTCATGGTTGATCCGTTCATGTATCCTTAATATCAATGGAACTTGGGTGTTGATAGGGTGTAAACCATAATCCACCAAAATGGATGATTGATATTAAGGATGATATGATCCATCCCATGACCTTTGTTTGGTGTGCTTTGCTTGATCCTTGAGTGTGATTGTTGCATTCATGCATTCATGCACCCATTTGCATCCATATCATCAAAACAATAATAAAATTTTCAAGGAACTAAAGTGGTCTATTTGCAAATTTTCAGACATGGAAAGACAAAGAAGGAATACGAAGAAGTACAGTTTTAGACAACCCGGCCTGAAAGAGCTAAGGAATTTGACATCCTATGTATTAGATCCTTTGGGTTTCAAAGCTCGTTTTGGGAAGCTTCTGTCTATTCTGACTACTCAAGTGGACGAAGGATTGATGAGTGTATTAGTGCAGTTCTACGACCCTCTGTATAGGTGCTTCACTTTTCTGGATTTCCAGCTTTTTCCTACACTTGAGGAGTATGCCTACCTTATGGGTATACCTATTCTAGACTAGTTTCCGTTCAATGGCTTGGAGAGTATTCCTACTTCTCGAGAGATTGCTGATCTGTTGTATATAGATGAATCTCTGGTTGGTACTCATATGACTACCAAAGGTGGAATTCAAGGTCTCCCTTCTGAGTTCCTCATCGCTCAAGCTACTATGTATGGGAAGGCCATGAGCGAGGACGCCTTTGAGGCCATATTTGTACTTCTCATCTATGGGCTAGTGTTATTCCCCAACATCGACAAGTTCGTGGATGTGAACGCTATTAGGATTTTCTCTACTCTTAATCCCGTTCCGACTTTGTTGGGTGACACTTAGTTTTCTTTGCATATGAGGAATGCAAAGGGTGGTGGTACCATTGTGTGCTGTTTGCCTCTGTTGTACAAGTGGTTTATTTGTCACTTGCCGCAGACGGTCGCCTTCAAGGAGAACAAAGGATGTCTACGGTGGTCCACGAGACTTATGTCTCTCACCAATAATGATATCTTTTGGTACAACCGTGTGTATGATGGTGTGCAGATTATCGACTCTTGTGGTGAATTCTCCAATGTGCCTCTTCTTGGTACATGTGGTGGGATTAACTACAACCCTATTTTGGCACGTCGTCAGCTTGGGTTCCCCCTAAAGGATAAACCCAATAACATTCTGTTAGAGGGTGTGTTCTTCCAGGAGGGTAAAGATCCCCAAGGCTTGAAGGGCAGGATGGTCCGCGCTTGGCGCAAGATTCATAAGAAAGGAAGAAAGGAGCTAGGTCCGAAGAATTGTATCGCGTTGGAACCTTATACTTCTTGGGTTAGGAGGAGAGCTTCTGAATACCTCATGCCTTACAAGTATCCGAGACATACACCTTTGGTTGTGGCTGGGCCTTCAACCCTCCCTGACCAAGGAGTTGAGGAGTTGAGAGACGAAGACCGTTCACGTGCTTGGATCCGTGAACGAGAGGAGTTGCTTCAGCAGATCAAGGAGAAGGATGCTTTGATAGAGTTCCTTGAGCATCAGGTTATTGATGATCCCGATGATGCATGGACTTCTCTACTTCCTCAGTCTTCCAAGTTTTGGAAAAGGAAGTACGATCGACTCGCCAAGGAGAAGGCAGATATGGAGGCAGCCTACGCGAGGGAAGTGAAGAGGCTCCGTGCATCTTATCTTCCTGTGTCTAGGGCTTTAGATGATTGTTTCTAGGGATCAATAGGATGTTCATTTTCCTTCTCTCTTGTATTGTATTTGGTTACCAAAACTGTACTTCTTTGGTGTAAAAATATTTCCAGATATTATTAATGAGATATTTCCATATGTGATAAATGTTTAATATTTCCAATATTTGCAGATAGAACTCTAAAGTTCCTCTGATATAAAATTAAATCATATGTACAAGCATTGCATGCATCATGCGCATAAGTAGGTTTTGCTCCAGGCTTCTTGTCCTATGGTCTAACTCTGTGTTCTTCATTTATTTCAAAGACAAGCTGACTCACCGGTACTACACCAGAGCCAACATGTCAAGACTGATGGATCATTTGGAACAAGAGAACCGCGAGTTGAAGGAGGAAGTAGCCAGATTGACTACCCTGATGGAGTCATTTATGGCTTCCCAGAGCCAGTCTTCTCCGACACCCTCAACTCCTCCCCAGAGGACGGTCATTTCTGAGATCGCAACTTCTACTGTGCCTGCTGCAACAACCCACTTTGCGCCATCTATGCCGGTCGGGTTCCCGTGGGGAATGCCCGCCAATTTTGTGCCAAAGGGTTTTGCTCCTACTCTTGCTTCTTTGCCGGCATCTAGCCCGGTCCTTTCAGTGCCACCTCTCGTTGTGCACACACTACCAAGAGTTGAAGATACCATCTACCATTCTGAACCATCTGAAGGTCCAGATGTTTATGAAAAGATGGATGACATGAAAGACCAATTCCTTGAGCTTTCGCAAGGAACTGAAGACTCTGAGGGGGAAGGACCTTTTTGGTAAAACTGCCGCTGAGTTGTGCCTTGTGCCCAACGTGAAGATCCCTATTAAATTCAAAGTACCTGACTTTGAGAAGTATAAGGGAAACACATGCCCTCTCAGCCATCTTGTGATGTATGCTCGCAAGATGTCGACGCAAACTGATAATGACCAATTGCTCATCCACTATTTCCAGGACAGTCTGTCCGGTGCCGCTCTCCGGTGGTACATGGGTCTGGAAAGTTTGAACATCCACTCTTTCAACGATCTTGGCGAGGCCTTCGTCAAGCAATATAAATATAATGTGGATATGGCTCCTGATAGGGACCAGTTGATGGGCAATGTCCCAGAAGGAGAAAGAGACCTTCAAAGAATACGCCCAGAGGTGGCGCGAGTTAGTAGCTCAGATAGTGCCACCCCTTGAGGAGAAAGAGATGACCAAGATCTTTTTGAAGACCTTGAGTTCATTCTATTATGAGAAAATGATAGTCAGTGCTCCCTCAGACTTCACCGAGATGGTGAATATGGGAATGAGACTGGAAGAGGGGGTCCGTGAAGGACGTTTGACTCGAGATGAAGGCTCTTCAGCAAAGAGATATGGAAGCTTTGCAAAGAAGAAGGAGGGAGAGGCACATGTTGTGTCTTCCCATGTCAAGAGAAGACCCTCTGTGAAGAGGAAGATTGCCCGCCCCATTAACAACCAACATCAGGTGGCTCATATAGCACCTGTTTTCAGAGAAGCCCAACATTATCAACAACAACAATCTCAGCAACATCAGCAACAACAGCATCGTCCACAACAATAGGCCTACCAGCCTCGAAACAACAACAACAATACCAGCACCAGCTACGAGAGGAAGAGGGTCACCTTTGATCCAATTCCGATGACTTATGCTGAAATCTATCCATCTTTGATTGATAGAAAGTTAATTACTCCACGAGACCCTCCCGTTGTACCTACCAACCCCTAGTGGTGGTACAAGCCTGAGCTTCATTGCGTATATCATTCTGGTGCTCCCGGACATGACGTGGAGAATTGTTATCCCTTGAAGACCAAGGTGCAAGACCTTGTGAGAAGCGGGATTTTGTTTTTCGAGGACGTAGGTCCGAATGTGAAGAAGAACCCATTGCCCGAGCATGGGAAATCTGTCAATATGGTCCAGGGCTGCCCTGGCAAGTACAAGGTCAAATACGTCAGTCATATTTGACAATCACTAGTCGAGATGTATCGTTTGCTGTGTGATTATAGCCATTATGAACATGACCACGATAGATGTCGAGTATGTTCCGTTAATCAAAGAGGTTGTCGCCAGGTGCGCAAGGATGTTCAAGAAATGCTGGATGAGGGAGTCATTGAGATCCTTCAAAACATAAATGTTGACGAAGATGTTGTTGAAGTCAACGTAATTTCCCCGGTATTCCGGATACCTGAGCCTGTTGTCATCAAGTATGATGGTAGCAAGCAGAAGGTTTCTCCTGCTATGACTATTAAGCCAGCCGACCCTATACCGTACTCTTCTAAGAAGGCGGTCCCCTATCGCTACAATGTTGTAGCATTGGAGAATGGGAAAGAGGTGCCCCTGCCCTCTTCGTCTGTCGTTAATATTGCCGACGTCAGCGGCCTAACCCGCAATGGTCGTGTTTTCTCGGCTCCGCCAAAGCCGCAAGCTGACGCTCGAAGGAACGACAATGCTGATTATGCTGAAAGCCCGATTGGGAATGCTCTAAATGCTCCGAATCCGGAACTTGTTGCTAAACCTGCCTCTACGTTGAGAACTCCTGCTTCTGCTGGCCCGAGTGGCAATGCGGAAGAAGACTGTGATGAGATGCTGAGGCTCATCAAGAGAAGTGAGTACAACGTGGTAGATCAACTTCTACAAACGCCATTCAAAATCTCTGTATTATCCTTGCTGATGAATTCAGAAACACACTGAGAAGCTCTGCAGAAGGTGTTGGATGTGGCGTATGTGGATCACGACGTCACAATTGAACAATTTGACAACATTGTTGCAAACATCACCGCTTGTAACAATTTGAGTTTTTGTGATGCTGATCTCCCCGAGGAGGGAAGAGACCACAACTTGGCATTACACATATTTATGAGTTACAAGGATGATGCCATGTCCAATGTACTGGTGGACACTGGGTCATCATTGAATGTATTGCCAAAGTCCACTCTTGCAAAGTTATCATATCAGGGGCCTCCCATGAGGCAGAATGGAGTAGTTGTGAAGGCTTTTGATGGGTCGCGTAAAATTGTGATTGGAGAGGTTGATCTCCCAGTCAAAATAGGACCAAGTGATTTCCAGATTACCTTCTAGGTCATGGACATTCACCCATCATATAGTTGTCTCTTAGGTAGATCATGGATTCACGAGGCAGGCGTTGTGACATCCACCCTACACCAAAAACTGAAGTTTGTGAATAACAAGAAGTTGGTGGTGGTAGGGGGAGAAAAGGCTCTCCTGGTTAGCCATTTGTCTCCCTTCTCTTATATAGATGCTGAGGATGAAGTTGGAACCCCGTTCCAAGCTTTGTCTATCACTGAACCTATTAAGAAGGGAACTCCTTCATTTGCTTCCTATAAAGATGCAAAACTGGCCATTGAGCATGGTGCAACTGCTAGTTTGGGGCAAATGATTAAGCTGGAAGACAATAAGTCCCGGGATGGCATAGGCTATTCTTCTGGGGTCTTCAACAAGCAAGGGTTGTTCAAGAGTGGTGGATTTATCCACACCGGTCAAGACGAAGAGGTTGCTGCCATTCTGGAAGAAGATGAAGAGGATTCTGGCAATTTCATCATCCCTGGAGGGATCTGCAATAATTGGGTCGCTGTGGATATTCCGACAGTTATCGATAACTCAAAGTAATGTTCATTGTGTTTAAAAACCCTTCTCCCATGCCAAAAGGAGGAGTGATGACATTGTTGGCGCATAAATACAATGATATTTTCATTCAATAAATTCATGTTAAATGTTTGTTTTCCAATTATTTTCCCTTTTCGCTTTGGCATGAAATTGGTGATCACATAAAACCCTAGAATAAGAATAAAATCAATCTTTTCATCTGCATAATGATTTCCCTTGTTTGAAATCTAAAATCTCTTTATATCCAAAATCATTATGCAGGTTGATCAAACCCATTGAACATAATGATCCAACACCATCTCCCAACTTTGAATTCCCTGTATTTGAGGCGGAAGAAGATGATGTTGAAGAGATTCCTGACGAGATTACCCGTCTACTTGAGCATGAAGAGAAGGTCATTCAGCCGCATCTTGAGAATCTGGAAACAGTCAACTTGGGGTCCGAAGATTGTGTGCGAGAAGTGAAGATTGGGGCACTCCTGGAAGAATATGTTAAGAAGGGGTTGATTGAGTTGCTACGAGAATATGTCGACGTCTTTGCCTGCTCTTATGAAGACATGCCTGGTCTAGATACTGATATTGTGCAATATTTCCTGCCTTTGAAGCCTGAGTGCGTGCCTGTAAAGCAGAAGCTAAGAAGAACTCATCCTGATATGGCAGTGAAGATCAAAGAGGAAGTTCAGAAGCAAATTGATGCGGGGTTTCTGGTGACTTCTACATATCCTCAATGGGTGGCCAATATTGTGCACGTGCCTAAGAAAGATGGAAAAGTCTGAATGTGTGTGGACTATAGAGACTTGAATAAAGCTAGTCCGAAAGATGATTTCCCTCTACCACATATTGATATGTTGGTAGATAATACAGCTAAATTCAATGTCTTCTCATTTATGGACGGATTTTCCGGATATAATCAGATCAAGATGGCACCCGAGGATATGGAGAAGACAACATTCATCACACCTTAGGGAACATTCTGTTATCGAGTGATGCCCTTCGGTTTGAAGAACGCCGGAGCCACGTATCAACGAGCTATGACTACCTTATTTCACGATATGATGCACAAGGAGATCGAGGTATATGTTGATGATATGATTGCTAAGTCGAGAACGGAAGTTGAACATGTAGAGCACTTGTTGAAGCTTTTTCAGCATTTGAGGAAGTATAAGCTTCGTCTGAATCCGAACAAGTGTACATTTGGAGTCCGTTCTGGCAAGTTATTGGGCTTTATTTTTAGCGAAAGAGGTATTGAGGTTGATCCTGCAAAGGTCAAAGCAATACAGGAGATGCCTGCGCCCAAAACTGAGAAACGAGTCCGAGGTTTTCTTGGCCGCTTGAATTATATTTCCAGATTTATATCCCACATGACTGCCACATGTGCACAGATATTCAAGCTCCTCCGGAAAGATCAGTCTCATGATTGGACCGAGGATTGCCAAAAAGCCTTTGACAGTATTAAAGAGTATTTGTCTGGGCTTCTGATTCTGTCTCCGCCTGTGGAAGGGAGACCATTGATTATGTATCTGACAGTTCTTGAAGACTCTATGGGTTGTGTCCTTGGTCAGCAAGATGAATTAGGAAAGAAAGAGTATGCTATCTACTACCTGAGTAAGAAATTCACTGATTGTGAGTCTCGATACTCAATGCTTGAGAAAACGTGTTGTGCTTTGGCTTGGGCTGCTGAGCGCTTACGCCAGTATATGTTGAATCATACAACTTGGTTGATCTCTAAGATGGATCCAATCAAGTATATCTTTGACAGGCCTGCTTTAACTGGGAGGATTGCCCGTTGGTGTAAGACCCCAATTTTGTCCCTAAGATCCCTCATGGCTTCATATCATAGCATTGCATAGCCTCAAGGATCATTTAGCATTTTGGCTTCCTTTCCCTTTGGGTGGGATCTTATGTGAGTGGTTTTGGATCACCAGGCATTGCTTGCATTGTATATTATTGCTTTTCTTGTTTAATCACTAACCAAAAGCACCAAAAATATGTCATCTAACATTTGTTTTTGCAGTCTAAGCAGCCACAGGTCAAGGCAATTCAAGAGAATCATTTGTACAAGAGCTGATGGTATTTTCTTGAGATAAGGACCATATGATTGTTATTGTGAGCTTACATGAGCAATGGTTCCATTTTGAAGCAAATTTACCAAGTGGCAAAGGCCCAAGTTCATCAGACATTTTCAGGTCATCTGAGGCTCAATACAATCAACTGTACAGTCAATTGAAGGCTTTGAGGTTGGGGAATTGATCTTAACATCCTCATTCATGTTCAAACAAAGCTTATTTCATCATGTCATACATCTATCTTGAAGAATTTGAAGCCAGTGCAAAGGTTTCCCAAAATGGAAAGTGACCTATAATTTCAAGTTTCCAAAAATGGCAAGTTTTTGGTTCACATTCAACTAAACTTTCCAACATCAAAGAAGCTTCAAATGAATTTTTGTTGAACATGAAAGTTGAAGATCTCTCTCTCCCATTTCCAAAAAGTCCAAGATCATGAGCATCTGATGAATGGTTGAAGAATTATGATCAAATGATTGCCAAGGGTGCATAGAAGTTCAACATGCCATAACTTTTGATCCAAAACTCCAATTTGAGTCACTCTTTTTTCAAAATGATCCTTGTGACCAATATTTTCCAAATCCATCATTGCATTGCATGAAATAATATCACATGATCATTTGGCCATGCATGAGTATTTTGGAGGGAAAATGCCTAATTCAAATTTGGTGCATCATACATGTTTAATTCCAATCCAATTATGTGCATGAGTTGATTTTGAGTGAAAATACACCTCCACATAGTACTGTTCACGTCCATTGTTGTCATGCATAGGGTGCACTTACCATTTGTGCATTACACCTCATATCTTCCTAATTACAATTAGCCAATGCCTAATTACTATTTCAGCATGATTAGTGGAAGGTATATAAGCTTAATTGTAACAGAATTTTCATAACAATCACATTCTAGATCTAGAAATTTCACTTCCCTCCAAATTTTCTCTCAATTGAAACTTCAAATTTTTGCACACAACTCATTGATTTTACTGCATAATTGTGTTTATTGAGTGTGATTGATGAAGAATTGAGCATTGGATTGAAGATTTTGGCCAAGATTCGTGCACATCAAGCTCATGAAGATGAACATGGAAGTTGCAAATTAATCAAGATCCGAGCCTTTTCAAGTCATATTTCGCGCATAAAGCTTCACTACAAGGTTGATAGAGGAGATCTGGAGGATTGGAGCTCTTAAATCCACTGTTTTCATCCACTACTCTAAAAAAAGGTTGGAATTCGAAACTCCTAATTCTTCATTCTATTGCCATGAACATGTAGAGCTTTTATCACTGATTGATATGAATAGAATTTGAAATGGTTGAATATTGAATGAGATATGCTGAGTTGAAAGTTTGATTGCAATTATGTTTTTATTCGATTCGCGCGATTCATTGAGATTTAGACTAAATGGATGTTAGATCCGTGTTCCTGGCATTGAGACGGTTCCAATGATATATGCCATGCATAATTCTGGAAATTTTTTGTTGAGTGTCGCCGGAAAGCTGCCGGAGAAAATGACCGGAAACACTGTTCCGGTCATCTGGTTCAGTTCTAGGGCTTCACTGTTGGAGCGCTTGCATACTCACTGACCTGCGTTCGAATCCGTCATTTGGCATTTGTTTGTTTTAATTTTCTTTAAACGCGCTTGCATACGACCTCACCTCTGTTCGATTCCAGCGTGCGCTTGATTTGGATTTCCTCAATTGTTTTATTTGAGCGCTTATATGACCACTGAAACCAGGGTTCGATTCTCAGCAAATGCACTTTTATTCCAATTAACTTTCATACTGTAGCGCCTCCTTGGACATACATGACCTGGACTCGAATCCCTGTTGATGCATTTTATTTTTTCATTTCATTTCATATTATTTCCATGATTCACATGTATTTCCTTTTATTTCATGTTAATTCAAAAAATCACTAAAAATAGTAAATGAATCCAAATAAATCCAAACTTTTTTCTACATGATTTGAATGTCTTTTATTTTGTGATGTGAATTTCTGGATTTTTGCCTTGCTGGAATTTGGAATATGCTTGCTTATTTGAACATGATGCAAATGTGACATGTTGCACCAATTGACTTGTGAAATGCTCATTGATTGTCCAATTACCTTGAAATTTGATATGTTGATTCCTAACATGTTACATGATTTTTGAGCTTTTGTTTGGCATTTTTAGCATATTCCATCTCTGTTTTGGACACATGGATGTATGGTGTGACAATGTGTGTCACACATTTTGATGTTGCTCTTGTTCATTTTCATATACATGTCAATTGAGCTTTTCTGATTCCAATTTTTTGCATGATGCTTGTGTTTAACATATTGTGCACACATAAAAATTTTCATGATCATTGGACTCATTTCTGTTTTAATGTGGATTTTTTATGTTTGATGTCCAATTGTGATGCATTGTGATTGCCTTTGCCTTATCTTGTTCATTTGATGGCTTTTCTTATTGATTTGGATTTGATCCTTTTTAGGACATGTTCTTACTTGATTAAATGTGCTTCATGTTGAACATCAACTTCTGTTTTGACTTTTTGTTTTGCCTTTGACCCTAGTCTTTGCACTAGTGGTTTGTACTCACCTTTTGAGCTTTGTATTTCAGGTTCAAGCAATTAGCTATAATGGTTTATGTGATCTCATTACTTGAGATGCAAGTTACTTTGGTTAACTAACTTTAATTGTGTTGTAGGTCCTTTTGTGGTGAACTCACTTGAGTGATTGCCTTTTAGGACTTGCTTTGTGTACATATGGGAATGTCTTACTGTTGTTGTCTATTGGTTGTTTGTCTGAATATCCTACTGATTGTTTGGCTTTTCATACAGGTGCATTAGTCGCTTTTGCTCATTACTTGAGCTTTGCTTTGCTTGTGGTTGGTTTACCACTTAGGTAATCTCTCTAACTCCATGTAGTCTAGAAGCCCTGTCGTTTCTTTTGGCAGGCATTTGGCTGAAGTCCTCCTTAAGAGGCAATGTCTATGATTGTTTACTTTTGTGCTAAAGACCTCCTTGTCGAGGCATGTGACTTAAGTCCTCCTAAGTGAAGAGGCAATTGGCAGATAGAAGGGATTTGCAATCAATCCCCTGCTATTCAGTTGAGTCTTTCATTATGCTCGCACTACATGCTGAAGCTTTTGAATAAACACCCAAGATCTTGTATAGAGTCAGTCATGTGGAATAGGGTCCCTCATTCTGGATCCCCACACCTTCTTTGATTCAAGCTCACCCAGGCCAGGGTTAAGAGCCATGAGGTCTTATCCTCATTTCTTATTCATCAGCTTCACCCTAACTCTCAATGTTAGTGGTTAAGAGCTCAAGAACACCCATACAGTTTTGGCTTGTTTGTCGAGGTTGATATGACCCCTTGACTAAAGCCCAACCAACTTGTCTGAGCCTCTTGTTTGTGTATAGAGTGTGATACTTGATTGTTTATTTGCTTATTTGTGAATCATTCATATGTTTGCTTTCATGCATGTTTGTTTGTTTGAGGAGTTAGATGTAAGACCATTGATTGGCTATCTGTTTCCTGTTTCTTTTGTGGAGTCAGATGTAAGACCATTGATTGGCTATCTGTTTCCTGTTTCTTTTGTGGAGTTAGATGTAAGACCATTGATTGGCTATCTGTTTCCAACTTGTTTGTGGAGTTGGATGTAAGACCATTGATTGGCACTCCGTTTCCAGTTTTTGTTGTTCTCTTATGAGACCTTGCTTATTGCTTTGTGTTGCCTATTTCCAAAGAAACTTCCTTGGATCATTTCTATGATCTTGAGAAAGCAACTCCTGTTTGTGGCTTTGTTCCCTTAACCCTTTTGTGCTTAACCTTGATCCATGTTTTCCATCTTTAACCCAAACCAGAAAACTTTTGTGCAAACATTTTCACTTGTTTTCAAAACTAGAAACCTAGGCCTTAAGCCTTTGATTTTCTAACTCTCATTTCCTAATACTTCTTCTGAATTGAACTTTAATTTATACTTTGACTTCATTTTGTGGAATACTTCTAATTGGTTAATTCAACCCACTCAATTGCTTTTGTGACCCTTGTCCACTTCTTAATCAAGTTTTCATACATTAGCCATAGATCTGAATTATCTTAGTGGTTGATGTGAATCTCACCGCATCCTTAGTGATCAAATTGTAAGTCTTCCATACTGATAACAGGGTTAACCCCTCTAGTATGTCGAAGTTATTCTCACATGGTGGATTGTTGGCTCAGGTTGAGTTTTCTCCCGTGGATAATGAAAGACCTTAAGGCTTTTGTTTAAAATCAACCCACTCATCTGTTTCGAAATTTTTTACCCGAACTACGGGGTTTTGATCCTTATCTTTCATGAAAAGGTACGTAGGCAATGGGTTCATCCATCCAAACACAAAAATAACTAATTTGCACATTCTTTTCTCATCTCTTCAATCATGTTTGCACAATAAATATTTCATAAACAATACCTTTTGCAACAAGTTGTGAAAAGGGTTCCCTAGGAGTACCTAGGATGTTGTGGGTGCCTAACACCTTCCCATAGCATAATTACCCCCTTACCCAGATCTCTGATTCCTTTTATTAGTTTTCTTTACAAAACTTCTTAGGCTTTTGTTCGCTTTCTAGCCATTCCTTTGGATAAATAGAAGTGCGGTGGCGACTCTACCTTGTATGATTTACCTTGGATCTAATTAATATTTCTAATGGTGACGATTACACCGCTACAGAAAAGTGGCGACTCTGCTGGGGAGCAAATTCCTAGTGGGTTTGCCTACTTTTCACACTTGTTGTGTTATATTGTTTATGACATATTTTTGGTGCAATTTGGGATTACTGTATTGATTGTAATGTTTGAATTGCTTGATATATCAATTGCTTGCATTGCTTTGGTGATCTCTGCGAGATGAGTTCTATACCCGAACTCGAGTGCACCTTAGGATAGGAGAATGGCATAGTCTCGTCGACTTGTGTGGAGTTATTCCTTAGCAAGTTAACTTGCGAGTCCATTCACTTGGTGGAGGTCATGTTGGATTAATGATGTCACACAAGTCATTTGTGGTTAGGCATTATTCTTTCAATATGTGCCATAGAAGCCAAGGACCTTAGTTTACCAAGCCCATCTTGGCCTATTTTTAGGACGTAGTGAGGAGGTCGTTCAGATGTAATATCTGATGCGATTGTTACGCGATACTACACTCATAAGAGTCTCTCTTGAGAATATTTTTGGAATATGAGTATTCGTTCCTCCGATAATATTCGAAAGATGGGATGATGACTATGGGAACCTCTGGTAGAACATGTTCGGCAGGTTTAAACCCTAGTACACTCCCTTTGGGTGGTTCTTAACCGAGACTCCATGCTCGTGACTCACACGTGATTCATGGTTGATCCGTTCAGGCAGCCTTAATATCAATGGAACTTGGGTGTTGATAAGGTGTAAACCATAATCCACCAAAACGGATGATTGATATTAAGGAGGTTTGAACCGTTCATGTATCGTTAATATCAATGGAACTTGGGTGTCGATAAGGTGAAAACCATAATCCACCAAAATGGATGATTGATATTAGGGATAATATGAACCATCCCATGACCTTTGTCTGGTGTGCTTTGCTTGATTCTTGAGTGTGATTGTTGCATTCATGCATTCATGCATTCATCCGCATCCATATCATCAAAAAATGAGAATTTTTTTCAAGGAACTTGAGGGGTTTATTTGCAAAATTTTCAGACATGGAAAGACAAAAAAGGCATACAAAGAAGTACAGCTTCAGACAGCCCGATCTGAAAGAGTTAAGGAATCTGACATCCTATGTATTAGATCCCTTGGGTTCCAAAGCTCGTTTCGGGAAGCTTCTGCCTCTTCTGACTACTCAGGTTGATGAAGGATTGATGGGTACTTTGGTGCAGTTCTATGATCCTCTGTATCACTGCTTCTCTTTTCCAGACTTTCAGCTATTGCTTACCCTTGAGGAGTATGTTCATCTTGTGGGTATTCCTATTCTGGACCAGTTGCCGTTCAGTGGCTTGGAGAGTATTCCTACTTCTCAAGAGATAGCTGACATGTTGCACATAGATGAATCCTTGGTTAAAGCTCATATGACTACCAAAGGTGGAATTCAAGGTCTCCCTTCTGAGTTCCTCATCGCTCAAGCTACCGTTTATGGGAAGGCCATGAGTGAGGATGCCTTTGAAGCCATATTTATGCTTCTCATCTATGGATTGGTTTTGTTCCCCAACATCGACAAATTTGTGGATGTGAACGCCATTAGGATCTTCTCTGCTCTTAATCCCGTCCCGACTCTGTTGGGTGATACCTATTTCTCTTTGCATCTGAGGAATGCAAAGGGTGGTGGCGCTATTGTGTGTTGTTTACCTCTGTTGTATAAGTGGTTTATTTCTCACTTACCGCAGATGTTCGCTTTCAAGGAGAATAAGGGATGTCTACGGTGGTCTACGAGACTTATGTCTCTCACTAATGATGATATCTCTTGGTATGATCGCGTGTATGATGGAGTGCAGATTATTGACTCTTGTGGTGAGTTCTCCAATGTGCCTCTTCTTGGTACATGTGGTGGGATTAGTTACAACCCTGTGTTAGCACGACGTCAGCTTGGGTTCCCCCTAAAGGATAAACCTAATAACATTTTGTTAGAAGGTGTGTTCTTTCAGGAGGGTAAAGATCCCCAAGGCTTGAAAACCAGGATGGTTCGCGCTTGGCGCAAGATTCACAAGAAGGGTAGAAGTGAGTTGGGTCCAAAGAATTGCATTGCTCTGGAGCCGTATACTACTTAGGTAAGGAAGAGAGCATCTGAGTATCTCATGCCTTACGATTATCCGAGACCTACACCTTTGGTTGTGGCTGGGCCTTCAACCCTCCCTAACCAAGGAGTAGAGGAGTTGAGAGACGAAGACCTTTCACGTGCCTGGATCCGTGAAAGAGAAGAGTTGCTCCAACATCTTAAGGAGAAGGATGCTCTGATTGAGTTCCTTGAGCATCAGGTCATTGACGATCCTAACGATGCATGGACTTCTCTACTTCCCCAGTCTTCCAAGTTCAGGAAAAGGAGGTATGACAGACTCGCCAAAGAGAAAACGGATATGGAAGCAGCATATGAGAGAGAGGTTAAGAGGCTCCGTGCAGCTTATCTTCCGACGTCCCGAGCTTCTAGGGATCCATAGGATGTTTACTTTCCTTTTCTCTTGTAATGATTGACAATGTTGTACCTCTTTTCTCAAATATATTTGATGAGATATTTTCCATATGCGATCAATTGCTTAATATTCAAAATTTTCAAATAATACCCTAAAAGTTCCTTCAAAATATAAAAACAAATCATATGCACAAGCATTACATGCATCATTTGCATAAGCAGGTGTTGTTCTCAGCCTCTGGTCTTGTGGCCTAATTTTGTGCTCTTCATTTATTTTGAAGACAAGATGACTCATCGGTACTACACCAGAGCCAACTCTTCCAGATTGATGGATCATCTAGAGCAAGAGAACCATGAGCTCAAGGACGAAGTCTCCAGACTCACTGCTTTGATGGAATCTTTTCTGGCTGCTCAGAACCAATCGTCTCCGACACCTGCAACTCCTCCCCGGAGGACTGTTATTTCTGAGATTGTCTCTTCGACAGTGCCAGCTGCCAGTGCCCATTTTGTGCCAACAGCCATGCCATCCGGGTTTCCGTGGGGGATGCCTCCTCACTTTGTGCCTGAGATTCCTGCTCCGACTTTTGCTTCCATGCCGGCATCTAGCATGGTCCTTGTTGTTCCTCCTCCTGTCGTGCATACCGTTCCTAGGGTAGACGACACCATATATCATTCTGAGCCGTCTGAGGGCCCAGATGTTCATGAGAATATGGATGCGATGAATGACCAATTTCTTGAGTTGCGCAAGGAATTGAAGACCCTTCGAGGAAAGGATTTGTTTGGCAAATCTGCTTCCGAGCTGTGTTTGGTTCCCAATGTCAAGATTCCGGTGAAATTCAAAGTGCCTGACTTTGAGAAATACAAAGGGAATACTTGCCCTCTCAGTCACCTGGTCATGTACGCCAGGAAGATGTCAACTCAAACGGATAATGACCAGCTTCTCATTCATTATTTTCAGGACAGTCTGTCCGGTGCTGCACTGCGTTGGTATATGAGTTTGGACAGTGCGAACATCCATTCCTTCAATGATCTTGGCGAGGCCTTCGTCAAGCAGTACAAATATAACGTGGATATGGCTCCCGATCGGGATCAGCTCAGGGCCATGTCCCAGAAGGACAAAGAGACATTCAAGGAGTACGCCCAGAGGTGGCGAGAGTTGGCAGCTCAGATTACTTCTCCGCTAGAAGAGAAGGAAATGACCAAGATCTTTCTGAAGACCTTGAGTTCATTCTATTATGAGCGGATGATTGCTAGCGCTCCTTCTGACTTCATCGAGATGGTGAACATGGGGATGCGTCTAGAGGAAGGAGTCCGTGAAGGATGTCTATCTAAAGATGAAGGCTCTTATACCAAACGATATGGGGCGTTCACGAAAAAGAAAGATGGAGAGGCACATGCTGTGCAATCCCATGTGAAATCCAGAGGACCCTCTATGAAGAAGAAGTCTGTGCGTCATGCCAGCAGTCAGCACCAGGTGGCTCATGTAGCACCTGTTTTCTGTGACAATCAGCAATATCAGCATCCCAATCAACAACAAACTCAGCAGTATCATCAGCAACAGCATCGTCCTCAGCAGCAAGCCTACCAGCCTCGCAACAACAGTAATCAAGCCAGTACGAGTTATGAGAGGAAGAAGATCACTTTCGATCCGATTCCGATGTCATATGCAGAACTGTATCCCTCTTTGATAGAGCGGAAATTGATTACTCCCAGAGACCCACCGGCTATACCTGTTAACCCTCAGTGGTGGTATAAGCCTGAGTTGCATTGTGTGTATCATTCGGGTGCTCCCGGCCACGATGTGAATAATTGCTTGCAGTTGAAGATCAAGGTTCAAGACCTTGTAAGGTGTGGTATCCTGAGCTTTGAGGACGTAGGTCCTAATGTTACAAAGAACCCATTGCCCGAGCATGGGAAGTCAGTTAACATGGTCCAGGGTTGCCCTGGCAAGTACAAGGTCAAATATGTTAGCCATATTCGACAGTCTCTTGTTGAGTTGCACCGTCTGCTGTGTGATTACAGTCATCTGAAGCATGATCATGATAAATGCCGAATCTGCTCTGTTAACAGATTGGGTTGTCGCCAAGTGTGCAGAGATCTTCAGGAATTGTTGGACGAGGGAACCATTGAGATCCTCCAGAACAGGAATGTTGACGAGGTTGAGCCAGAGGTCAACGTCATTTCTCCAGTGTTTCGAGTACCTGAACCTGTTATCATTAAATATGATGGTAGCAAGCAGAAGGTTTCTCCTTCCCTGGTTATCAAGCCTGCCGGTCCTGTGCCTTATTCATCTGATAAAGCAATTCCCTTTCGTTACAGCGCTGTTGCTGTTGAAGATGGGAAAGAAGTGCCTTTGCCTTCATCCTCTGTGGTGAACATTGCTGATGTCAGTGGCTTGACCCGCAGCGGTCGTGTGTTTTCTGCACCGCCGAAGCCTCAGACTAAGGCTGATTTTGTTGAGCGTCCAGTTGGGAATGCGTTGAATCCTCCGAATCCGACACCTGTTGTTAAACCCTCCTCTGTACAAAAGACTCCCGCTTCTGTTGGCCCTAGTGGCACTATGAATGAAGACTGTGATGAGATGTTGAGGCTCATCAAGAAGAGTGAGTACAACGTTGTAGATCAGCTTCTACAAACGCCGTCCAAAATCTCCGTGTTATCTCTACTTCTGAATTCAGAACCGCATAGAGAGGCTCTGCAGAAAGTTTTGGACTTGGCTTATGTCAATCATGATGTCACTATTGAACAGTTGACAACATTGTTGCAAATATTACTGCTTGTAACACTCTGAGTTTCTGTGACTCTGATCTCCCTGAGGAGGGAAGAGACCACAACATGGCTTTACATATATCCATGAATTGCAAGAACGATGCCATGTCCAACGTGCTGGTGGACATTGGGTCATCTCTGAATGTATTGCCGAAGACCACTCTCTCTAGATTGTCATATCAAGGGCCTCCCATGAGGCAGAGTGGAGTCGTTGTGAAAGCTTTTGATGGGTCGCGTAAGACTGTGATTGGGGAAGTTGATCTCCCAATCAAGATTGGACCAAGTGATTTCCAGATTACCTTTCAGGTTATGGATATTCACCCATCTTATAGTTGTCTCCTTGGTAGACCATGGATTCACGAGGCTGGTGCCGTGACATCCACCCTACACCAGAAACTGAAATTCGTCAAGAATAAGAAACTGGTTGTGGTAGGGGGAGAACGAGCTCTCCTGGTTATCCATTTGTCTTCCTTCTCATACATAGATGCTGAGGATGAAGTTGGAACTCCTTTCCAAGCTTTATCTATAGCCGAGCCTGTTGAGAAAAGGACTCCTTCATTTGCTTCCTATCGAGATGCAAAACTGGCCATTGAATGTGGTGCAGTTACTGGTCTAGGAAAAATGGTCGAGCTTGAAGACAATAAGTCCCGGGCTGGCATTGGCTATTCTTCAGGGGTCTTCAACGAGCAAGGGCTGTTCAAGAGTGAAGGTTCCATCCACACCGATCAAGCTGAAGAAGCTGCTGCTATCTTGGAAGAGGATGCAGAGGACTCTGACAACTTTGTCATCCCTGGTGGGATCTGCCACAATTGGGTCGTTGTGGATGTTCCTACGGTCATTCATAAGTCAGCGTAATATGTTTGCATTGTTTAAAAACCCTTCTCCCATGCCAAAAGGAGGAGTGATGACATTGTTGGCATCATATATACAATGATATTTCATTCAATAAACGCATGTTAAACATTTGTTTTTCCAATTGTTTTCACTTTTTGCTTTTTGCATGAAATTGGTGATCACAAAAAACCATAAAAACAAGAATAAAATCAATCTTTTCATCTGCATAATGATTGCCTTGTTTGATTTCTAAAAAGCTTTTATATCTAAAATCATTATGCAAGTTGATTTCTAAACCCATTGAACATAATGATCCAACGCCATCTCCCAATTTTGAATTCCCTGTATTCGAAGCAGAGGAAGATGATGTTGAAGGGATTCCTGACGAGATTACCCGTCTTCTTGAGCAAGAAAAGAAGATCATTCAGCTGTATCCTGAGAATCAACAAAACAGTCAAACTGGGGCATTACAAATGTAATAAAAAAAAAAGAGGGGTGAAAAATCAAAATCAAAATCAAAATCCAAAATCAAAACAAAAAAAAAATAAAAGAAAAATAAAAGTAAAATTGCACACTCAAACCCCAAGTTGACTGATGCTGAATGGATTCAGAGTGGTTACGACCAGTTGAATCTGATCGAAGAGAAGAGATTGACTGCCATGTGCCATGGTCAGTTATATCAGCAGAGAATGAAGAAAGCATTCAATAAGAAGGTCAAGCCTCGTGTGTTTCGAGAAGGTGACCTTGTGCTCAAGAAAGTCTTGTCTTTCACGCCCGATTCCAGGGGCAAGTGGAATCCAAACTACGAGGGTCCATATGTTGTCAAGCGAGCCTTTTCAGGCGGTGCTTTGACACTTACAACTATGGATGGGGAGGATTTCACTCGTCCTGTGAATTCAGATGCAGTCAAGAAATACTTTGCCTAAAAAAACAAAAACAGAATAGCTCGCTAAGTTGAAAACCCGAAAGGGCGGCTTAGGCAAAAATGAGCGTCTCAGTGGATTGAAAACCCGAAAGGGCGATCCAGGAAAAAATTAGAGACATGAAAAAAATAATTATTTACATCCCGCTAGATTGAGTACCTCACCCTAGGGCAATCTAGGCAAAAATTAGGGATTTGGCAAGTAACTTCATCCTGACAAGACTTTCTGTTTCACAACCGTCTTTTCGTCAGAGATTCTCGCTCAGTCATCGTCAACTGATGCTTCAAATACATCGGATTCAAATTGGTAGAGAAATGGTCATTATGTTCAATGTAGCCCTCTTCCAATATATATTGCCGATTTCAAATTTGTACAGATATATGGAGTCTTTCCATTTGCAGACTACCATTCCATCAAATCAATTTGAGCTTTTATCCAATTATTTGCACTCTTATTTGTTTCAATTCAACAAATGTTTTGCATGTTTTAATTGATAAAATATCATTGTTTTTAAACAAATAAATTTTTCAAAATTTGTTTTTAAACAAAGTGAACATTCACAATGATGAAAGGATACTTAAGAAATCCACAGTGCTCTCCCAAGGGTGGCATGATTTCCGACAGGGTAAGACATTTGTTCATATTCCTGGCATTGGCTGTATCCTCTTTCTCCAGATTGTTGTTGGGGTTGCTCCTCAAGCAGAGCTTCTGTCGAGATTTCCCCCCCCCCCCCCCCAAGCAGGGTATTTGTTGGGATTTCTCCCGAACAGACTTTGTTGAGCAGAGCCTTTATTATGACTCCTCCTCATTCAGAGTGCTTGTTGAGGTTTTCACCTCCCTTCCCTTTAGCAGAGCAGTGATTCTTTCCTCCTCAGCAGTTGTGATTCCTTGTGGAAGGTTCGGTATTTGGTGGTTGATCCCCAGTTCTCCTTCTCTTCCTCGGATAAATCCCCAGTAGATTTGTGGTGGTGGATTTTTATCTGTGGTGATTCATCCCTAGCAGAGATCTTGCTATGTCCTGATCCCCGTCAGAATTGTTTATTCTCCGGTGATCCTGGCTTTTTCTCCGGTGGTGTAGTACCGGGCGTTCGTTCCCTGGGCCTGTTTGTGTTAGAAATGTCTGTTTGTCAGCATTCATCAAACATAAATCATGCATATTCATACATAATCATAACATTCAGATATTCATGTTGCATTCTTTGCCATATATCTTTTGATTGTTGCCTCCTACTTTTTGGTGATACAATTTTCCCCAAGCAGATATCGGTGTGTCTGATCTCCCCATTAAGAGTCACCCCCATAAGCAGAAAGTGTCTATCCTTTCCTGCCATTCCCCCACTGAGATACATCCTCGTGGACGACGGTTGTTTCCGTTTCCTCCCAACACATATATTGGGATGGATTTCCCTATTGAGTTATATCCTCATTAGGATGAGTCTTGATTCAGTTTGCCTTTTTGGTTTGATCCTGAATTGGCCTTTTTGCAACTGTCTCTCGTGCTTCCCCGTGGTATAAATGAATAATTCATTCATATTATCCCCAGCGGAATTTGTGGCCTTCTACCTACAACCCGGTAGTTATAAGTCCTATTTTGTGGTTTCCTACTCACTAACCGGTAGGTGTAATCCCTTCCTTGGTGTCTATCTTCATCCAACATTCGATGTTAATATTCCCTCGTGTGCTCGGATAATTGTCTCGATTAAGCAATTTATCCTCAGCAGAGTTTGTGGTTTCCTACCCAGTCATCTGGTAGGTGTAATCCCTCTTTTGCGTGAATATTGTTCAGTAATCATTGATTATTCACCTTCCCCTCAGCATAATTTGTGGCCTTATACCTACAACCCGGTAGTTATAAGTCCTACTTTTGTTGGTTTTCTACCCACTACCCGGTAGTTGTAAACCCTACTTTTGCCCCTGTGCAGAGTTAACCTTTGTTGTTCATCCCTGTTGATGACGGTTACTCTTTGGTGGTTATCATTATCCAATATTCGGTCTTGATAGCCCCTCTTTTTGTGGATAATTGCTCCGAGCAAGCAATTTTATCCCCAGCGGGTTCTTTCACCGTTTGCCAGTGATATGTTCCCCGGATCTTTGATTTTTTATCAATATATCCCCTGCGAGTCATCTTTCATCTACCCTTTTGTTGGTAATGATCGTTTCTCCCCCTGGTTGGTCACCTATTACAACCTGCAACCCGGTTATGGATAATCTTCCATGCGAGTATATTATCTACGTTTTGACGGCAATAGATAATATATTTCATGCGCTCTTTGGTCGAAGTCTCATTCTTCCCCAATCGAGTAAGACTCGTATTCCTTTTTTTCGAAATCGAATGTCCATCCTTTAACAAGTTTACGTTTTGCTTTCTTCCAGGATGATGAGTGTTTTGGAACACACACCAATTCACGATTTCGGTAAATCTATCCTTTAACAACCTACAACCCGGTTATGGATAATCTTCCATGCGAGTGTATTATCTACGTTTTAACGGCTATAGATAATATATCTCATGCACTCTTTGGTTGAATCCTTTGTTTGTTTCCCAATCGAGTAAGATTCGTATTCCTTTTTTCGGAATCGAATGTCCATCCTTTAACAAGTTTTCTTTCGCTTTCTTCCAGGATGATGAGTGTTTTGGAACACACACCAATTCACGATTTCGGTCGATCTATCCTTTAACAACCTACAACCCGGTTATGGATAATCTTCCATGCGAGTATATTATCTACGTTATGACGGCAATAGATAATATATCTCATGCGCTCTTTGGTTGAAGCCTTTTGTCCTTCTCCAATCGAGTAAGATTCGTATTTCCCTTTGTGGAGTCGAACATCCATCCTAAAAAAAAATAAAAAAAATCAAGTCTGCTTTTCCAGCTTTCTTCAGGATGATGAGTGTTTTGGCACACAAACCAATTCACGCTTTGGTCGGTCACCTATTACATACCTACAAACCGGTATCCCTGGTGTTCCTTCCTTTCTGCTCTTGTCGCATCCGCGAAAAACAACCGGCGGGCTAAAACAAAAACAACACAGAGCCGCCACCGTGCGTTATTTATCCCAAAAGAGGGAAAGGAAACGCTCGAAGTAAACCTTGGAAAAGCATGGTCTCGCGACCAAAGAGAAAGGGATCGGGAGTCGGTTACGCAAGGGGAAGGTATTAGCACCCCTCACGTCCGTCGTACTCGACGGGATCCACGCTCAAAAGATAGAAAAAGGTTGCTAAAACAAACATCACACACACAAGAAACACAGGTGGGAAAAGGGGAGAGGGCTCGCTAGGACATCGCGTCCTATGCCTACGTATCTCGTCTGGAATGAGAATCAGAGCTACCGTAGTTCGGCTCACGCACGCCGAAACAAACACACGCACAAAAAGGCAAACATGGAACCCGAACGCCAATAGCTGGACTTACATCAGCTTCCGAACCAGACAAACCCACACTGGAAACCAGATGCCACTTGATGGACTTATACCGGACTCCAAGCACACAACAAGAGGATACGGAATGCCAATGGCTGGGCTTACATCCGTCTCCTACACACACAAGAAGAAACAATCAACAAGTTACTAAGGAGTCGGGAACTCGAGCCTAGCAACTGTCAAGCAAACACACACAAAAAGAAAAAAAAAGTTTTTCCCGGAGAGATCTCGCGCGACCTCCTGCCTACGTACCTCATCTGGTATGAGGATCAGGGCAACGTAGTTCCCCTCAACAGGGGAGAAAGACTAGCCTAACCAGATAACAGAGGGAGACACAACTAGGGAGACTAACTCGAGCCTAGATGTTATCATGCATAATCATCCCTAAGTTAAGGTTTGCTATCTACTTGCACAACAGCAAGCTAATCCTAACCAGGAAAAAGCAAAGCACGCAAGCATAAACAAAACAAATCAAACATTCACAGTTAGCACACACTATATACAGACAGATGTGGCTCAATCAAGGGTTAGACTGCCAAAGCAAGTCAACTGTATCAGGGTGGTGTTAGCTCTTAACCCTGACATTGAGAGTCAGGGTGAAGCTGATGAAAGGTGAGTGAGGGGTGTGCCTCACAGCTCTTATCCCTGGCCAGGGAGAGCTTCAGACAAGGAAGTGTGGGTTCAGAAAGTGGGAACCCTTCTACACTTAAGACACTGACTCAACTGCTCTTGGGTTAATGTCCACAAGGCATCAACATGTGATGTGAGCCAAGGGACGACTCAACAGAATAGCAGGAGGTGGACTACACACCTCTTGTGTCTGCCAATTGCCTTAACAAAGGTCTTTTCCTGCTTGGGGACAAAGATAAACAAGCACAAACATTGCCTCTTAAGAAGGACTTCAGACAGGTGCCTGGCCAAGTAACAGGCCAGGTCTTCCAGACTACATGGAGAAAAGAAATTCTACCTCGATTGGTTAACACAACCAAGCAACAGCACAAGCAAGTTCTCAAGGAACTATTAGCAACTAATGTACCTGAAATCGATAAAATATAATCAGTATACCAATCACAAAGTCAAAACAAACAGATAAGAACCAACAGTCAACACAATCAATCACATGTGCAAATCACAAGCCCAAAGCAAGTGAGCTAAGCATCCTACAAAATAGAACAAGTTAGTTCATAACAATCAACTTGCATTAATCTCCTTAAAGCATTTGCTTCCTAACCTGAAAAGCAAACTCAAACATGAGAAACAAGACCACTAGGACAAGCCTAGGGTCAAAAGGAGGTGAAAAATTCAAAACAGCAAGTGAAAATTGATCAAAATCAAGATTTATCAAACAAGAGTAGAATCCAATTGGTCTCACATCAAAACTATGCACCAAATCCATTTCATACACAAAACATGTCAAACTATGCACTTTGGAATCACATTGGAGCAAACAGAATGATCACAATCAAACCAATACCAAAATAGCTCAATAAATTCCAAGAAAATTCAAGCATAAACAGAACATATTCAATTAGCAACATATCAAATTTCAGTCTATTTGGACAAGAGGAAGTATGGAAATTAAATTCACTAAGTCAAGTCATGCTTATACAAGTCCAAACAAGGCACAATTTCATGTATCAACTTCAAGCAAGCATAAAACAGTGTAGGAACATGATAAATGCACCAAACGAAAACCATGAAACACTTCAATGTGTCTAAAATCACTCCACAAAATTTCAAGTCCATCCAATACATATCCAGAATTTCACAAATCAATTAAAAACATGTCTCACAAAAAGTTCACAAATGGCTAAACAGCAAATAAAATACCAATCAAATAGGAAATGGATTCAAAAATTCCAGAAAAATTCACATGCATTCTCAACATTCACAAGTATCCTCATGCAGAAATCCAGCTCAATTCAAGTTCAATAATCATAGCAAATAAAATCAAGAAGATGCACAAGATATGGTGTGATACAAAATGTCACACCTCCAAAGATCATATCATATCTCTCAATCCAGGAACTCAAAAATTACAAACCACATATCAAAATGACCAGGAATGAGTCTAGTTTAAGAATAAAAAATTTCATGAATTTCTAATGAAGCATCATCATTTTATGAGCAAAAGAGTGAGCAAGGTGCAAGCAAACATATGTTCATACAAACCCTAGGCCATGCCAAAATTTACACGTGCACAATTTCCATAAAAATCACCAAAAAATACTAGATAGGGCAAGGATCACGGTGCAAAAAATTTCATATCAATTGGATTTATGGTTTGGGAGATATGAATTTTTGAAGGTAAGGAAAAAATAAAAAAAAAGATGAAATAAGCATGTTGGAACATATGAAGCATGTGAAAATAAATGCCAAGGCAAAAATGTGAAATGGCGCCAGCAGGACTCGAAGCGTGGTCCAGTTCAAAAAGTGGCGCCCAAACACTTCTAAACATGAACAGTGAGCGAAAATTGGATCTAGCATGGCTTTTTTTGAAATTTTTCAAGTGTTCTTCATGTTCTTCATGTGTTCATAGGCTCAAGAACAAATGTTCACCAAATTGGACAAACTTTATATCAACGGAAAGGTCTTTCAACGTACATCATGAATCCATAATTATTTAAGCCTAATTCTTGCTAAATAAAAAAATCGAATCAAAACATATTTGTGCACAAAACTTCAAATCATCATAACTTCCTCGTTTCTCAACCAAATTTAGTGGTTCAAAGTGCAGAATTCTCTACTAAACAAGATCTATCCAAAGCATCAATCAATTTCAAGAATCATTGAAGTCGAAAACTCACCTTAATTTGAGGACAGTTGCTAAATCGCGCGTTTTAGGCCTTGAAATGTGAAAACAGAACTTCTATGATGCTTGTAGAAGTGAATGGAACAAGTCTTGTTGCTCAATTACGCACGATCTTGATGAAATCTTGAATTGCCATTGTTGCACCTCACTTTAACAGTCCAAAATTTGGCTTGGAAATGATGAATTCTTGCTTCAATTAGCTTAAATAATGCATGTGGATGATGAAACAATGAAGATCTAAGCAAGGTTTTTGAAGAAATTGCAAAAAAAGTGAAGATGAAAAGTTGAGAGAATTGTGCAATTTTGGATCTAGATCTGAAATTCTGTTATGGTTAATCAAAAAACAGTTAGGATTATGTTTATATATGTTATGTTAATGATGTTAGTAATCACAATTAGTGAAAAATGGAATGGATTAGTGAAAATGCATTTTCATGCTAAATGGACAATTACCAATTCACCCTCACTTATGCCAAACCAATGTAACAGTGAAAATTCTTTGTTGCAGCAAGTTTCAAATGGCATATGTGAGCTAGTGCAAAAGGAATGGAGTGAAAATAATGAATATTTCTCAAAATGCACTTTTTCCCTCCACTTTTTAAATTAAGTCCACTTAAAAAATGCACTTTTTATGTGATGAGTTTTCATGAAATGTGATGATGGATCATGATAGTACATGTCAAATGAAGTTTGCTCAAAGAAACCTCACTCAATTTGGCCTTGTGAATCAAAAGTTATGCCACTTTGAAATTCAACTTTTTTGGACAATGATCAATCCATAACTTGCCAACCACAAATGAGCAATTCATGTTCTTGGACTTTTTGGAAAGGTGAGAGCAAGATCTACAACTTTCATGTTGGACAAAATTTCATTTGAAGCATTTTTGGACATGTAATTTTGAGAAAAAAAACTTTCCATTTTTGGCAGTTTTCAATTACAAGTCACTTTCTATTTTTGGAAAGTTTCCATCTGACTTTATTTTCTTCATTCTTGATGTTTGAAATGTCAAATGAAACTTGTTTAGACATGAATGAAGTGTATCTAACCCTCTCCCACCTCCAAATCCATCAATTCAGGCACAGTTGACCACAATTGACTTTTCTGACTGATAGATGAATTGGCTGTGCACTGATCAAGTTGAGCCTCAAACTCCTGATGAAATGGCTCAATGATGAAACCCTAGCTTCCATAAGCTCAATATAATCATAAAATTATTCCCATATCCATTGAAAACCTCATCTCCTTGCCAAGCCCTGATTGGCCCAATGCAGATGATTAGAGTTGACGAGAGGCCAAAACCCTAATCTCAATGTATCTAATCAAGCATGATGAACCCCTTGGTAATGACAAGACCATGATGATGATTATGTATCATTTCAACCAAGATGAAGCTCAACCCCCCTTGAGGAATCAAGAAACCCTAATTTGAATCACACACCCTCAGATGATTAGTGATCACTCCATAAACCCTCAGGCTTGAATCTCAACCTCTTTATCTTCTAACCAAGACCTAGGAGGATGACTTGTTCAATGTAGCCACATGATATGCAAATATGCAATGCCTAATGACCTACAAATGATATGCAAAGTGTTAAGCTAGTCCCAAGAGAGGAGGGCAAATTTTGAGGTGTTACAGCTGCCCCTATTCAATCCACTATGAACCTGTCGATATGAATAGCCTCGGCTTTCAGATGACCAGGATGAAGAGTGATTGAATACCAAGAACAGACGAACAATTTGCACTCCGATGGGAAAATAATTAACCATGCCTGTCAGAATCGGCAAAGAAACAATCTCGAAAGAAGAATCCGTCTGGTACGGAGAAAAGTCGGCCTGAATACCGAAACAGAAGCGTCGACCTGGATATCAAAATAAATGGTAACGCAGGGATAACCATGGCCTGAACACCACATATCCGCTGGGGATTATCATCTCTTTCTTTTTTCTTTTTTCTTTTTTCTTTTTTCTTGAACCCCGAAATTTTCTCTTTTTTCGTTTTCTTGAACCCCAAAATTTTCTTTCGCGCAAATGATCCCGGATCACTGCATTTGAACCCCGACATCTTGTTTGCCAAATGATGAACCCCATTCTCCATTTGAACCCCAGTCGCCTGACGATAACTTGTGATCGCCATTGTGAACCCCGTTCTCCAGAAAATGCCTCAACATTTCCCTTTCTCCATTTGAACCCCGTTCTCCGCTTTCTTGTGATAATTCTGCTGGCAACGCCGGAAGTAACACCAAAACGCCACTCCGATGGCGACATATCAGAAGACACTCGACCAGACATTGACTGATGACCGGGAGGAAACTCGACGTTTACTGGACATCGAACAATGATGTTTACTTGTTACCAAAGAAAGCTCGACCAGACATATACTGATGACTGGGAGGAAACTCGATGTTTACTGGACATCGAACAATGATGTTTACTTGACATCGAACAATGATGTTTACTTGACATCGAACAATGATGTTTACTGGACATCGAACAATGATGTTTACTTGACATCGAACAATGATGTTTACTTGACATCGAACAATGATGTTTACTAGACACCTAACAATGATGTTTACTTGACATCGAACAATGATGTTTACTGGACACCTGACAATGATGTTTACTTGACATCGAACAATGATGTTTACTAGACATCGAACAATGATGTTTACTTGACACCAAAGAAAGCTTGACCAGACATTAACCAATGACTGGGAGGAAACTCGACGTTTACTGGACATCGAACAATGATGTTTTCTTGACACCAAAGAAAGCTCGACCAGACATTAACCAATGACCGGGAGAAAACTCGACGTTTACTGGACATCGAACAATGATGTTTACTGGACATCGAACAATGATGTTTACTGGACATCGAACAATGATGTTTACGGGACATCGAACAATGATGTTTACTGGACATCGAACAATGATGTTTACTGGACATCGAACAATGATGTTTACAGGACATCGAACAATGATGTTTACTGGACATCGAACAATGATGTTTACTGGACATCGAACAATGATGTTTACTGGACATCGAACAATGATGTTTACTGGACATCGAACAATGATGTTTACTGGACATCGAACAATGATGTTGACTGACACCAAAGAAAACTCGACCAGATAGGGATCGACACGACACTTACTGGTATCGCAAGGACGACATCCACATATGTCAAAACCAGGCAGATGCTTGCCAGGGACTAACTGGGAAATACTGGTGCTCCAAAATCCCGATGCTGAACTCCTCAGAGTGACACCTTCACCATCCAGCGAAACCAAATCTCAAGCGGTAACCACGGCTTGAATCGCGCTGATCGCGTAACATTTCCATCTCTGTCCGACGGAAAAGTCTCCTCCAGTATCGCACTACTGGGGAACATTGACGTCACGATGCTAGACTCCTCAGAGTAACATCTTCCAACTTCTGTCTCGCACGACAAAAATCTCCTCCAGTATCGCACTACCGGGGAATATTGTTGATCCATCACCACAATGTTAAACTCCTCAAAGTAACATCTTCACCATCCGGCGAAACCCAGCCTCAAGCGGTGACCACGGCTCGAGTAACTAATACTTGCAATGCTACTGATTTTCCAACTAGTGAAACCACTCCTCAAACGGTAACCACGGCTTGAGTAGCATCTTCATCCACTGGCAAAACCATACCTCAAACGGTAACCACGACTTGAGACTAGCCTATGCTTGCAATATGATGCATGATTGATTTTTCTGCGTAATGCTCTATAATTATGGAAATGCTACGCGATTTATTATATTTTTTTTATGCAATATGCTATGCTCATCTACATGATGAATGTATAAAAAAGGTATCCCCCTCAAGGGACTCTTCTGGGGAGCACGAGACACTCTGCTGAGGAACTCGCCATCACTCCGATCTCCACCCTGCTGGGGAATAGCGCTGCTGCTGGGAAAAGGCAACCCTTGCTGGGGAAAAACCTCCTTTGCACCCGATCCGCTTGGGGAATTGCTGGGGAAAGAACCACCAATGCACTCTGTGGGGAAACACCAGTCTTAGACTTGTTGGGGATGCAACACTCCAGACTCTGTTTGGGGAACCACCACTCACATATACCTCCGCTGGGAAATAGCAACCTTCAGACCTGGCGACTGGGGAAGTATCGATCTAAAACCTGCTGGGGATAACCATCCTGACCCTGCTAGGGAATCCACAGACCTTGAATCTGCTGGGGAATTAGTCATTCCGACTCTGCTTGGGGAGGAGGACAGTCTGGTACTGAACACCCGTCGACTCATCGAACCACGGCATTCATATCCAACTCCCATGTCATCTTTCCAATTTTGAGAACTCCCAGACTCGTCGGGACCTTTTCTGCTCCATCATCTCGTATTCCCAACTGCTCCGCGCTCGACGGAGAGCGAACTCCTGGGATTTATACATACTTTTCAATCTTCAGACTTTGAAGAGTCTTCTTGATTAATCCCAAGGATCGTCGTACGTCTCGCCGTCTTTTCACCGTTTCTTTCATCATTCGTCCCTGACTGGACTCCATGGGGATTTGTTTTGTCAAAAGCTTCCACATCACAACCTGCAAGTGAGTGAAAAGATCTAACAGTACCTGCAAAATAGATCGTTAGATAAAACCATGCCCCAGGCGTGTCAAGATTTCAACACTTGGGTCACTCAACCTTCCGAATAAGATTTCAAGCTTCAATCTTATAAGCATGCATTGGAAGGGACCTGTATGTCTTAAAATGCAAGATTCTTTATCAAAATAATCGGATGTTTTTGCAATCAAAGCGGTAATGAAAAACAAAAACAAAATTATTTGACTGAATATGCATTTTATTGAATGAAAAGTGTGTGGCTCAAATTGAGCAATACAAAGGAAGCAATTCCTGAAAAGAGGTAATTGCGCACAAAAGGAAAAATCTATCCTAATGGCAATGTGAAACCCGTGATCTCATCGAGTCTCAACTCGGTTACACCCCCTATGTCCTCAGACTCTCCGTGCTTTCTGCCTTCTGAATAAGACGCTTTCTGATCGATCCCTACCGGGGATTATCCGTGTTGCTTTAACCAAAGCGCAAACGATCATGCCAGACGCAGCTATTCGTTTCAATCCCTCTTTTGCCTGGACCGCCCTTTCGGGTTTTCAGTCCACCGGGATACCCTTTTTTGCCCAAGTCGCCTCTTCAGGTTTTCGACTTGTCGGGTGTACTTTTTTCTTTTTATCCCTAATTTTTGCCCGAACCTTCTTCATTCTGTTTTTTGGTTCGCCGGGATGCCCCTTTTTGCCTGGACTATTTTGTTCTTTTCGTCCATCGGGTCTCTTTATACGAAGTATTTTTTAACTGCGTCTGCATTCACAGGGAATGGAAAATCCTCGCCATCCATGGTCGTTAGCAACAAGGCTCCGCCAGAGAAAACCTTCTTGACCACGAATGGACCTTCATAATTGGGTGTCCATTTGCCCCTACGATCGTTTTGAGGAGGAAGGATCCTTTTCAGCACCATATCACCTACGTGATATACCCGAGGTCGCACCTTTCTGTCAAAAGCACGTTTCATCCGCTGCTGATATAACTGCCCATGACAAATGGCTGCCAGCCTCTTCTCTTCAATCAGGCTTAACTCTTCGTACCGAGTTCTTACCCATTCAGCCTCTTGCAACTTCACGTCCATCAGGACTCTCAAAGAGGGAATTTGAACCTCAACTGGTAGCACGGCTTCCATCCCATATACCAACGAGAAAGGCGTTGCCCCAGTAGATGTACGCATCGGAGTTCAATACCCAGAATGCAAACCTCGTACTCATCCACCATCGTTGGTGCACTCAAATGCTTTCCGGGCAACAAAAGGAATGTGGGATCCTTTCAGTGTAACCAAAGCAGCAATAACTCCTTCACATTAACCCCATCAGACATCAGAATCCGTTCGGATTCAGGGTCAGGCCCCTCCTCCGGGATCGGTTACTCTCAATCTTTCGATTAGAGCACCTCGAGATGCCCTCATCAGGGAACTCAAACTTCATCGGTTGATAATCCTCCACGGGTTGCTGGGCGATGTAATCAGACAATACACTCCCCTTGATTGCTTTCTAAGAGGTATATCGAATATCGCATTCAATCAAAATCATTGGCCCTTTCGCAACCCGCCCGGTCATTGCTGGCTCTTTCAGAAATCTACCTGATCAGATCCATCTCAAAATCCACAAAGTGGTATAAACCAGCATATACTGTCTCAGTCGGCGAGCAGCCTATGCCAAAGTACATCAAGTTTTCTCGAACAGTGAATGTATTGTTCCACAGTCGGTAAACTTTTTGCTAAGGTAAATTGCATGCTCTTTTCGACAAGACTCGTCATGCTGACCCACTACACCTCGTAGACCCCTCGAAGGCCGTCAAGTACAGATTAACAATTGCTCCTCCCACAGGAGTTATCAGAATCAGAGGCTCCCGCAAATTATTCCTTTATTTTTCAATGCCCCTTGGCAATCAATATTTCACCTGACCGTTTGATCTCTTTTTATTCAACAGCTTGAATATAGGTTCGCACGCGGCTGTTAGGTGAGACATGAACCATGGCATGTAGTTCAATCTACCTAATAGACCACGAACCTCTTTTTCTGTTCTCGGTTCAGGCATTTCTTGTTTTGTTTTCTTTCTTTTTTTTCTTTTTTTTTTTAACAGGACCAACCTCGATTCCTCTCTTACAATGAACCCCAACATCTTACCGGACCGCACTCTGATAGTGCACTGATTCGAATTCAACCTCAGTCTGAATTATCTCAAGCGGTCAAACGACTTGGCCAGATCTGCCAGATGCCCCTCTTCTGTCCGGGACTTTGCTATCATGTCATCAACATAGCATTCAATTTCATGATGAATCATATCATGAAACAAAGTCACCATGGCTCTCTGATAAGTAGCACCGGCGTTTTGCCTCTCTAGAGGACAGTCTTCTTTCCATGGTAGCCTGTTCACAATGACATCGGTATCCGACCCTGGCATATCCTGACACAACCAGGCGAAGGTATCCACATGTTCTTTCAACGGGCTACCGTCCTGCTCTCGACTCGCCTCTGAAACGGCCCCCAATTTTCATTTCCTTTCTGACCTCGGCGGCACTTGGAATAACAATCTCAACTCGCTTCACGTGCGGCTGAATCACCTTCTCCTCTTGTCTCAACAACCTGGCTAATCTTCTAGCGGATCACAATCTTCTTCGCCTTCTTCTTCGGCATGATAGATCGGATTGTCGAAGTCATATGAGGTGTAACCAAATTGTTATCAATGAGATCCGGAGAATTACTTTTCGAAGTCGGAACGAGACCAATCAAAAAAAGGGAAAAATGAAAACAAACGTTGCCATTTTTATTTGTTTTAAAACTGCAAAAATAAATGAAAAACAAGGAACGCCGCTTTTAATGTGAAAAACATCCATTTATTAATGATGCAAAATTTTGCAAATATGAACATGAGGTGGCCCTTACAATGAACCATTACGTGTCGGGCAACACGCAAGGCTTTCATGCAAACAAAATTGAAAACAGAAATATTACTCTTCCGGATAAATGACAGTGATGATCTTTTTAGGCCTTCCAGTTCTGGATCTCCATCCCTGGTGCGCACGGCTTTATCCAACCCTCAAATTCGCAGTCACTGTCAGTCTCTTCACCTACTGCGACGGCGTAATCTGAATCTTCAGCAATTGCACTTACCATCGCCTGACCATGCGCCGGCATGGGATTGGCATTAACATTCGGAGATGGTGCAAAATTGATGGCCTTGGAGTCTACCAAGTCTTGGACGACATGCTTAAAAGCTCTACAGCCCTCAATGTTATGCCCCGGTGTTCCAGAATGGAATTCACACTGGGCGTTCTCATCATAGTTAGGAGGCCTCTGATCCGATCTTAACGGAACCATCGTCCTTGGCTGAACCAACCCAAGATCCATCAACTTCTTAAACAGAACAGCATATGTCACGGGTGGCCTATCAAAATGGCGATCAATCCCTTTTCCTCTCACTTGGTAGCCATCTCTCTGTGCTCTCTGTTGAGGTGGCTGTTGTTGCTGTTGTGTAGATCGATTACCAGTAGGGGTGATTACCGCAGCAGTGTGCTGGTAGTAACGATCCCTACCGTGTCCCCTTTGGGCATACACAACACTCGATTCACCCTCATTCTTCCTTTGGCCATTTCCGAAGGGTTTCTTCGGTCCTGATGATGAAGCATTACCACCCTGGATCTTCCCCATTTTCAGCCAACTTTCAATTCTCTCCCCAGCCACCACAATGTCAGCAAAGTTGGTGACGGGACAACCCACCATTCTTTCAGCAAAAACCCCCTGCAGGGTACCCATGAAGAGATCAGACATCTCTCTGTCCACCAGTGGAGGTTGCACTCTGGCAGCCAACTCCCTCCACCTTTGTGCATATTCTTTAAACCCTTCGTTCGGCTTCTGAGACATACCCTGCAGCTGGGTACGGCTAGGAGCCATGTCAGCGTTGAACTGATACTGTTTAAAGAAAGCGTCACCCAGATCTTGCCAGCTCTTGATATCCGAAGACTTCAACTTGGTGTACCACTCCAAGGATCCTCCAGACAAACTGTCTTGGAAGAAGTACATCCACAACTTCTGGTCCATAGTGTATGCAGAGATCTTGCGGACGAAGGCTTGAAGATGAGTTTCTGGACAAGAACTCCCATTATATTTATCAAATGCGGGCGCTTTAAATTTCTACGGGATCACAATCCCCTCTACCATCCCCATATTCGACATATTGACCACCCCAGGAGTGGCATAACTCTCCAAGGCTCTGATCTTCTCAGCCAACAACTGAATCTCCTTATTCTGTGGTTGGGCACCATACTGACCGAACGATTCGTTGTGCATAGAGAATTGATCAGCCTCCCTGTCTTCCTCCCTGTCATCATCAACTCCAAAGAATGGCGGGAATAGACTATCTTTCATATCGTTGCCCATCTGAACAGGTTGACCACCAGTGGCAGCACCAAAACCTCCAGCATTGTTTACTATACCCACGATCGTTCTTTTTCCACCATCTCTAGAACCACCCAACCCCTGGTTGGAGACACCATCCAGGTTCACACCACTATTAGCAGTAGAAGCCCGCTCGAGCTTCTCAACTTTGTCAGCTAGAGCTTTCTGACCAATTGCAAAACCCTGCATGATGTTGATCAGCTCATTCATCTTGTCCTTCAGCTCGAGAATATCTGTGTTCGGGAGATCCATCAGTCTGGGAGTATTGCGTCGAGTGAAATATCTGTGCGGGTGTGTTGAGTGCAAAGGTACAACTCTACGAGCACGAGCAATGATTCCTAAAACAATCAAGCACGTTAGAACTGATACCTGCAAAACAGCAAACCGGTTAATATGCATGAATGCAACGTCTATCCATACGAGGAAGCTTCTGTCTTTTGATCCTGGTTTCATCGAGACAGATAATATTTCGACAATAACATTCTGACATTTAAGATGTCTCTCAACCATATTCTCGATCTGTAATACTCCCCATATGGCTAGGCATAGGTTTGATGCAGGTGAATGCAAAATGTGGATGATGCTAATGAATGAATGCAATGCATTGTGCCATCCTCCAAGTCATCTGATCATCCGCTGCACTGAGGCCCAGCCCTGATCTCTGAACTGATCATAACCATCTGAGGGAATATGTAACCACAAATCCAACTCAAGGGTTCCGAAATAAACGGAACTGAAAGATACATCATCATCATCATCACCAGACAAACTCTGAGCAGATAACCACAAGATCTGAATCGGCCCGGGGAATCCTGAAATAAACAGATCCCCACTGATAAATAACACGGACAGCACTCCGGCGTCTCAGAAATAAATGGCCATAAATCCGACTTATAAATAGGACTCTGATCAACGGAACCAATAGTCACCATCAAAGTCACCATCTGAACATGCATCTGTAAGAATCACCCTCCCCTCACAGGTAAATTCTAATCAGGTCATCCTAAGGCGGATAATAGTCTCGACAATCGGGCAAAGATACTCAATGGGTTTGCCCTTTCGGGTGTGCCATTGTAGCTCTCCTGAGATCGTCTAAACCAAAGATCCGGGAAATGATCGGTCACCAGAGTCAATAGTTCAGATGAAGTCACTCAACCAAAGTGGATACTCCACAAAGGAAAAGCTCCCTCAAAAGAACCTCGTCCGGCTTGTGGTACATCATACTGCCAAACACATGTCGACCTAACATGAAAGAGGCAACATGAAACCACACTAATCCTAGGTGTATACTCGGGCCTGGGTTTTAGCCCCACTCAGAACACCCACCCCAAAACAGAGAAACCACCTGCACAGAGGACGGCAACATGATAGTATGATGCATGCAAATATTTATGCAAATATACACACAGTCAGAATAATAAATGCAATAAATAAAGCGGCACAAGCAACCTAAACTATCCTAGAGCGCTAGGAGAGACTCGCTTAGGGAAGATGGACCAGCAATAGGTCAACTTCTATAGTCCCCAGCAGAGTCGCCAGCTGTCGCATACGCGAAAAACAACCGGCGGGCTAAAACAAAAACAACACAGAGCCGCCACCGTGCGTTATTTATCCCAAAAGAGGGAAAGGAAACGCTCGAAGTAAACCTGGGAAAAGCATGGTCTCGCGACCAAAGAGAAAGGGATCGGGAGTCGGTTACGCAAGGGGAAGGTATTAGCACCCCTCACGTCCGTCGTACTCGACGGGATCCACGCTCAAAAGATAGAAAAAGGTTGCTAAAACAAACATCACACACACAAGAAACACAGGTGGGAAAAGGGGAGAGGGCTCGCTAGGACATCGCGTCCTATGCCTACGTATCTCGTCTGGAACGAG
The DNA here is from genome assembly GCF_024323335.1 of Lathyrus oleraceus. NCBI lineage: Eukaryota > Viridiplantae > Streptophyta > Magnoliopsida > Fabales > Fabaceae > Lathyrus > Lathyrus oleraceus. Next base: position 522,525,886 of record NC_066583.1, on the reverse strand, counting down.
AATCAGAGCTACCGTAGTTCGGCTCGCACACGCCGAAACAAACACACGCACAAAAAGGCAAACATGGAACCCGAACGCCAATAGCTGGACTTACATCAGCTTCCGAACCAGACAAACCCACACTGGAAACCAGATGCCACTTGATGGACTTATACCGGACTCCAAGCACACAACAAGAGGATACGGAATGCCAACGGCTGGGCTTACATCCGTCTCCTACACACACAAGAAGAAACAATCAACAAGTTACTAAGGAGTCGGGAACTCGAGCCTAGCAACTGTCAAGCAAACACACACAAAAAGAAAAAAAAAGTTTTTCTCGGAGAGATCTCGCGCGACCTCCTGCCTACGTACCTCATCTGGTATGAGGATCAGGGCAACGTAGTTCCCCTCAACAGGGGAGAAAGACTAGCCTAACTAGATAACAGAGGGAGACACAACTAGGGAGACTAACTCGAGCCTAGATGTTATCATGCATAATCATCCCTAAGTTAAGGTTTGCTATCTACTTGCACAACAGCAAGCTAATCCTAACCAGGAAAAAGCAAAGCACGCAAGCATAAACAAAACAAATCCAACATTCACAGTTAGCACACACTATATACAAACAGATGTGGCTCAATCAAGGGTTAGACTGCCAAAGCAAGTCAACTGTATCAGGGTGGTGTTAGCTCTTACCCCTGACATTGAGAGTCAGGGTGAAGCTGATGAAAGGTGAGTGAGGGGTGTGCCTCACAGCTCTTATCCCTGGCCAGGGAGAGCTTCAGACAAGGAAGTGTGGGTTCAGAAAGTGGGAACCCTTCTACACTTAAGACACTGACTCAACTGATCTTGGGTTAATGTCCACAAGGCATCAACATGTGATGTGAGCCAAGGGACGACTCAACAGAATAGCAGGAGGTGGACTACACACCTCTTGTGTCTGCCAATTTCCTTAACAAAGGTCTTTTCCTGCTTGGGGACAAAGATAAACAAGCACAAACATTGCCTCTTAAGAAGGACTTCAGACAGGTGCCTGGCCAAGTAACAGGCCAGGTCTTCCAGACTACATGGAGAAAAGAAATTCTACCTCGATTGGTTAACACAACCAAGCAACAGCACAAGCAAGTTCTCAAGGAACTATTAGCAACTAATGTACCTGAAATCAATCAAATATAATCAGTATACCAATCACAAAGTCAAAACAAACAGATAAGAACCAACAGTCAACACAATCAATCACATGTGCAAAGCACAAGCCCAAAGCAAGTGAGCTAAGCATCCTACAAAATAGAACAAGTTAGTTCATAACAATCAACCAAACTCAATCAACTTGCATTAATCTCCTTAAAGCATTTGCTTCCTAACCTGAAAAGCAAACTCAAACATGAGAAACAAGACCACTAGGACAAGCCTAGGGTCAAAAGGAGGTGAAAAATTCAAAACAGCAAGTGAAAATTGATCAAAATCAAGATTTATCAAACAAGAGTAGAATCCAATTGGTCTCACATCAAAACTATGCACCAAATCCATTTCATACACAAAACATGTCAAACTATGCACTTTGGAATCACATTGGAGCAAACAGAATGATCACAATCAAACCAATACCAAAATAGCTCAATAAATTCCAAGAAAATTCAAGCATAAACAGAACATATTCAATGAGCAACATATCAAATTTCAGGCTATTTGGACAAGAGGAAGTATGGAAATTAAATTCACTAAGTCAAGTCATGCTTATACAAGTCCAAACAAGGCACAATTTCATGTATCAACTTCAAGCAAGCATAAAACAGTGTAGGAACATGATAAATGCACCAAACCAAAACCATGAAACACTTCAATGTGTATAAAATCACTCCACAAAATTTCAAGTCCATCCAATACATATCCAGAATTTCACAAATCAATTAAAAACATGTCTCACAAAAAGTTCACAAATGGCTAAACAGCAAATAAAATACCAATCAAATAGGAAATGGATTCAAAATTCCATAAAAATTCACATGCATTCTCAACATTCACAGGTATCCCCATGCAAAAATCCAGCTCAATTCAAGTTCAATAAGCATATCAAATAAAATCAAGAAGATGCACAAGATATGGTGTGATACAAAATGTCACACCTCCAAAGATCATATCATATCTCTCAATCCAGGAACTGAAAAATTACAAACCACATGTCAAAATGACCAGGAATGAGTCTAATTTAAGCACAAAAAATTTCATGAGTTTCTAATGAAGCATCATCATTTTATGAGCAAAAGAGTGAGCAAGGTGCAAGCAAACATATGTTCATACAAACCCTAGGCCATGCCAAAATTTGCACGTGCACAATTTCCACAAAAATCACCAAAAAATACTAGATAGGGCAAGGATCACGGTGCAAAGAATTTCATATCAATTGGATTTATGGTTTGGGAGATATGAATTTTTGAAGGTAAGGAAAAAATAAAAAAAAGATGAAATAAGCATGTTGGAACATATGAAGCATGTGAAAATAAATGCCAAGGCAAAAATGTGAAATGGCGCCAGCAGGACTCGAAGCGTGGTCCAGTTCAAAAAGTGGCGCCCAAACACTTCTAAACATGAACAGTGAGCGAAAATTGGATCTAGCATGGCTTTTTTTTGAAATTTTTCAAGTGTTCTTCATGTTCTTCATGTGTTCATAGGCTCAAGAACAAATGTTCACCAAATTGGACAAACTTTATATCAACGGAAAGGTCTTTCAACGTACATCATGAATCCATAATTATTTAAGCCTAATTCTTGCTAAATAAAAAAATCGAATCAAAACATATTTGTGCACAAAACTTCAAATCATCATAACTTCCTCGTTTCTCAACCAAATTTAGTGGTTCAAAGTGCAGAATTCTCTACTAAACAAGATCTATCCAAAGCATCAATCAATTTCAAGAATCATTGAAGTCGAAAACTCACCTTAATTTGAGGACAGTTGCTAAATCGTGCGTTTTAGGCCTTGAAATGTGAAAACAGAACTTCTATGATGCTTGTAGAAGTGAATGGAACAAGTCTTGTTGCTCAATTACGCACGATCTTGATGAAATCTTGAATTGCCATTGTTGCACCTCACTTTAACAGTCCAAAATTTGGCTTGGAAATGATGAATTCTTGCTTCAATTAGCTTAAATAATGCATGTGGATGATGAAACAATGAAGATCTAAGCAAGGTTTTTGAAGAAATTGCAAAAAAAGTGAAGATGAAAAGTTGAGAGAATTGTGCAATTTTGGATCTAGATCTGAAATTCTGTTATGGTTAATCAAAAAACAGTTAGGATTATGTTTATATATGCTATGTTAATGATGTTAGTAATCACAATTAGTGAAAAATTGAATGGATTAGTGAAAATGCATTTTCATGCTAAATTGACAATTACCAATTCACCCTCACTTATGCCAAACCAATGTAACAGTGAAAATTCTTTGTTGCAGCAAGTTTCAAATGGCATATGTGAGCTAGTGCAAAAGGAATGGAGTGAAAATAATGAATATTTCTCAAAATGCACTTTTTCCCTCCACTTTTTAAATTAAGTCCACTTAAAAAATGCACTTTTTATGTGATGAGTTTTCATGAAATGTGATGATGGATCATGATAGTACATGTCAAATGGAGTTTGCTCAAAGAAACCTCACTCAATTTGGCCTTGTGAATCAAAAGTTATGCCACTTTGAAATTCAACTTTTTTGGACAATGATCAATCCATAACTTGCCAACCACAAATGAGAAATTCATGTTCTTGGATTTTTTGGAAAGGTGAGAGCAAGATCTACAACTTTCAAGTTGGACAAAATTTCACTTGAAGCATTTTTGGACATGTAATTTTGAGAAGAAAAAATTTCCATTTTTGGCAGTTTTCAATTACAAGTCATTTTCTATTTTTGGAAAGTTTCCATCTGACTTTATTTTCTTCATTCTTGATGTTTGAAATGTCAAATGAAACTTGTTTAGACATGAATGAAGTGTATCTAACCCTCTCCCACCTCCAAATCCATCAATTCAGGCACAGTTGACCACAATTGACTTTTCTGACTGATAGATGAATTGGCTGTGCACTGATCAAGTTGAGCCTCAAACTCCTGATGAAATGGCTCAATGATGAAACCCTAGCTTCCATAAGCTCAATATAATCATAAAACAATTCCCATATCCATTGAAAACCTCATCTCCTTGCCAAGCCCTGATTGGCCCAATGCAGATGATTAGAGTTGACTAGAGGCCAAAATCCTAATCTCAATGTATCTAATCAAGCATGATGAACCCCTTGGTAATGACAAGACCATGATGATGATTATGTATCATTTCAACCAAGATGAAGCTCAACCCCCCTTGAGGAATCAAGAAACCCTAATTTGAATCACACACCCTCAGATGATTAGTGATCACTCCATAAACCCTCAGGCTTGAATCTCAACCTCTTTATCTTCTGACCAAGACCTAGGAGGATGACTTGTTCAATGTAGCCACATGATATGCAAATATGCAATGCCTAATGACCTACAAATGATATGCAAAGTGTTAAGCTAGTCCCAAGAGAGGAGGGCAAATTTTGAGGTGTTACAGCTCCCTATTATGACTTCGGTCCCCTGTGGAGTCAGATTTTCCTGAGTCGAAATATACCTTTGAAGGTCTTCCTCAGATGTTTGAAGTTTTGATATCTCTCACCCTTATACCGGTCTTTGATATTCATTTCTTCTTGAGCTTGTTACCTACAAACCGGTAACACCTCATTCCTGTTATTTCCTCAGGATTGTCTTTTTAGACATCCCCAGTGGAGTCCCTTAGTGGATTGTTCCCCTCTGTGTCCGGATTTTTATCCGAAGTATCCTTTGTGGATAATTCTGCTGTATTAGTATATTCCCCAATACATGCGCCTTCGAGTCAGTTTCGAGCCTTCCAATGGATTTATTCCCTTTGGAAACTCTTTTCCCCAGTTTTGAATCGTGACCTGCTCAGGCATTTTTCAATCCTTTGTTCCCCAGTAGGGTCTTTCCCCCCATAGAATGAACTATTCATGGGAGTTGTTCTTTTTATCCATTTGTTCTTTTCTTCTTTGTGGACATATATCCCCACAGAGTTTTGTTTTGCATTCATACATTTGAATCATGAGGTCTCTTAGGGACCAAAATTTGTCTCTTTGTTATTATTTAAGCCCATTCTACCGCGTCGAGACAAAGATTTTAACCTTCACTTCTCCGGCTAGAATGACCTTAAATAGGGGCATCTGTAAGACCCCAATTTTGTCCCTAAGATCCCTCATGGCTTCATATCATAGCATTGCATAGCCTCAAGGATCATTTAGCATTTTGGCTTCCTTTCCCTTTGGGTGGGATCTTTTGTGAGTGGTTTTGGATCACCAGGCATTGCTTGCATTGTATATTATTGCTTTTCTTGTTTAATCACTAACCAAAAGCACCAAAAATATGTCATCTAACATTTGTTTTTGCAGTCTAAGCAACCACAGGTCAAGGCAATTCAAGAGAATCATTTTTACAAGAGCTGATGGTATTTTCTTGAGATAAGGACCATATGATTGTAATTGTGAGCTTACATGAGAAATGGTTCCATTTTGAAGCAAATTTACCAAATGGCAAAGGCCCAAGTTCATCAGACATTTTCAGGTCATCTGAGGCTCAATACAATCAACTGTACAGTCAATTGAAGGCTTTGAGGTTAGGGAATTGATCTTAACATCCTCATTCATGTTCAAACAAAGCTTATTTCATCATGTCATACATCTATCTTGAAGAATTTGAAGCCAGTGCAAAGGTTTCCCAAAATGGAAAGTGACCTATAATTTCAAGTTTCCAAAAAGGGCAAGTTTTTGGTTCACATTCAACTAAACTTTCCAACATCAAAGAAGCTTCAAATGAATTTTTGTTGAACATGAAAGTTAAAGATCTCTCTCTCCTATTTCCAAAAAGTCCAAGATCATGAGCATCTGATGAATGGTTGAAGAATTATGATCAAATGATTGCCAAGGGTGCATAGAAGTTCAACATGCCATAACTTTTGATCCAAAACTCCAATTTGAGTCACTCTTTTTGAAAAATGATCCTTGTGACCAATATTTTCCAAATCCATCATTGTATTGCATGAAATAATATCACATGATCATTTGGCCATGCATGAGTATTTTGGAGGGAAAATGCCTAATTCAAATTTGGTGCATCATACATGTTTAATTCCAATCCAATTATGTGCATGAGTTGATTTTAAGTGAAAATACACCTCCACATAGTACTGTTCACGTCCATTGTTGCCATGCATAGGGTGCACTTACCATTTGTGCATTACACCTCATATCTTCCTAATTACAATTAGCCAATGCCTAATTACTATTTCAGCATGATTAGTGGAAGGTATATAAGCTTAATTGTAACAGAATTTTCGTAACAATCACATTCTAGATCTAGAAATTTCACTTCCCTCCAAATTTTCTCTCAATTGAAACTTCAAATTTTTGCACACAACTCATTGATTTTACTGCATAATTGTGTTTATTGAGTGTGATTGATGAAGAATTGAGCATTGGATTGAAGATTTTGGCCAAGATTCGTGCACATCAAGCTCATGAAGATGAACATGGAAGTTGCAAATTAATCAAGATCCAAGCCTTTTCAAGTCATATTTCGCGCATAAAGCTTCACTACAAGGTTGATAGAGGAGATCTGGAGGATTGGAGCTCTTGAATCCACTGTTTTCATCCACTACTCTCAAAAAAGGTTGGAATTCGAAACTCCTAATTCTTCATTCTATTGCCATGAACATGTAGAGCTTTTATCACTGATGATCCTGATATGAATAGAATTTGAAATGGTTGAATATTGAATGAGATATGCTGAGTTGAAAGTTTGATTGCAATTATGTTTTTATTCGATTCACACGATTCATTGAGATTTAGACTAAATGGATGTTAGATCCGTGTTCCTGGCATTGAGACGGTTCCAATGATATATGCCATGCATAATTCTGGAATTTTTTTGTTGAGTGTCGCCGGAAAGCTGCCGGAGAAGATGACCGAAAACACTGTTCCGGTCACCTGGTTCAGTTCTAGGGCTTCACTGTTGGAGCGCTTGCATACTCACTGACCTGCGTTCGAATCCGTCATTTGGCATTTGTTTGTTTTAATTTTCTTTAAACGCGCTTGCATACGACCTCACCTCTGTTCGATTCCAGCGTGCGCTTGATTTGGATTTCCTCAATTGTTTTATTTGAGCGCTTATATGACCACTGAAACCAGGGTTCGATTCTCAGCAAATGCACTTTTATTCCAATTAACTTTCATACTGTAGCGCCTCCTTGGACATACATGACCTGGACTCGAATCCCTGCTGATGCATTTCTTTTTTTCATTTCATTTCATATTATTTCCATGATTCACATGTATTTCCTTTTATTTCATGTTAATTCAAAAAATCACTAAAAATAGTAAATGAATCCAAATAAATCCAAACTTTTTTCTACATGTTCATTTGAGTGTCTTTTATTTTGTGATGTGAATTTCTGGATTTTTGCCTTGCTGGAATTTGGAATATGCTTGCTTATTTGAACATGATGCAAATGTGACATGTTGCACCAATTGACTTGTGAAATGCTCATTGATTGTCCAATTACCTTGAAATTTGATATGCTGATTCCTAACATGTTACATAATTTTTGAGCTTTTGTTTGGCATTTTTAGCATATTCCATCTCTATTTTGGACACATGGATGTATGGTGTGACAATGTGTGTCACACATTTTGATGTTGCTCTTGTTCATTTTCATATACATGTCAATTGAGCTTTTCTGATTCCAATTTTTTGCATGATGCTTGTGTTTAACATGTTATGCATACATAAAAAATTTCATGATCATTGGACTCATTTTTGTTTTAATGTGGATTTTTTATGTTTGATGTCCAATTGTGATGCATTGTGATTGCCTTTGCCTTATCTTGTACATTTGATGGCTTTTCTTATTGATTTGGATTTGATCCTTTTTAGGACATGTTCTTACTTGATTAAATGTGCTTCATGTTGAACATCAACTTCTGTTTTGACTTTTTGCTTCGCCTTTGACCCTAGTCTTTGCACTAGTGGTTTGTACTCACCTTTTGAGCTTTGTATTTCAGGTTCAAGCAATTAGCTACTTGAGATGCAAGTTACTTTGGTTAACTAACTTTAATTGTGTTGTAGGTCCTTTGGTGGTGAACTCACTTGAGTGATTGCCTTTTAGGACTTGCTTTGTGTACATATGGGAATCTCTTACTGTTGTTGTCTGTTGGTTGTTTGTCTGAATATCCTACTGATTGTTTGGCTTTTCATACAGGTACATTAGTCGCTTTTGCTCATTACTTGAGCTTTGCTTTGCTTGTGGTTAGTTTACCACTTAGGTAATCTCTCTAACTCCATGTAGTCTGGAAGCCCTGTCATTTCTTTTGGCAGGCATTTGGCTGAAGTCCTCCTTAAGAGGCAATGTCTGTGATTGTTTACTTTTGTGCTAAAGACCTCCTTGTCGAGGCATGTGACTTAAGTCCTCCTAAGTGAAGTGGCAATTGGCAGATAGAAGGGATTTGCAATCAATCCTCTGCTATTCAGTTGAGTCTTTCATTATGCTCGCACTACGTGCTGAAGCTTTTGAATAAACACCCAAGGTCTTGTATAGAGTCAGTCATGTGGAATAGGGTCCCTCATTCTGGATCCCCACACCTTCTTTGATTCAAGCTCACCCAGGCCAGGGTTAAGAGCCATGAGGTCTTATCCTCATTTCCTATTCATCAGTTTCACCCTAACTCTCAATGTTAGTGGTTAAGAGCTCAAGAACACCCATACAGTTTTGGCTTGTTTGTCGAGGTTGATATGACCCCTTGACTAAAGCCCAACCAACTTGTCTGATCATCTTGTTTGTGTATAGAGTGTGATACTTGATTGTCTGTTTGCTTATTTGTGAATCATTCATATGTTTGCTTTCATGCATGTTTGTTTGTTTGAGGAGTCAGATGTAAGACCATTGATTGGCTATCTGTTTCCTGTTTCTTTTGTGGAGTCAGATGTAAGACCATTGATTGGCTATCTGTTTCCTGTTTCTTTTGTGGAGTTAGATGTAAGACCATTGATTGGCTATCTGTTTCCAACTTGTTTGTGGAGTTGGATGTAAGACCATTGATTGACACTCCGTTTCCAGTTTTTGTTGTTCTCTTATGAGACCTTGCTTATTGCTTTGTGGTGCCTATTTCCAAAGGAACTTCCTTGGATCATTTCTATGATCTTGAGAAAGCAACTCCTGGTTGTGGCTTTGTTCCCTTGACCCTTTTGTGCTTAACCTTGATCCATGTTTTCCATCTTTAACCCAAACCAGAAAACTTTTGTGCAAACATTTTCACTTGTTTTCAAAACTAGAAACCTGGGCCTTAAGCCTTTGATTTTCTAACTCTCATTTCCTAATACTTCTTCTGAATTGAACTTTAATTCATACTTTGACTTCATTTTGTGGAATACTTCTAATTGGTTAATTCAACCCACTCAATTGCTTTTGTGACCCTTGTCCACTTATTAATCAAGTTTTCATACATTAGCCATAGATCTGAATTATCTTAGTGGTTGATGTGAATCTCACCGCATCCTTAGTGATCGAATTGTAAGTCTTCCATACTGATAACAGGGTTAACCCCTCTAGTATGTCGAAGCTATTCTCACATGGTGGATTGTTGGCTCAGGTTGAGTTTTCTCCCGTGGATAATGAAAGACCTTAAGGCTTTTGTTTAAAATCAACCCACTCATCTGTTTCGAAATTTTTTACCCGAACTACGGGGTTTTGATCCTTATCTTTCATGAAAAGGTACGTAGGCAATGGGTTCATCCATCCAAACACAAAAATAACTAATTTGCACATTATTTTCTCATCTTTTCAATCATGTTTGCACAATAAATATTTCATAAACAATACCTTTTGCAACAAGTTGTGAAGAGGGTTCAATAGGAGTACCTAGGATGTTGTGGGTGCCTAACACCTTCCCATAGCATAATTACCCCCTTACCCAGATCTCTGTTTCCTTTTATTAGTTTTCTTTGCAAAACTTCTTAGGCTTTTGTTCGCTTTCTAGCCATTCCTTTGGATAAATAGAAGTACGGTGGCGACTCTACCTTGTATGATTTACCTTGGATCTAATTAATACTTCCAATGGTGACGATTACACCGCTACAGTTGGCAGATGTTGTTATCTGAGTATGATATTGAGTATCGAGCTCAGAAGGCTATTAAAGGTAGTATCTTGGCTGACCACTTGGCACATCAACCAATAGAGGATTATCAGTCAGTTCAGTATGACTTCCTAGATGAGGAAATTCTGTATTTGAAAATGAAGGATTGCGATGAGCCTACGCTCGACGAAGGGCCAGAGCCTGGTTCCCGATGGAGCATGGTGTTTGATGGCGCAGTGAATCAATATGGAAATGGTATTGGGGCAGTGATTATTACCCCTCAGGGCACACATTTTCCGTTTACAGCAAGGCTAACTTTCAAATGCACGAATAATATGGCTGAGTATGAGGCCTGTATTATGGGATTGGAAGAATGTGTTGATTTGAGGATCAAGCATCTCGATGTTTATGGTGATTCGGCCCTCGTTGTTAATCAGATTAAGGGTGAATGGGAGACGAATCAGCCTGGCCTCATCCCATATAGAGATTATGCGAGGAGGATTTCAACATTCTTTACTGAGGTTGACTTCCATCATATTCCTCGAGATGAGAATCGGATGGCAGATGCTCTTGCTACACTTGCTTCGATGATTGTGGTAAGGATGTGGAATGAAGTTCCCAATATCACTGTGATGCGCTTGGACAGACCAGCTCATGTATTTGCAGTAGAGGAGGTGCAAGATGATAAGCCGTGGTATTATGACATCAAGTGTTTTCTTCAGAGCCATATTTACCCACCTGGGGCATCTGTGAAAGATAGGAAGACTTTGAGGAGATTGTCAGCCAGTTTCTACCTCAATGGCGATGTGCTTTATAAGAGAAATTTTGATAAGGTGCAGCTCAGATGTGTGGATAGACACGAAGCAGACCTGTTAATGACAGAGGTCCAATAGGGTTCATTTGGTACTCATTCCAATGGACATGCCATGGCTAGAAAGATGTTGAGGGCAAGCTACTATTGGATGACAATGGAGTCTGATTGCTGCAAATATGTGAAGAAATGCCATAAGTGTCAGATTTATGCAGATAAGATTCATATTCCCCCGACACTTCTGAATGTGATTTCATCACCATGGCCTTTCTCCATGCGGGGAATTGACATGATTGGCATGATAGAGCCAAAAGCATCCAACGGTCACAGATGTATCCTCGTAGCAATTGATTACTTCACTAAGTGGGTGGAAGCGGCATCATATGCAAATGTGACCAGACAGGTGGTTGTGAAGTTTATCAAAAGTCAACTCATATGCCGTTATGGTGTGCCAGATAAGATCATTACTGATAATGGATCTAACTTGAACAACAAGATGATGAAAGAGCTGTGTAGCGAGTTCAAGATTGCACATCATAATTCTTCTCCCTACAGACCCAAGATGAATGGGGCTGTTGAAGCTGCTAATAAGAATATCAAGAAGATTATCCAGAAGATGGTTGTCACGTACAAAGATTGGCATGAGATGTTGCCATTTGCTTTGCATGGATATCGTACGTCTGTCCGCACTTCAACAGGGGCAACCCCTTTCTCTCTTGTTTACGGCATGGAGGTTGTACTCCCAATAGAGGTGGAGATCCTATCAATGAGAGTCGTGATGGAAGCCAAGTTGACTGATGCTGAATGGGTGCAGGGTCGTTACGACCAATTGAATTTAATTGAAGAGAAGAGATTGACGGCCATGTGCCATGGTCAGTTATATCAACAAAGGATGAAGAAAGCCTTTGATAAGAAGGTCAAGCCTCGTGTGTTCCGAGAGGGTGATCTTGTGCTCAAGAAAGTTTTGTCTTTCGCGCCCGATTCCAGGGGCAAGTGGACTCCAAACTATGGAGGTTCATACGTTGTTAAGAGAGCCTTTTCAGGCGGTGCTTTGATACTTACAACTATGGATGGGGAGGATTTCACTCGTCCTGTGAATTCAGATGCAGTCAAGAAATACCTCGCCTAAAATAAAAACAGAATAACTCGCTAAGTTGAAAACCCGAAAGGGCGGCTTTGGCAAAAATGAGCGTCTCGGTGGATTGAAAACCCGAAAGGGCGATCCAGGCAAAAGTTAGAGACATAAAAAATGGGTATGTATCTCGCTAGATTGAGTACCTCACCCTGGGGCAATCTAGGCAAAAATTAGGGATTTGGTAAGTAACTGCATCCTGACAAGACTTTGTTCTACAAACTGTCATTTGTCAAAATTTCCTCTTTCAACCATCGTCAACCGAAGCTTCAAATACATCGGATTCAGAGTTGGTGGAGAAATGGTCATTATGTTCAATGTAGCCCTTTTTCCAATATATATCACCAATTTCAAATTTGTAAAGATCTATGGAGTCTTGCCATTGGCAGACTACCATTCCATCAAATAAATTTGAGCCTTTATCCAATTATTTGCACTCTTATTTGTTTTTTCATTCAACAAATATTTTGCATGTTTTCAATTGAGAAATATCATTATTCTAAACAATTAAATTTTTTATAAACTTGTTTTTAAACAAAGTGAACATTCACAATGATAAAAGGATACTGGGGATGTCTTCAGTGCTCTCCCAAAGATGGTATGATTCTCAATAGGGTAAGACATTTGTTCATATTCCTGGCATACTTGTGTCCTCTTCCTGCAGAGCCTATTTGTAGTTTTTCTCCCGAGCAAAATGTTTGGTAAAGATATTCATCCCTCCTTCCTTCAGCAGAGTAATGATCCTTCCTCCTCAGCAGATGTGATCTCTTCAGTAGGGCGGTATTTGGTGATCTTTGGAAGCTTCTAATTGATGACTGTTCCCCAGAGATCCATCCCCTCCTCTGATAATTTTCCCCGGTAGAATTTCTGCTACGGCGGAGTTCATCTGTGCGATGATCTTGTCCCCAGTTGGAGTGGCAGATATGCATTCCCCTGTAGAGATCTTTGTTTCATGGTATCTCTTGCCCCTCATCAGATGGGATGTTTTCCACTGGGCCTGGCTTTCTCTCTTGAGATGTAGTACCGGATGTTTGTTCATCGTTCGTTGAACCTGGTTGTGTTAGAAATGTCTGTTTGTCAGCATTCATCATACATAAACCATGCATATATGCATAATTTTAACATTCAGATATTCATGTTGCATCTTTTGTTATATATCTTTGTTTGTTATCCCCTGCTGATTGGTAAAGTTTCCCCAAAGAAGATGTTTGTGTCTGATCTCCTCATGTAGAGTCAGCCCCATAAGCAGAAAGTGTTTATCCTTTCTTCCATATTTCCCACCGAGTTATATCCTCGTGGATGATGGTTGTTTCTATTTCCTCCCAACACATATATTGGGATGGAATTCCCCATTGAGTTATATCCTCATAGGGACAAGTCTTGTTTCATCGTGCCTCTCTAGTTTGATCCTAGATCGGCTTCTCGTGTCTTTTTCCTACGATTCCCTATAGTCCAGATGAATGATTGCTCAGTAACCAGTAATTATCCATATTTTCCAAGGCGGAGTTTGTGGTTTTCTACCTTTATATTGGTAGTTGTAAACCCTTTTTTTGTCCCCTTTGCAGAGTTAACCTTATTTTTGTTCATCCTGACCGATGACGGTTTCTCTTCCGTGGTTTTCTACCCAGTATCTGGTAGATGTAATCCCCTCCTTGACGGTTATCTTTATCCAATATTCGGTATTGATAGTCCTTCACCCTTTTTGAGTATATATCCCGGTAACCAGTGATATATCTCCCGGATCATTGCCTTTGTCAATGTATCCCCAGCGAGTCATCTTTCATTCGTCTTTGTCGGAAATGATCGTTTCTCCCTTTGTTTTGGCCATCTTTATATACCTAGTAGTTGGTATCCCGATGCCCTTTCCGTTCGGTCGATTTATCCTTTAGTAACCCAGTAACCGGTTGTGGATAATCTTCCATGCGAGTATGTTATCTACGTTCTGACGGTAATAGATAATATATCTCATGCACTCTTTGGTCGAAGTCTTTATTCTTCCCCAGTCGAGTAAGATTCGTGTCCCCTTGTATGGAATCGAATGCCCATCCTATAATCGAGTTTGCTTTGTAGCCCTCTTTTGGATGATGAGTGTCTTGGGAATATTCCTTAATTCACGCCTTGGTCGGTCACCTATTATATGCCCAGTAACCGGTATCCCTGGTGTTCCTTCCTTCTTGCTCCCTATTATGACTTTTTTGTCCCATGTGGAGTCAAATTTCCCTGAGTTGAAATATACCCTTTTAGGTTTTCCTCAGATGATTTTGGATGTTTGATATCTCTCACATTTATAACGGTCTTAGATATTCATTCTCCCCGAGCATGTTGTTCTCTCACCCTTATACCGGTGTTCGGATCACATGTCTCTTTGAGCTTATTACCCAGTGTAGCACCTCAAATTTTCACCTCTCATTGTGTACATTCATTTTCATATTAGGTCATTAACATAACATAGTCCACTGCATAGCATTGCATTGTCCTTTGCCCAAGTGCAAGTCATCAGACAAGATTAGGTCAAACTGATCAGGAGAATCTGTCAAACAAGCAAGCAAGTGCATTTCTCAAGGAAACAAAGCCCTAGGGTTGGTTTATCAAGTTCATATGATTATGTGATCATTTTGAAGTGGTTTGGCCAAAGATTGGATGCTCAGAAGTCATCAGTCAAGCTGAATTTCATCTGAAACCCTAGAAAGTCAATTGTGGTCAACTGTGCCAAAATTCATGGATTTGAAGGTGGGAGATGGTTTGAAAGGCTTCATTCATGTCCATACAAGTCTCATTTGACATTTCAAAGATCAAGATTGAAGAATTTGAGGTCAGATGAAAAGTTTCCAAAAATAGCAGGTGACCTGTAATTTCAAACTGCCAAAAATGGAAAGTTCTTCTCCTCAAATTTACATCATGATACAAGCTTCAAATGGAATTTTGTCCAACATGAAAGTTGAATATATTGTTCTCCCATTTCCAAAAAGTCCAAGAACACTCATTTCTCATGTGTGGTTGGCAAGTTATGATCAAATCATTTTCAAGAAAAGTTGAAATTCAAAGTGGCATAACTCTTGAACCATTTGGCCAAATTGGGTGATTCTTTTTTGAGCAAGTCACATTTGACATGTACTATCATGATTCATCATCACATTTCATCAAAAATCATCACATCAAAAGTCCATTTTTCAAGTGTTCATTTTGCATTTTGGTGGGAAAAATAGTCAATTTGAAAAATACATATGATTTTCACTCCAAACCACTTCCAACAGCTCCTAAACAGAAAATTGGACTTGCTTCAAATGCATTTTTACTGTTCCATTGGTCATTTATGCATAAGGTCATTTTGGCCATTTAACATGATGGTGCATTTCACTAATCTCATTGATTTTGCTAATCTTGATTAACAATTGGATTAGGAAGTGGTATAAAGCATTAATTGTAACTGAATTCACATTAACATCAATCACAATTCCAGATCTAACAGAAAATTCATCGAAATTCTCTCAAATTTTGCCAAACTTTTTCACTCTTTTTCATCAAATTGCATCATTCTTCTTACTTCCTTTTGTATTGATCATCATCTGCAGAGGATATTGAGCATCTGTTTGAAGGAGAATCGTGGCAAACTTTGAAGAATCACCACTGTTGCATTTGGAGCATGTTCATGGCAGTTGCAAATTCTGGATCATTGAAGCACGTTTGAGCTAAAGACTTGGCTTCATTCATCTCCTAAATCATCATCAAGCATCTGTTTCAGCACTTCAAGCCTCGAATCCATCAAATTCAACAGTTGCATCTTCATAAGGTTGGAACTCAAATCTCACAATTGCTAAAATTAGGTTATGGCTTTGATAGATCTCATTACACTGAGCACACTGCACTTTGAATCATGCATTTCCATTAGGTTTTGAGTGAGATATTTGAATTAGAAGTTTGATTACCAAAACTTACTTTGATCGATTCATGTTGCATAGTGAGAATTAAGGAAAATTATGTTTGAATTGTTGTTGTACATGATGAGACGAGTCGAACGGTATGCCATTTGTGAATTTCTGTGAAATATTGTTCATCATCTGGAAAAATCTTGAAGAACACGATGAAGCTGTTTAGATTTTGTTTCCAGAATGCTCATAGATCCATATTCCCGTGCCTTTGCATGCATTCCGCTGTTTTTATGCCATGAAGCGAATCACGTGGTGCCACGTAGTTAATGAAACTCTGCGTTTCAAGCAGAGCGCGCCAGTTTTGAAAAGCTACAAGGATCGATTCCCAGCTCATGACATTTTCTATTTTTGCTTCTTGCACTTTTTTTCAAATAAGTTCACATGCTCATGCCTTGCCTTTTCCACATTTTTTATTTTTTCATCTCAATCAAAAATCCATATCTCATTCAATATTAAGCCAAATTTCATGATTCTTTTTTTGATGTGTTCCTCATGATGTCCTTGTTTTTTTAATGGTTTTTAATAATATTGTGCACGGATAGAAAAAATATTTGGCTAGGGTTTGCTTTCACATGTCCTTTGGTGCACCATGCTTGCTCTTTTGATCATAAAATGATGATGCCTAATTAGAAATTCTTGAAATTTTACATGCATGTTCTAGACTCATTCCTGGTCATTTTGGTATATGATTTGTGATTTTTGAGTTCCTGGATGTTGAGATATGATGTAATCTTTGTGAGTGTGACAATGTGTGTCACACTAGTTTTTGTGCAACTTCTTGATTTTAATTACCATGCTTATTGAACTCAAAATGGTTTGAATTTTTGCATGAGGTTACATCTAGGTATTGAGAATACTTGTGAATTTTTGTGGATTTGTTGAGTGCATTTTCAATTTGATTGAGATTTTCTCCCTTGTTTGACCAATTGTTGACTTTTTATGAGTCATGATTTTATATGATTTGGGAAATTCTGGTGGTTTATTGGATGGATTTGAAATTTGGCATGTGTATTGTAGACATTTTGAAGTTTGCCATGGTTTTAGTCTCATTCATTTATCATGTTTTGTTTCTGTTTTATGATTGATTGAAGTTGATGCATGTTTTGGTTCCTTGTATTGACTTGCTTAAACTTGTTTGGACTTTATGAATTTCATTGACTTGCTTCCCTTGGTCCAAATGAGCTGAAATTTGGTGCGTAGGTCATGTTGTGAATGTTGTTTGATCATGAAGTTTTTGGTGATTTATTGAAATGTTTGTGAGTTGATTTGAGTTGAGCCATTCTGTTTGGTCCTTTGAGGTTCTGAATTGCATGTTTTGTGCTCTTTGCTTCATGAAATGATGTTGATGAATGATATGAATGTGAAACCACTTGGATTGGATTCTTAATTGATTGATCTTGATTTTGGATAAGTTTCATGTTCTGTTTTGACTTTTTGATCTCATTTTGACCCTAGTCTTGTACTAGTGGTTTGTGCTCTCACATTTGAGCTTTGTTTCAGGTTTAAAGCACAATTTGCTTATGCTTGATGATGTGCCCTCAATTGGAGTTGGCTTGTTGCTTGTTTATGACTAAATTGGAATTTGTTTTGTAGGTTTTGAAACTTGAGTTTGTGCCATGTGGCTTGCACCTTTGTGCATTGACTGTTGTTTGACTGTATAGTTAACTGTTGACCATTGTCTGTTTGCTTATTGTTTGAGCCGAGTACTGATTATATTGGATTGATTTCAGGTACCTTAGTTGCTATAGTTCCTTTGTGAACTTGATTGTGCTTTGCTTGCTAGCTTGAGCACTGAGGTATAATGATCTCTTCTCCATGTAGTCTGGAAGACCTGGCCTGTTACTTGGCCAGACACCTGTCTGAAGTCCTCCTTAAGAGGCAATGTTTGTGCTTGTTTATATTTGTCCCTGTACATATCAAAGACCTTTGTTAAGGCAATTGGCAGACACAAGAGATGTGCAATCCATCTCCTGCTATTCTGTTGAGTCGTCCCTTGGCTCACATCACATGTTGATGCCTTGTGGACATTAACCCCAAGATCCTTGTACTGTTGTACAGTTGAGTCAGTGTCATAAGTGTAGAAGGGTTCCCACTTTCTGGACCCACACTTCATTGTCTTAAGCTCTCCCAGGCCAGGGATAAGAGCTGTGAAGTCTCATCTTCACTCACCTTTCATCTGCTTCACCTTGACTCTCAATGTCAAGGTTAAGAGCTAACCTCACCCCGATACAGTGGCTTGTTTATCGAGGTTGACATGACCCCTTGACTAAAGCTTAACCTTTGTTTGAGCCCCACTCGG
Source organism: Lathyrus oleraceus (assembly GCF_024323335.1). Lineage (NCBI taxonomy): Eukaryota > Viridiplantae > Streptophyta > Magnoliopsida > Fabales > Fabaceae > Lathyrus > Lathyrus oleraceus. The sequence goes on along the minus strand of NC_066583.1, from coordinate 522,507,530 downwards.
TGTGTATATAGTGCGTGCTATCTATAATCATTTGCTTTGCTTTTGCCTGTGCTTAGGTCTAGCTTGCTCCATGTGCAAGTTAGTTAGAAACCTTGACTTAGGGATGATTTTGCATGATAACATCTAGGCTCGAGTCGTAGTCTCCCTAGTTGTGTCTCCCTCTGTTATCTGGTTAGGCTAGTCCCGTGTCCCTCCGCAGGGGAACTACGTCGCCCTGATCCTCATACCAGATGAGGTACGTAGGCAGGAGATGAGCTGATCTCTCCGGGCGCCCTTTTGTTTTGTCTTCGTGTGTGTCAGGAGATGGATGTAAGCCCAGCGATTGGCATTCCGTATCCTCTTGTTGTGTGCTTGGAGTCCGGTGTAAGTCCATCAAGTGGCATCTGGTTTCCAGTGTGGGTGTGTTTTGGTTCGGAAGCTGATGTAAGTCCAGCGATTGGCATTCGGGTTCCATGTTTGCCCAGTTTTGTCAGGAGATGGATGTAAGACCAGCGATTGGCAGTCGATTTCCTGTGTTGTTTTGTTTGGTGTGCGTGAGCCGAGCTACGGATGCTCTGATTCTTCTTAGTCCAAGAAGATACGTATGCATAGGATGCGACATCCTAGCGAGCATGTGTTTCCCCAGTCCGAACTACTTCGACTCTGATGTCTATGCCTGATAGACTAAGTAGGCCCAGGATGCGATATCCTGCCGAGTCAGTCCTGTTTGTTTTCTTGTGTCTCTTTCAGCTAGTGTGTGTGTGTTTGTGAGCAGTGTTTTAGCAACCATTTTCCTTCCTATTGTGCGTGGATCCCGTCGAGTACGATGGATGCGTAGGGGTGCTAATACCTTCCCTTCGCATAACCGACTCCCGATCCCATTCTCTTTGGTCACGAGACCATGTTCTTTCCAGGTTTACTCTGAGCGTTTCCTTTCCCTCTTTTGGGATAAATAACGCACGGTGGCGGCTCTGTTGTCTTGTTTCCCGCCGGTTTTTCGCGTAATGTGACACCCAGTAACCGGTAATACCTCATCCTGGTGTTCCCCAGCGAGATCCCTTAGCGGAATCTCCCCATCGGAATCCGGAGTTTCATCCGAAGTATCCTTTGTGGATAGTTCCGCTGTATTGGCATATTCCCCAATACATGCGCCTTTGAGTCAGCTCGGGTCTTTCCATTAATTTGTTTTTATGGAATCTCTCTCGTGTCTCTCAGTAAATCTAAGTCGTGCCCTGCTCACGCAATGTATTCCCTTTTCTATCCCCATAAGAGTCCCAAAGTCTCTGTCCCATGGAGCGAATTACTCATAGGGATTGCCAGTTTTCTCTAGATTTCTTTTCTTCTTTATGGACACATATCCCCACAGAGTATTACCTTTTGCATACATACATTTGCATCATGAGGTCTCTTAGGGACCAAAATTCATCTCTTTGTTATTATTTAAGCCCATTCTATCTCGTCGAGACGAAGATTTTAACCTTCACTTCTCCGGCTAGAATGACCTTAAATAGGGGCATCTGTAAGACCCTAATTTTGGCCCTAAGATCCCTCATGGCATCATAACATTCAATAGCCTCAAGGATCATAAGCATCTTGGTTCCATTTGCCTTTGGATGGGATCCCTTATGAGTGGTTTGAGATCACCAAGCATGCTTGAATTGTATATTATTTCTTTTCTCATTTTATTCACTAACCAAAAGCATAAAAATATGTCACTAACATCTTTTGTTTGTAGCTTGAGCAGTCACAAGATCCAAAGCTTCTAGGTGATCCTATGTGAAATGACATGGTCAAGAGAAGATGAAAGCAAGCATGGTAATCGTTCCCAAAGCTCTCATCCATCAAATATGCCTCCCAAGTATCTCAATTCATCATTTTTTATCAAATAAAGTCAATGGGTTTGAGGTTTGTTTCCCAAGGAAACCCTAATTCATTTGTTCATCAAATGTGCCTTGCTCTTGAAGCAACCTCAACCCATGGTCAAATACAATCAAGGGAAGTTCTATAGTTCATAATTTCATTCATATTTGAACTTATTTGAGTGCCCTCAATCATCAATTCATCAAGGTATGAGTTGTGGACTTGAGAAGTTGATCAGTCAATTCATCTGACTATCTTGAAATGCACTAAGACCTAACTTTTTATGTGTTGGTCAAATGGAGATGACCCCAAGAGAAAACATGTTCTTAAGGACAATATGAACAACTTTCATGTTCATAAAAATTTGATTTGAAGCTTGTAAGGTCATATTCCATTCCAAGATATTATAGGTCATTTTGACTGAAACCCTAATTTTGGGTCAACTTCCCAAGAACATAACTCATTCATTTTTTATGATTTTGAGGTGGGACCAAATGCATTGGAAATATTAAGATGTCTACTTCAAATTTTATGTTGGACAAAATTTCATAATCCCAAAAGAAATACATGTTATAATGCAAAACATTATAGGTCACTTTGGACCAAATGCATTGAAATGTGAAAATGTCCAACTTCAAGTGCCCATAACTTCTTCATCAAAAATCCAAATGATGCAAAATTTAAGTCCAAATTGACTGCCTTGAAAATATCTACAACTTTAATGTTGGAGGCTTTTCCATTTGATGCTTGCATCATCAAAACATAAGGGCTTGAAGGTGGTTCATCTTGACAAAATTCTCAAAGGCATATTTTGTACATTGAACTTCATGGCCTGTTTTCATAAAATTCCACCTTCCAAATAAGTTTTTGTCCAACATAACATTTGTTCCTTAGGTCAAGACCTTTCCAACCATTACCCACATGCCTATGTTTCCATTTTGCAAAAGGGATTTTCGAAGACTTGAAGTTTTGTTACCATTTATGCATTTCATGATGAATCTTCATGCACAAGCCAATGCCTTTCAATTTACACGTCCAAAGTTGATTCATTTGAGTTCAGCATGCAAAACCATTTGATTTTGGGCCTCACATACGCCTGTACAGGCCCATGCATGGAGGACCCAATTCTCATGCACACGGTTTTCATCACACTCTCCTTGAGCTCCAGCTATAAATAGAATGCATTGCTTCACTTGAAAGGTAACCTGAAGGCGCCTGAAGTGCTGCAAGATTGAATCCCTAGCCATACCTAAAGGAACAAACTCCATTTTTCTCCAAATTTTCAGATCTGAAATTCAATTGCATTTGGTTGAATTTTAAGATCTAAAGTTCCTAGACTTTCATCATTTGATCCATTGAAGCTTCTGTTTGCAAAAGGAACCAAAGAGAGTGACTCAATTCTTCACAATCCAAAGGTTTTGCTCGACTGAAATTTGCTTCGAATCTCATTATACTTTGCTCCATTTGCCTTGATCTTGGGTTGTCTGAAGTGCTCTCTATAGAGGCATCATTATTGTGTGTTTAATTGTTGGAATCGAGCAAGTTCAGTTGAACACCACCAAACTTCCATCTCCGATTTCTCTCTTAATAGGAATCTAGAGTGGAATTGAGTGGCATAGGAGTGATGTACATCACTTCACCTTTCGAATGGTGCCTGGATCGTTCATTTTAGTTAACATTTGAATCTCTGTGTTTTTTGATCTTCACCGGAGCTTGCCGGAGAAGACGGTGGCGCTGGCCACCGTCTGTTTGCCAGATCCAATTTGAGTCGTGCGATGCATTCTCCAGATTTAATCTTCACGCTCCATTGTTATGACTTTTATTTAATATCCATGTGACTCATTGACTGAAGTGTTTGATGCGCGCGCATGTCATAGCCGTTTGATGATCCAGCTCAATTAATGAGCTTAGATCCAACGCGTGTGGATTTTCCATATTTTCATTTTCTGATTTTATTTTCTATTTCATTTTTTAATTCCATTTCATTTTCTAAAATTCATATCTCTTTTATTATTGGTCCAAAAATTATGGGACCAATTGCGTTATTTCTCTTTTAATTTCTAGTTTCTAAAAATGATTTTTAATATTTTTTATTTTATCATTTGCTATTTTTAGTAATTTTATCTTTTCTGGTTATTTTTAATTCATTTTAAATAGTTTTTGATTTTCAAAAAATACAAAAATATTTTCTCAACCTCTTTGAATGATGATAGATCTATGAAAAATATTCTCATCAATTTATTAATTTATTTGAGATTTATTTGAGATTTTAGTTCAATTAGGTTATTTTTCTTCATTTTTAATTGATTAAAAATAGTTTCTGACTTTTAAAAATGCTGAAATTCTTTGTCAAATTTTGTTTGACCTTGTTGAACTTGGGATAATTCACATGGACTTTTCAAAGTTAATTTGAAGTGAATTTGAAGTTTGACCTTTCTTTAATATTTTAATTCAAGTTTATTTTCAAATATTAAAAATGCCAAAAATATTTTGTTTATTTCTTGACTTCCAATCTTCATCTCACTTTTGTTTTTTATGGTTTGACCTTGATCTTCCCTATCTTTGGTCAACATTTGTGGATTGGTACATTCCATTTCACTTAATGCACTTTATTTTTCTTCATTTCCATTATCCATCTTCTTCTTCTTCTTCTTTTCTCTTTGATCAATGAGTTAGAGGTTGATGGTTAGCATTGATTAGGGAGGTTTAATCTTCCTTAATTCAAATCTAATTCATCTTGATCAAATGATCAAGTGAATGGCTTTGCATTAAGGATAGGTTGCTTTCTAAATCATGCAAAGGACTCAAACCAATACAAGATCATTTCTCTTCTTCTTTTTTGGCATGGCAAGTTGTCTGAGTTTGATTCACTAATCAAGATCTCTAACTTGTGTTGTTGCCTACATTATTATTGACCGACCTCAGATAGTTGTAACTTCTACATAAGTCCAATTACGATTGCTTAACATAGCGCTAAATTTGCCTTATGGCACACTAACTACTAACACTAACCATTAACCATTAACCTTTACTTTTTGCTCTTTAATTTTATGCAATTTACTATTCTTGTACATATTATTCATTTGCTTTTCCCTTTGCTCATTTGAGCACATGTTTATGTTAATGCAATTTGTCTTTTGCTCACTTGAGCACATAATTGTGTATATATTATTGTGCTTGTAATTTGTTTTGATTGTTGTGGACCAAATGCAAAGAAATGGACAAATGGACTTAGACTTTAGGACTTCCCCTATGCAAAATTTAGAGTCAAAGAGCAACTAGGCATTGGGCCTTTAGAGTGCTATAAAAGTCAAAGAGCAACTAGGAAATTGAGCCTTTAGAATGCTATGAATGTTGAAGAGGACTTTGAAAGGACAAATCTCTAAACTCCTTCTTGTTCATTCTTTATTTATTTGATAGAACTTTTTGATATGTGTGTTCTTGTGTTAGGAATTCCAACATTGAGCCAAATTGAGGAACCATTGCCATAAGCTTCTAAGAGAGAGAGATCCAAGATCCATTGGGGATCTCCTAAGGAGCTTGTTTGATTGTGTTACTTGCTTGAGCTTACTATTATTATGCTTGCATATTCGAAAGGATGGGAGCTACTTGGATCATCAATATGATCTCAAGAGAGGAACTCCATTTGTGGTCTTGTTTCTTATCCCTTACCTCTTGCATGATTAGGACTTTAACCATTCTTCTTCTTCCCTCCACTCTAACACAAGCCAAAACTTTTGTGCAAACATTTAACATTTCTTTTCAAACATTAGAAACCTAAGCCTTATGCTTTTGATTTTCAAACTTTCTTTTCATAACACTTATTTTGAATTGAACTTCTAAGTCAACTTTGACCATATTTTGTACATACTTTTCATTGGTAAATATAACTCATTCAAATGTCTTTTTGTGGTTTCAATGGCCACTTTCTTAATCAAATTTTTCATAACCTTTAGATATTAGGTTTGAGTTCTCCTTGAGGTAGATGTAATACTCACCTATATCCTTAGTAATGGACAATGAGTCTTCCATGCTTATTATAGGTTTAACCTCTCACTAGCATTGTGAAGCTATCCTCACATGGTGGATTTGTGGTTTTAGGTTGAGTTTTCTCCCTTGGATAACAAAAGACCTTAAGGCTTTTGGACCAATCAATTCACCAACTCATTTTGAGATTTTTACCCCGAACTACGAGGTTTTGATCCTAATCTTTTTTAAGATGGTACGTAGGCAATGGGTTTATCCATCCAAACACAAAAATGTAAATAAACTTGTCTATTCTCTTCTCATCTCTTCAATCATGTTTGCACAAATAAATTTTCACAAAATACCAACCTTACGACAAGTATGAAAAGGGCTCCCTAGGAGTACCTAGGATATTTTGGGTGCTTAAAACCTTCCCATTGCATAACCAACCCCCTTACCCAGATCTCTGACATTTTTACTAGTTTTTGATTCGATAAAACTTTTAGGTTTTTGTTCGCTTTCTAACCATTCCTTTGGATAAATAGAAGTGCGGTGGCGACTCAACTTGTATGGTTTACCTTGGATTTAGTCAATATCTCTAATAGTAACGAATACCCCGCTACACATTTTATTCCTTTGATTTTCATTAATTCATATTAATTTTAATATTGATCCAAAAAATATGAGTTTCACCAAAAAAAATTAACTAAAATCCTTTTTCATATTTTGAATTAAAATTATTTTGTGGATCATTATTAATATTTTTCATGATTTAATTTATTTTGTGATTATTTTTAATTGTCTAAAAATACTTTTAAGTTTCCAAAAATTTTGAAATTTTTTCTCCAAGGTCCTTTGACATTGTTTGACCTATGATAAATCCCATGGCCACTTCTTTGGTGTTTTGATGAGGTTTAGGAAATTGATTAACCATCTTTAATTTAATGTATTATTTTTAGTATTTTTAATTGAATAAATGCCAAATAATTGTGTGGAGCCATTTTGATTAACTTTGTAAGTTTGACTTGTGTTGTTGGGCCTTGGTCAAAGTTGATTTGACTTTGTTAGGTTAAGATCATTGAATTTAGGGGATTGATGGAATGTACATTCCATCTCCCAAAATGAATGAATGATCTTAACTTGGTATAAGTTCTCCTTTGTCCAATTTGTGTTTGATCCATTTCCCATCCCTCTTCATCTCATTCCCCTTCTTTATGCATTCATGTCATGAATCTATGATATCTCTATATTCTAAGGCTAGTTGATTGCAAAATAAACATAAGTATGGATGAGATTAGGTCCCCCACTTTGCATATTCTTTTTGTGTGTGGTATGTTTCATGAGCATAGTTCATTATACTATGTCTCTAACATGCATTAACACCAAAATTCTATTGCCTGGCCTCAAATAGTTGTGACTTCTACATAAGTCCAATTACGATTGCTTAACATAGCGCTAAATTTTGGCACAAAAGGCATAGCATTCTAGTTAGTGAGATTGTAAGTCTCCCATCTTTCATGGTATTATGTGGAAACTTGGCCTTTTTTCCTTCCTTTGGAAGATGTCTTGGTTCAAGGATCCATGCTTGTGATAAGTGGGTTGAGTGTTCTCCAAAGAATAACTTAAAAAGAAAAAATCAAAAGCAATACTAACTTCTAACTCTTTAACAACTAACCTTTAATTTCAAGTCATTTACTTTAATTCACTTTATTTTTAAGCTTTATTCATTTTTTCATTATTCATACCATTCTAATTCTTTATGTTAATGTTATTTTCACTTTGTCCACTTTGACCATATTTTGTGATATATTTTGTTTGTGTATATTGTGTTTGATTGTGTGGTCTTTGACCATTAATGTACATAATAAGAACAAAACCCTAAAAAACATCTTGTGTGGATTGTTGGTTTTATCTGAGACAATTGGACTTAGAATTTAGGCAACACTCCCCATGCAAAGGACTTGGCCAAGGTCAACTTTTATGAACCAAGTGCTTGTAATTTGAAACTTCATCTGGTACATCATTAAAGATCCATTTGAGTTCATCTGCAACATGATCATTGTGAAGTTGTTACTTTGAACCTATGATTTGTACATTGTGGAATTCATCTGCTACATGGGCAAAATTTGAAGAAGATCATGGAGTTGCTAAACTTGGATGTGACTATCTTTATTTGATGTATTGCTCTTCAAGTTGATATATGTGAATTGTTTGTTGCTTGATTCTAATGTCCAAGGGAATTTGGATTTCTTTATGACATTCTTGTCTATTGGATTGCAGCCCATTGGTCAGATCTTTTCAACTCTCAAATTTTAAATTTATGCTTAGGATTAGTCTCTTCATCTCCTCCTTATTTCTTTAATTTCAAAATCTCTCCCTCCTTTTAAAAACTTCTTGGCTTGTGCTTGTTTTTCTAAACTTAGACCATATTGCAAACTAGAAACTTTGGCCTTATGCCATTGCATTTTCAAACTTATTTTCTCAATCAAACTTGTAAATAGACTTAATTATACTTGATTTAAAATTTTCAAAAGCCAAAAAGAACTAACTCTTTCAAGCCATTTTGGGCCCTTGTGCCTTTCAAGCTTAATCTCTGTTAAAATTAATGCATCCACTTTGAAATTTATACCACGAACTACGAGGTTTTGATCCTTCATCTTTATGTTGGTACGTAGGCACAAGTTTGAAGGTTTTGTCAAACACAAAAATATTATTAATGAATTCTTTTCTCATCCCCTCATTCTATTTGTTTGCAAACATCATTTGTACAAAATACATATGCACACAAGAAAGGGTTCCCTAGGAGTACCTAGGACACTTTGGGTGCTAACACATTCCCTCTATGTAACCAACCCCCTTACCTATAATCTCTGGCATTTTATTAATTTTGATTTGAAAACTTCTTATTTTTGGGTTTTGTTCGTACTTTTCCCTTTTCCCTTGGAAACAATAAAAGTGCGGTGGCGACTCTCGTTATTTGATGTCTAGCTTATCCATAGATTGATGGTCATGAGTTTACCGCTACAATTAGATGTCAAAATATTTATTAAACTCTCTTAATAAATTTATTATTATGATAAATAATATTTAAAATAAAAATAAATTGAGCTTTTTAAGATATGTAAGTATTTATTAAATTATTATAAATCAGTTGGTAGCTGTTCAAGAAGAAATATTAAACTGCAGCGGGTGCTGATTCTAACCTGCAATATCTCATTTATTTATTTTTAAAGGATGAAATTTTAGTCATTAGATTAAAGAAAACAACAACAAAACCTTAGTTGAGGTTGCTACATTGATAAACTACTTTTCCGCCAATATTATATCAACCACCATATTTTATAATATTTAATCAAAAATATTCAGAACAAATTTCAATTGATATTTATTTTTTAATTGATAATAAATTAGATATATTTAATCTTTATTAAAACACTATTAGTATTAAGTATAATTTTATTAATTTTAATTTTGATACAATTAATGAATATAAGTACGGGTTCAAAAGACATAGACGCCTTTGATAAAAAATTTAACAAATATTTTAATAATAAAAATTATGAGTGTAACATTTAAAATAAAAAAGTTGATCTTAAAAGATGTCAAATTATTTATAAAATTATTATAATAGTTTTAGATTATTTAATATGCACCGTTAGTATTATATTGTTATTATGCGTCGGTGTACAATTGACGACAGTGTATAAGAGAGAGAGTGTAGTTCTCTCTACTATATATTGGTACACTATAATCAAATGGATTGATGCCTCCTCTTATGTGTTATACGCAAGGTTGGAGACAAAGATTTTGAATTGTGGGAGCAATATATTAATATATAATTTATTTCCATTTAGCTTTAAATCATAAATATATATTATATTTATTTTTAAATCGTAAATATATATTATATTTATTTTTTAATGAAATTTATCTCTAAAAAAATATTTATTAATTTTCTAAATTTTTTATTTCGTAATTTTTTAAATTTTATTATCAAGAAAAATATTTTTTTATGCATTTTTTATGAGATCATAATATTAACATAAAATTCTATAAATCTATTTTTTTAAAGATTTAGGGGAAAATTGATTGAAATTATACAAAAAAAACAATTCAAATATATTTAATCTGAGTGGCAAAAAATCCCACTCCATTTGGCCTTTTGGTGTGAAAGTTATCCACTTTTGAAATTCAAATTTTCTTGACCAAGATTGATCCATAACTTGCCAACCACACATGGGAAATTCATGTTCTTGGACTTTTTGGAAAGGTGAGAGCAAGATCTACAACTTTCATGTTGGACAAAATTTCATTTGAAGCATTTTTGGACATGTAATTTTGAGGAGAAAACCTTTCCATTTTTGGCAATTTTGAATTACAAGTCACTTTCTATTTTTGGAAAGTTTTCATCTGACTTTATTTTCTTCATTGTTGATGTTTGAAATGTCGACATGTTTTAATTTAATTAGTGAAAATAAAAAATTCAAATTAATTTTTGGACAATATCCTAAATAAATATTCATATTCTTTATTATTTTCACCTATTTTTTAATAATATTTACATAATAATAATATTATTTCTATTAATTTAAATTATATAATTTTAATTAAATAAATTATTTATATATATATATATATATATATATATATATATATATATATAAATTTTTTTAAACATAATTGGGGCACATGCCCCCATACTTATACACATCCCTCCGTCCCTAGTTATACGCCGGCACCAATTAGATCGACGTCTTGTTTATTTTGAAAGTGGATTACTGTGAAAAATAGTTGAAAATGTGAATTATTTTGGATATTTATTTTTAAAAATAGGTTATTTAAATAAAAAATTACCTTGAAACCTTAAATATTATTTATTTTAAATAATATTTTATTAATTTAAATTTTAATACCATTAATAGAAGGACTATATTCTGGTATCAACAGAAAGGATTATATTATTGGACTATTTTAAATTTCTTATTATATTGTTTATATATCTGATATATTGTTAACTTGTTTATTTAATAAACATTATGCAATGTTTTTAAATTAACTTTTTAATTTTTTTAATAAATTTATCTAAAATTCCCTTTTATAATTTAATTAAAATTTCAACTCTCTTTTTTTAATTTCTAATTTTTTTATTGAAATTTTTTAATTGACATTACTCTAAATAACATAGTAAAACAATTTTCACAATAAACAGAAACAAAAAGAAAAACATTCAAAAATAAAATAATTGATTACATATAGATGATTTAAATTAAATGTAAATAAAATAAAATAGCTTAAATAAAATATAATTTTATCCTTTTACAATGCTAGAGAGGACATACACTTTATCATAGAAGTAACGATTAATGAAGACGATCAATTAATATATTTTATACTCTCATATACACAGTTTAGGTTGAACAGGATTTGATATAATCCGTTATCTAATGAGGTATGCTGTTTTTACACTGCTTTTTTTTATACACAGTATATTACAACAAGCAAAATGTTGAACCTAAGTAAAACAAATTAATAAAATAGTAAAACTAGTATATTTTATATATACATATACGGTGTAGGTGTAATAAATTTTAATGGGTTGAATTTGTCGTTCAACCCACAATATCAGTGTCAAAATTGACAGAAACTGACTCGTTCATTCAAAGGTTGTGTTCGCGGTGTTTTAAATAAAAATTATTTTTTTATAATTTTTTTACGATATAAAAAATTTAAAACAATTCAAATTAGATGAAATACATCATATGATATTTAATAAAGTTCATCAACACGACATAACTCTCGATAATAGTATAAAATTCTACGTAAGGTGAAAATGAAGCAAAATGAAAATAAGAAACAACATTTATTCTTAGAATTATATAAGTTAAATGGTCTAATAGTATTATTGATAGAGAATATATTTTTTTTACAAAATTATAGTTAGTAGTGAGATATCAATTTTATATTTTTATTTAAAATAATTAAAAAAAAAAAAAGAAATTACAAATACATCATTAATGGACTAGGCCAAAGGGTTTGCGGGTTGAGAAACTTAAATCTCATATCCAAACCAAAATTATTCGAATTAGTTGCGGGTTGGACTAGATATATCTGTAAATAAATAAATTTGAATAATTTATGGGTTGGTTCGGCTTACGTCAGCAGGTTCGCGAGACCCTCCCCACCCCTAATCTTATATTCTAATTGATCCATGAGATAAAGAGATGTGGTAAATTTATGAGTAGTTTAGTATTTTATACTCATATATTTAGCCTTATTTATTGTCACTTCGTTGAAAATGGAATGGAAAAGGAAATAATAATAATGATAGTGATAATATTAAATAATCTTGAATTTTTTGACAAATAATGTTATTAAATATTATTGAATATAATAGATAAAAGAGAGAAAAAATGAAGACCCTTGTCTAGCTTACCTCGTCTTTGAATATGGTATGCTAACTATTAATATGCCAAAGCCTCTTTATCAAAATTAAACAAATCAATTATAGGGTCGGATAACTATTAAGGAATTTCTTATGTCATCATCATATGAAATGGAAAAATACTCTATACAAAATTTAAAATGTTTTTCCAATTTTAAAGATGCATCTTCGAACGCACATTTGTATCACCTTATGAGAAACTAAATGAGCGACACCCTAGAGCAAAATAAAATTTTATTCCAAAGATACATCTTCGAGTATTTTGAATCAATATTGATATTTAAGCAGCGTCGTGGATATTTCGAAGATGCATCTTCAGAAGTTTGGGGCTGGATTTTGAAATATAAGTCACTTTTATACAATTTTAGATGGAAGAAGGTCAAACATACATTGAGTGACAATTCAACGGTGTGGTCTCCTTCGTATTTTGAATATGTTGACAAAAAAAATTATGGACTCGCCTATTGTACCCCAAATTTGCCTTCCCTGTTTCATCTTTCAACTCAATTTATCAACTTGAGATTCATCTGCACCACATTCATATTTCATTCATATGCATCATTCATTAATCATAGATTCAAAGCTTGTGGCATGCAAATCTAAGGTTTGCTGATGGGACATGGCTCTTCATAGGCTCATCATGTGAGGGGAAACCCTAATGTCATACTCTTTTAAACTTTGATTCAAAAAGGTTACAATCACGACATTCATTTAGGCATTCAAATCCTAATTCCTGGCTTTGTTGTCTTTCGGTCTCACAAGCTTTCACCTGTGTATCATGAAGCCCTAATCAGGGAAGATTTGGTCCTGTTGCACCTTATGGCTTGACTTTTCATCTTGTGTTTATTGGAAACCCTAATTCATTTGGGAGAGGTGTTTGACTATCATATTGTGCATGCCTACTGGTTTGAAATTGTACCTAATTCAGGTCTTGGTTCAACCATCCCTATGTGCATCACATTTAACTTTGCATAGGCCATTAACTCAAGACTTTTGGTATGGGAAAATGCATAGACCCATATGCCCGATTCACTTCATTCATATGATGCAGATGATCAAGGATTATTGATCCATTTAAGACTTAGTTCCATTGGTTCATTCTTTGTTGCTTAAGAAATCTCAGGGTTTTACTAAGAAGAAAGAGGCCAAGACCAGTGTCGTGATAGTAAATGTCTACCCTCAAGTTCAAGCACATATGGCTCATGTGCCATACTACCCTTATTCGTACATTGTTGCTACTCAATATCAGTAACCTGCATACCAACCGCAGTATCAACAGCCTCCACAGGCTCCAGTTTCTCAGAATCAGCAAAATAGCATAAACCTGAGTCAAGGTCAGGGCGAGCGTTATGATAGAAAACGTCCTCAGCATGACCATATCCCTGTATCACACACTCAGTTGTTGTCATATCTTGTCCAGTAAGGGGCAATTGCGCCAAAAGAGATTCCCCCTGTAACTCCTCCCTAAAATCATAAGCATAATCCTAATGTGTCTTGTGCATTTCATGTCAGATACATAGGGCATTCTGCAAAGGATTTTTTTGTCCTCAAGGCCATAGTACAAGAGTTAATTGATCATAAGGTTTTGTCATTCTCTGAGGCAGGACCCAATGTCATAACAATCCTATTGCCAAACCACTGTGGACAGATAGTGACTGTAGTTAATGGCGAATATTGCTTAGATTCAGTTGATTCTTCAGAGAAGTATTGATGCTAGAAATATCATATTGATTCAATCATGTATCATTTGTAATTTTCTCTTATTTGTTAATTGTTGTTCATTTGTAAAACTTGTCTGGTTTTTCAGATGATAATAATAATGAAATAAATGTGCTTGTTTTGCTTAAATTCATTCATGTTCACTCATGTTCTATTTTATCAGTATCAAATTGTTTGTCGAACAAAATCAAAAGAGAATGATGCAATTAAAAATACGCAAGATCGCTGCATGTATGCTTTTGAATAAGATCATGCTGATGATGTAAGGCATTGTTCAATCCCTAAACACAGGAGATATAAGGAAGATAATCCCTAGTCAACCCATTTGGATGTTGTAGTAGAAGTTTCTTTCTTTAATACATAAAATCCTCATGCTTAACCTGGGTCAGGGCATTCTTCAGTTAGTTTAGACTTGCATTCAAATTTCAGAAGGAGAATATCTCATCCAGTGATCAATCAGATCATATCCCTCTCAAGAGGATAGAATCACAAATATAGGATGGTTATCCCTTACCATTCAAAAGGAATGAGATAGTCACGACCCGTGCAACAAATCGAGAAAGTCATGTCACACTATTTTCTCTAGTACAAAAAGAAAAGATGAAACAAAATTAAAAGCCCGTTGTCGCATTACGCGAAAAACCGGCGGGAAAACGAAACAACAGAGCCGCCACCGTGCGTTATTTATCCCAAAAGAGGGAAAGGAAACGCTCGAAGTAAACCTGGGAAAAGCATGGTCTCGCGACCAAAGAGAATGGGATCGGGAGTCGGTTATGCGAAGGGAAGGTATTAGCACCCCTACGCATCCGTCGTACTCGACGGGATCCACGCATAAAAGGAAGGAAAGATGGTTGCTAAGACACTGCTCAAACACACACACACCGGCTGAAAGAGACACAAGAAAACAGACAAGGCTGACTCGGCAGGATATCGCATCCTGGGCCTACTTAGTCTATCAAGCATAGACATCAGAGTCAAAGTAGTTCGGACCGAGGGAACAACACATGCTCGCTAGGATATCGCATCCTATGCATACGTATCTCCTTTGGACGAAGGAGAATCAGAGCATTCGTAGCTTGGCTAACACGCATACAAACAAACACAGGCAAAGGCAAACATGGAGCCCGAATGCCAATCACTGGACTTACATCAGCATCCGAACCAAAACACACACAAGAAGGCAAACGTGGAGCCCGAATGCCAATCACTGGACTTACATCAGCATCCGAACCAAAACACACACAAGAAGGCAAACGTGGAGCCCGAATGCCAATCACTGGACTTACATCAGCATCCGAACCAGCAAACCCACACTAGAACCCGAATGCCACTCGATGGACTTACATCAGCTTCCAAGCACACAACAACACAAAACAAAGACACAGGCGCCCGGAGAGATCTGCTCATCTCCTGCCTACGTACCTCATCTGGTATGAGGATCAGGGCGACGTAGTTCCCCTACGGAGGGACATAGGACTAGCCTAACCAGATAACAGAAGGAGACACAACTAGGGAGACTAACTCGAGCCTAGATGTTATCATGCAAAGTCATCCCTAAGTTAAGGTTTCTAGCTAACCTGCACAGGAAGCAAGCCTATCCTATTCAACACAGGTAAACAGCAAACCAAGCATTCACAAGCAGCACACACTATATACACACAAGTGGGGCTCAATCAAAGGGTAAGACTGCAAGAGCAAGTCATCTGTACAGGGGTGGTGTTAGCTCTTAACCTTGACATTGAGAGCCAAGGTGAAGCTGATGAAAGGAGAGTGAAGATAAGACTTCACAACTCTTATCCCTGGCCGGGGAGAGCTTCAGACAAAGGAGCGTGGGTTCAGAATGTGAGAACCCTTCTACACTCAAGACACTGACACAACTGTACACTGTACAAGATCTTGGGTTTGTATCCCAATGCATCAACACAGGGGTGTGAGCAGAGGGATGACTCAACAGAATAGCAGGGGATGGATTGCACATCCCTTGGGTTCTGCCAATTGCCTTATCAGAAGGTCTTTACCTGCTTGGGGACAAAAGTAAACAAGCACAAACATCACCTCTTAAGGAGGACTTCAGACAGGTGCCTGGCCAAGTAACAGGCCAGGTCTTCCAGACTACATGGAGACAAGAGAGTCTACCTCAATGCAAATTGCTTATCAAGCAAAGCAAAGCAATATTAGCAACTAATGTACCTGAAATCAATCAAATATCATCAGTATACCAATCACAGAACTAAACAGCAAATGGTTCACAATTAACTATACACAGCCAAACACAAGCCAATGTGCAAAGCCCAAAGCTCAAAGCAAGTGATCTAAGCATCCTACAAAATAAAACAAGTTAGTTCATAATATCCAACAAGACCAAACTTAATCAACTTGAGTTAACCTCTTTAAAGCATTTTGCTTCATAACCTGAAAATCACATTCAAACATGAGATACAAGACCACTAGGACAAGCCTAGGGTCAAAAGGAAGTGAAAAAGTCAAAACAGCAAGTGAAACATGATCAAAACCAAGATTAATCAATTAAAAAAGAGAATCCAATTGGTCTCACATCAAAACTATGCATCAAACTCATTTCATGCACAATTTAAATCAAACTAGGCAATTATGAACCACATATGAGCAAACAGAATGGTCACACTCAAACAAATACCTAAACAGCTCAATAAATTCCACAAAAATTCCAGCATAAACAGGACACATTCAATGAGCTACATATCAATTTTCATGCCATTTGGACAAGAGGAAGTAGGTCAATGAAAATCATAAAATCAACAGAAATCCAAGCAAGCCAACACATGGTAGCAAAATAAGCATCGACTTCAATCAAATGTAAAACAGTTAGAACAATTAAGAAATGAATGGGACCAAAGCCAAAGTGAACTCAAACATGTTAGGAATCACTCCATCAAATTTCATCTTCATATGATAAGGTATGAGCATTTCACATAGCATATAAGGCAATCACTCAAGCAAAACCCTAAAATGTCTAAACAGCAAGCAAAAATCCCAATCAAATAGGAAATGGCTCAACAAATCCTACAAAAAATCATGGCAAAACTAGACATACAGAAGATATCACATGCAAAAATTGGGAGCATTTGGAAAAGCATAGGCATAGCAACAAAAATCATGAACGCAGCATAACATAGTGTGACACACATTGTCACACTCAACTTGAGCACATCATATCTTGCAAACCATAAATCCAAAATTCACAAACTATATACCAAAATCACTAGAAAAGAGCCAAGAACAAGCCTATAAAATTTCATGCACTTTGGCTAAGGCATCATCATTTCATGATCAATATGGTGAAACATACACAAAATGCATACATAAACAAGATCAATAGGCAAAGTCAAAAATTCACCAGGCACAACTTTGACCACTATGCCTAAAAAAAACTAGAGACAATTTGGAGATGGACGCAAAAATTCCCATTCAATTTGGATAAAAATTGGATTTATTATGATTTTTGGAAGTTTATCATGAAAAATGAAATAATTATTTAAGTATTTAAAATGAATTAAGTGATGCTGAGTGGCAATTGCGTAAATATCCTGAGCCAGGCCAAAACGCGGCCGTTTCACTAAACGCAGTGGCAACGCGCGATTGGTTGATTCCGGCGGTAAACATGAAATTTGAACGCAAGCCACAGCAGTGAAGATCAAACACGCATTTGAACCATCTTCTTCACCGCGTTCATCAAACGAATTCCAGAAAATCCAAATGCACAAAACTTCAACCAAAATCAACAAATCGTATACCGTTGGAATCGTCTAATCGTGTACATCAACAATATACACATGAAATTTCCTAATTCCTACTGTGCTGAACGGATCGAATGAAAATAGATTTTACATCAAAACTTTAATTCACGATTTCTCTCTCAAATCTTGATGAATCTTAATTCTACAACTTGCAACGTGATCTATGATCCACACTCTACAAGAACCACATCATTATTTTGAGAATAATAAGGATCGAATTCCAACCTTTGGTGATGGCAGCCGTGGATTTCGCGCGTTTCAGATCTCCAATGGCCAAAACAGAAGCTGAACAATGCCTAGGGAGGTGATTAGAACACGTGTGGTAGCTCAACAATGCTCCAGGTTGAAGAATTCTTCAGCTGTCATGAACTGGTTCTTGCTTCAACAGCTGCAGTTTCTTGATGCCATGGCCATGGTTTGATGAAAACAGATCCACAATAGTATATCTGGATGATGATTACCACGATAGAAAGCACAAAGGATCAAGCAATTCAAAAAAAAAGTTGAAAAAAGTGTGATGAACTTTTGAGAGAAATTGAGGTTTTTGGAGAATTTCTGGAATTGGATCTGAGAATTGTGATTATGATCATGAGAAA
Source organism: Lathyrus oleraceus (assembly GCF_024323335.1). Classification (NCBI taxonomy): domain Eukaryota; kingdom Viridiplantae; phylum Streptophyta; class Magnoliopsida; order Fabales; family Fabaceae; genus Lathyrus; species Lathyrus oleraceus. The sequence continues at coordinate 522,489,192 of NC_066583.1, read as the reverse complement.
CAGTTATGATTAAGACTATATACCCATGCTTAATCCACTTTGTTAATCACAATTAGCAAAATTGAATCAATTAGCAAAAATGCAATTTCAAGTGTAATGGCCAATATGCCCTTTTCCAAACCAGTCAATGTATCAGTCCAAATTTTGTTCAAGCAAGCTCTAAATGCTATTTGGAATGTGTTGCAAAAGGTCCCATGTGCATAGGCCATGTATTTCTCAAAATCACTATGTCATGCCAAAAATGCAAATGAATTCACTTAAAAAATGCCATTTTGCTATGAGTGTTTTTGAGAAAATGTGATTATGCACCATGAAAGATTACATGAAATTTGGTTTTCTCAAAGAAAAATCAACCAAATTGGCCATTCCATGTGAAAGTTATGGCACTTTGAATTTGGGCATTTTCTGAAAATGAATGGACCATATCTTGCAAACCACACATGGGAATTTCAAGTTCTTGGACTTTTTGGAATTGTGAGATCAAGATCTTCAACTTTCATGTTGGACAAAATTCCATTTGAAGCTTGTATGATAAAGTAATTTGAAGGAGAAAAACTTTCCATTTTGGGCAGCTGAAATTACAGGTCACCTGCCATTTTAGGAAACTTCTTGTCTGACCTCCAATTCTTCAACCTTGGTCTTTAATATGTCAAATGAGACTTATATGGACATGAATGAAGCCTTTCAAACCATCTCCCACCTTCCAATCCATAAAATCAGGCATAGTTGACCACAGTTGACCACAGTTGACTTTCTATGGTTTCAGCTGGAATTCAGCTTGACTGATGAGCTTTGATCATCCAATCTTTGTCCCAATCACTTCAAAATGATCCTTAGACCATATGAACTTGATAAACCCACCCTAGGGCCTTGTCTCAATGGAAATGGCACATGCTTGCTTGTTTGACCTGATCTCCTGACCAGTTCGACCTAATTTGTCAGTTGAACTTGCACTTGGGCAAATGGCTATGCAATACTATGCAATGGACTATGTTATGTTAATGACCTAATCATGAAAATGTACGTACACAAAGAGGGTGCAAATTTGAGGTGCTACAGCTGCCCCTATTCAATCAACTGGGAACCCGAAGGGATGAGAGCAACGGCTGTCAGACTTTCAGGGTAAACAGGGATTGAATACCAAGAACCGTAGAATTTGCACACTGCTGGGATCCACCAACGGAAACGTCCACTGGGATCTGATATTTATTATTGAGGATTTTGATTTTTCTGTTTCTTCTTCAGTGGACACAGTCACCTCCAGACATCTCAAGACGATGAATGGGAACAGAAATCACAACTAGATGCCAACGGACAACTAGGAAAAACTCGACGTTTACCAAGACCAACAGAGAGGTGACCAGACATCAATGGACGACGGATGAACTGGGAAAGATACAACCACATGTCAGCGAATATAGTGGGAAAAACTCAACGTTTACCAAGACCAACGGAGAGGTAAGCAGACATCAACGGACGACGGATGAACTGGGAAAGATACAACCACATGTCAGCGGACATATTGGGAAAAACTCAATGTTTACCAAGACCAACGGAGAGGTAACCAGACATCAACGGACGATGGATGAACTGGGAAAGATGCAACCACATGTCAGCGGACATATTGGGAAAAACTCAACGTTTACCAAGACCAACGGAGAGGTAACCAGACATCAACGGACGACGGATGAACTGGGAAAACTCGACCAGACGTCATCGGACGAAAGGGAGAAGCTCGACGTTTATCGACACCCACGGAGAAGGAGAATCGACTGGGGACGACCAGGAAAACTCGACCAGACGTCAACAGACGAAAGGGAGACTCAACGTTTATCGACACCAACGGAGAAGGAGAAAGCCACTTCACGAGGGAAAGACACCACAATCAGAAACCGAATAGGACGTCTACTGGGGATTCTGGCTGGGAATCAACCAGACATTAATGAATGACTGGGAACAGGGTATACAATCAGACGTCACCGGACGAATGAGAAAAACTCAACGTTTATCGAAACCAACGGAGAGGTAAATCCGCATGGGGAAGGGTGCAACTAGACGTCATAGGACGAATAGGAAAAACTCGACGTTTATCGAAACCAACGGAGAGGAGGAATCTCTGAGGGGAGTCATCTGGTATTACCAAATGATCTGCGGGGGATAAGCAATTAGACATCATCGGACGACTAGGAAAAACTCGACGTTTATCGACACCAACGGAGAGGAGATTCAACTGGGGACGACCCTGTGGGGAAAGATATCAACTATACGCCAACGGACGCATAGGAAAAACTCGACGTTTATCGACACCAACGGAGAGGAGGACTCTTCTGGGGAGAGTGAACACAAACAAACCATCGATGGATGATCGGGAAAAACTCGACGTTTATCGACACCAACGGAGAGGAGGACTCTTTTCACTAGGGAAGGAGGACGACGTTACGAACATCGAAAGATGATGTCTACCGACGCCAAAGAATACCAGACCCTTACGCATGACGGGGAAATCACCGAAAGACGGTGTTTACCGACACCAAAGAAGCAACACACGCGGGTGCTAACGGGATACTGACATCTACAAGATGACAGGGCAAGGCTGAACACTTGCAGGGGGTCTCACTCGGGAGAATCAATCTTCCTTTCACCAACGGATGAGGAAATAAACCTCTGTGGGGATTGTCAACACCAACAGTTGACTGGAGTCACTGTAGCAAACGTGTCGTACAGGTTGAACAAATATCCGCTTCTGCCGGGGGATACAGTCTGATGGGGTTTCGAACACATGAATGCATATGTTTGAATTTTTCTATGGCATAATGCTCCATCTTGAATGGAAATGCTACGCATTTTTGAAGATGCAATGATCACTACATGTAAAATGCAATACTGGCTAGGGAGCCACAAGATCAGACATTCCAACTCTGTGGGGAGACTCTGCCTGGAGAATACTCTGCGGGGGGAGCCTTATCGGGGAATGCTTTGCCAAGGAAGCGCCGACTTCTCACTCATGCTGGAGAAACAAAACTGCTGCCGGGGAAAGGATAGACTCCGCTGGGGAACATCCTTCACTGGGCCCACTCCGCTCGGGAAGCAAACAGATACTCCGCTGGGGGACAAACCAGGCAACTCTTCGGGGATTAATCAATACTGTTCCACGGGGGAAAGTAAACCAGGCGACTCTCTAGGAAACTACTTGCTGGGGAGTAACAAGACAACTTTACCGGGGAATGATAAAGCGACTTCACTGGGGGAGACCCGACCAAACCTCAGTTAGGATAGCCTTGGGGAATAATTGCTACTCCACTGGGGAAGACCCACGCAATCCACGGGTAGAATAGACTCGGTTGGGGATGCAAACATCAATCTGCTATGAAAACTCGTCCAATCCGCTGGTAGGATGAACTCTGCTGGAAAAATATTTCATTAAAACCCGCTCCACTCGGGGAACTTGCTGAGGAAGATCTGTCAACACCAATCTCTGCTCGGGAGATCTGTTAGGGAAAGCCACCCTGCTGGGGATAACCCACCTCTCTGCTGAGGAAGAGCACAACTCTATTGGGGAACAACATTCCATCGATGAACTCCGCTGGGGGACTCTCCTGGGGAAAACATCCACCGGGAAATCTGCAAATACAGGCCTGCTGGGGATAGGCAATCCTTAGATCTGCTGAGGAAAGAAGATACTATCCACAAGCACCTCTGTAGGGGAACATAGCTCTGACATCTCTCAAACTTGCTCAGGAACAGTATCTGTTGGGGAAATGCTCACAGATGACTATCTGCAAAATAGCACCACACAGTGCTCCAGGGGTACAGGGACAAGATACGCTCAAGTATCCTCAACATTCAAAATGTTTTTCAAATGTTTTATCCTTCTGCAAATTATTGTTAAGCCTTCATGTTTTATTATATGCAATGTTTATCAAAAATTCGGACGTTTTTGCAAACAAAACAGTAAAAATAAAAACAAGAGCGCTATTTATCTGAATAACAACTTTTATTGATTGAAAATGTGCCTGAAAAGGCGAATACATCAGGAAGCAATTCCTAGGAAGAGGTAATTGCGCACAAAAGGAAAATAAACTATCCTAACGGCAATGTGAACACGACATCCACTATTTCCCAATCCTGTTATAACTCACAGATCATCAGTTTTCCTCCCAACTTCCTTGCTTTCTGAGAAGAATGACTGGACCGATCACATCCTTGGAGATGGCGGACGATGAAGCGCAATGAAGTACAGATAACTCAGACTGTAGTCTTCGCTTTAATCCCTCTTTTGGCTGGATCGCCCTCTCGGGTTTTCATTCCACCAGGATACCCATTTTTGCCTAAGCCGCCCTCGCGGGTTTTCGACTTACCGGGTGTACAATTTTTTCCATTTTTATCCCTAATTTTTGCCCGAACCTTTTCTTTCTGTTTTTTGATTCGCCGGGATGCCCTTTTTTTGCCTGGACTATTTTATTCTTTTCATCCAGCGGGTCAATTTATGCGAAGTATTTTTTTACTACATCTGAGTTAACAGGGGACGGAAAATCTTCACCATCCATAGTTATAAGCATCAAGGATCCACCGGAGAAGACCTTCTTCACAACATATGGACCTTCGTAATTAGGAGTCCACTTGCCCCTGTTATATGTACCGGGAGGAAGGATCCTCTTCAGAACTAGATCACCAGTCTGAAATGTCCGAGGACGCACTTTCTGATCAAAGGCTCGCTTCATCCTTCTCTGATACAATTGCCCATGGCACACGGCTGCTAGCCGCCTCTCTTTGATAAGGCTCAACTCATTAAACCTTGTTCGAATCCACTCGGCTTCGTCCAGCTTGACATCCAATAATACTCTCAGAGAAGGGATCTCCACCTCAACAGGTAGGACTGCTTCCATACCACACACAAGGGAGTACGGGGTTGCCCCGGTCGACGTACGTACTGAGGTACGGTACCCATGCAAAGCGAAAGGCAGCATCTCATGCCAATCCTTGTACGTCACGACCATCTTCTGCACAATCTTCTTGATATTCTTGTTAGCCGCCTCTACAGCACCGTTCATCTTCGGTCTGTAAGGAGAAGAATTGTGATGTTCAATCTTGAAATCTTTGATTGTTGTTGAGGTTCGAACCATTGTCAGTGATGATTCTCTCAGGAACTCCATAACGACAGATGATTTCTTTCTTGATGAACCGGGCAACCACTTGTTTGGTAACATTAGCATAGGAAGCTGCTTCCACCCACTTGGTGAAGTAATCAATCGCAACCAGGATGAAGCGATGTCCATTCGAAGCAGTAGGCTCAATCTTCCCAATCATGTCAATGCCCCACATGGCGAACGGCCAAGGCGAGTTCATGACATTCAACGGGCTGGGTGGTACATGCACCTTATCAGCATAAATTTGACACTTATGGCACTTCCGAGCATACTTGAAACAGTCGGATTCCATAGTCATCCAGTAATAACCGGCTCTCAACAATTTCTTCGACATTGCATGACCACTAGCATGGGTACCAAACGAACCCTCATGCACTTCTTGCATCAACATGTCTGCTTCGTGTCTATCCACGCATCTGAGCAAGACCATGTCAAAGTTCCTCTTGTACAGCACATCATCCTGATTCAGATAGAAGCTTCCAGCTAGCCTTCTCAGGGTTTTCTTGTCATTCTTCGACGCACCTTCAGGATACTCCTGAGTCTTGAGGAAGTTCTTGATATCAAAATACCACGGCTTCTCATCAACCACCACAGACTCGGCTGCAAACACATACGCAGGCCTCTCGAGTCGATTCACCGTAACATGTGGCACATGATTCCACCAATGAACTTTTATCATGGAAGATAAAGTAGCTAAAGCATCCGCCATCTGATTCTCATCCCGGGGGACATGATACAACTTCACCTTCTTGAAGAACGTCAGTATTCTTCTGGTGTAATCTCTATACGGAATCAAATGCGGCTGGTTCGTATTCCAATCTCCATTGACCTGATTGATCACTAGAGCGGAATCTCCAAATATGTCAAGAGTTTTGATCCTCAGATCAATGGCTTCTTCTATCCCCATGATACAAGCCTCATACTCAGCTTCGTTGTTGGTGACATCAAAAGTCAATCTGGCAGAAAAAGGTATATGGGCACCTTTAGGATTGATCAGCACTGCACCAACACCATTACCATTCACATTAACAGCCCCATCAAACATCAATGTCCACTTGTCATCAGGATCAGGTCCTTCCTCGACAAGAGGCTCTTCACAATCTTTCATCTTAAGATACATGATGTCTTCATCAGGGAATTCAAACATCATTGGCTGATAATCATCAATCGGTTGTTCGACGAGATAATCTGACAAAACACTACCTTTGATAGCCTTCTGTGACGTGTACTGAATGTCATACTTTGTTAAAATCATCTGCCATCGAGCAACACGCCCGGTGAGAGCCGGCTTCTCAAAGATGTATTTCACTGGATCCATCTTAGAAATCAATAAGGTAGTATGGTTCAGCATATACTGCCTCAGTCGGCGAGCAGCCCAGGCCAAGGCACAGCAAGTTTTCTCAAGCTGTGAATATCTGATTTCACAGTCGGTAAACTTTTTGCTAAGGTAGTATATGGCATGCTCTTTTCGACCAGACTCGTCATGCTGTCCCAATACACACCCCATCGAGTTCTCGGTTACTGACAAGTACATTATCAGTGGTCTCCCTGGAACTGGAGGAATCAGGATTGGAGGTTTCTGCAAATATTCTTTTATCTTGTCAAAAGCTTTCTGGCAATCGTCATTCCACCTGATTGCTTGATTCTTTCTGAGCAACTTGAATATTGGTTCACACGTGGCAGTTAGGTGAGATACAAACCTTGCAATGTAGTTCAGTCTCCCTAAAAACCCACGAACCTGCTTTTCAGTCTTCGGTTCAGGCATCTCCTGAATAGCTTTGACTTTCGCTGGATCAACCTCAATCCCTTTTTCGCTGATAACGAAGCCTAACAGCTTCCCTGATCTCACCCCAAACGTACACTTGTTCGGATTCAGCCTCAGTTTGAACTTGACCAATCTGTCAAACAACTTCTGCAAATTAACCAGGTGCTCCTCTTCTGTCTGCGACTTCGCAATCATATCATCCACGTACACTTCAATCTCTTTGTGCATCATGTCATGAAAGAGAGTCGTCATTGCCCTCTGATAGGTAGCACCGGCATTCTTCAGCCCAAATGGCATCACCTTATAGCAGAACATGCCCCAAGGTGTAATGAATGTCGTCTTTTCCATGTCCTCTGGCGCCATCTTAATCTGATTATAGCCCGAGAAACCATCCATGAAAGAGAATACCGAGGATTGAGCCGTATTATCCACCAATACATCGATGTGAGGTAATGGGAAATCATCTTTCGGACTCGCTCTGTTCAAATCCCGGTAATCGACACACATTCTGACTTTGCCATCCTTCTTCGGCACTGGAACGATGTTGGCCACCCACGGTGGATAAGTCGTCACTGACAAGAAACCCGCATCGAACTGCTTCTGAACCTCTTCCTTGATTTTCACTGCCATATCAGGACTCGTTCTACGAAGCTTCTGCTTGACCGAAGGACAATCGTCTCTGAGAGGTAGTCTATGAACCACAATATCAGTATTCAGCCCAGGCATATCCTGATAAGACCAGGCGAATATCTCTACATACTCTCTCAGCATCTCGATCAATCTGCTCTTGACCTCTGGTTTCAAAGCAGCCCCGATCTTGATATCTCTTCTGGCGTCCTCAGTACCAAGATTAACAATCTCCAACTCCTTCTGATGAGGTTGGATGACCCTCTCCTCCTGCTTCAACAATCTAGCCAATTCTTTCGGGAGTTCACTGTCTTCATCACTCTCCTCTTCGGCTTGGTAGATGGGATTGTCGAAATCATACTGAGCCATAACAGATTTGTTCATAGTGGATGCCATAAAGTCACTTCTGCATGTTTTAATGCTTTGTTTTAGAAAAAGATTTCAATAAAGTCACAAAAACAAAAACATTGCCATTTTTATATTTTTTGAAAAATGAGAAACAAAAATAGAAAGACAGGGATCACAAAATTGTTTGCAAAACGTCCTTTATTAATGATAAAAATTGAAACATGAGGCCCTACAATGAACCACTACGTCTTGGGCAGAACGTAGGGCTTTGTGCAGAATGAAAAAAACAAAAGAAAATTACTCTGTCTGAAGAGTAACTTGGACTATATCCTCCGCAGTCCAGTTGTTGATCACCTCCCCCGGTGCACTCGGGCGAACCCAGCAGTCGAGATCAATGTCACTGTCACTGTCTTCAACATCAGCTGCGAAGACGTCACCGTGGTTCATCAGCCCTGCGCTGGTAAAGGTACTAGGACCCGCTGCACCCTGCTCCGCTCGGAGAGGCTCATATCCAATGCCAAATTTGTCCTCCTTGACAGGCAAGTCCACCATCTTGCCCCAGCCTTCAGCTCTACCGGAGTCAACAACCTCCTTAGCCTGCTTGTAAGAAGTAATTGAAGCACCTGGCTTCCCCTGTTCAGCATACGCCACCTTCTCAAGAGCCACCGTCTCGAACGCCTGGCATAAGGTTTCGTGGATCTCGCCATCCACCTCGACATATTTGAACGAGGATAAATGACTCACCAGAATATCCTCTTCACCACACACGGTCACAATTTGACCGTTCCAGACGTACTTGAGTTTTTGATGGAGAGTCGACGAGACTGCCCCTGCTGCATGAATCCATGGACATCCCAGAAGACAACTGTAAGCAGGCTGAATGTCCATGACATAGAAGACGGTGTCAAACTCTTCAGGACCTATCTTCACAGGCAAAGTGACTTCACCAAAGACAGAACGCTTGGATCCATCAAATGCCCTCACGATCAAGTCACTAGGAGTGAGCATTACTCCTTCAACAGAGATCTTCTTCAAGATTTGCTTCGGCAGCACATTCAACGAAGAACCCGTGTCCACCAGCACGTGTGACAACACAACCCCTTTGCACTCCATAGTGATGTGCAAGGCCTTGTTATGATTCGGCCCCTCGGGCGTCAGATCAAGATCTGTAAACCCCACATCGTGTCGGGTACTCACATTAGCAATAACACCCTCAAGCTGATTGACTGAAATCTCCTGAGGTACATACGCCATATTCAGCATTTTTAACAAGGCGTCTCTATGTGCCTCAGAACACAGCAGCAGGGAAAGGATAGAGATTTTGGAGGGAGTTTGATTGAGCTGATCCACAATCTTGTAGTCACTCTTCTTAATTATGCGCATAAACTCCTCCACGTCCTTTTTAAACGAGCCACCAGGCACATTCGTTTGAGCAGGCGCTTCATCAACCACGGCCTGTTTGCCCTTAGCTCTAGTAGATGCCTCAGCATTGGCATCCCTCAACGATTGAGGCGCAAACAGCCGACCGCTGCGAGTAAAGCCTCCTGGACCCCCCACATTGTCCACAGTTGGACTCACAACCACAGGAGCTTTACTGACTAGTGCATTAATTGTCACGGGCGCTTGATTCGAAGGTTTGACCCTGTTTTCAGCCCTTCTGTTGCTTCGGTAGGCATTATCATACTTCCAAGGCACAACATTACTGTTCACAGCCCTTCTTACCGGAGCAACGATTGTCGTCGGAGTGTTGGCAGAAACTGGTGCAAAAATGGTAACTGGATTACCACTTGTTGTAGGCGCACGTCCTTCGGACGGTTTGAAAAAGATTGTGACAGTAGACACTGTAACACCCCGATTAAAATAAGAGAATTATTTAATTGAGTTAATATTATTTTATTAATTTAATTAAATAAAGTTGAATTATTGGATTATTTTTATTATTACTATAGATGTTATTTATTTTAATAATAATTAAATAAATAAAATAAATGGAATATGAAGAGTGGAAGGGTAAAAGTGGAAATTGGATAAAAGAGGCCAAAGTGAGGACTCAGGTTGTTTTTCACGTGTTTTGCCTCAGAGTCAGAGAAAGGGGGGAGAAACGCTGAAGAGAAAGAGAAGGAAGAGGAAAAGGCCAAAGATTGCTCAGAGCTTCCTTCAATCCAAAGAGGTAAGGGGTCTGAACCTTATTAAACAATAATATGCTGAAAATGGTGAAATATTGGATGAACGAAAATGGGGATTTTAATCGAAGGAATTCGTAGAAATTATATGCAATGATGTTAGGATTTGTGAAATCGAATAGGGGACTATTTGTATTAGATGATATGAGTGATTTTGTGTGAAATTTGGACTGTGGAAGGATGAATTTGGATAGATCTCGTAGCAGAAAAAGCCATTGCAGATCTGGAAATCTGGTTTCTGGTCATACGCGTATGGCACTAGGCAATACGCGTATGAGATTGCTGGTACGCGTATGGCACTAGGCAATACGCGTATGGATGAGGAAGATGATGTTTTGAACGTGTTTTGGTCTCTGTTGGTACGCGTATGGGAATGTGATACGCGTAGCATACGCGTATGGACATGGGCAATACGCGTATGAATTTGGTCAGGCGTGGGTAATACGCGTATGAGCATAGGCAATACGCGTATGGGCAGACTTGTGGTCTTTCCTGGGCTGTTGTTGTGTAGTTTTTGGTTGTTTAGGCTGAGCGAGGTAACTTAGCTGATGCATGGTATACGAGGGATCATTTCCCGTTGCTTTGAGTGCTAAGATATTAGTAGAGTGTGATAATACTGTGTTTGATTATGTGGCATGATGTGATATGCTTTTGTGATAGAATGTGTTAATGATGATGATAACATGACTATATGATGCTGTTGTTGCTATGTTGATTATGATGCATGCTTGGTGTGCATGCATTCATGAAAGGCCGATGCCTAGTGATGAACGGACTGAGTTCCAAAGATGTTGTTGACTCCGGGCTTGTTGAGGGGCTTGGTTCCTTGCGGGGAACTCGGATTCTATGGTGGTGAATCTGGGAGTGGTGATCCTGTAGTTGGTCACAAAATGGGTATACCGAGTCGTGTTGAGTCATGCATGGGTGTGTGCATTGCATTTGATATGTTGTTTTGTTGATGTTCATGACTATGTTGATTATGATGATTATGATGAGCTGTGTTGGCATATGTGAAATATATTTATGTTTATATTTCTGTCGTTATATTATTATTTAATAATGTAATTCTCACCCCTTCTGCATGTGTTTATGTTCATCTATGATGAGATGTGCAGATAAAGAGGAGTAGCTATTGTTGAGGTTTGAAGAATAAGTGTAGAGTTATTCTACAGAGTCGAGTCAAATGCTCTGGTCATGTGACACCGGGGTTATGGGATTCGATAGATAATTGATTATTATTTACGTTGTTTATGATGACTAACATGTTGAGATGTTTTGTTGAAATAATGTTGAACCATTATTATGAATTGTTATATGATGAATGATAATATTAATATTGTTGTCCGCTGCGAAGTTTTAATAAAATAAATAATATATTTTATGTTGTGATGCGATAATTGTTATGTTGTAAGAAATGTACACTCTTCTACATGTTGTACTCTGATAATCTATTTAAATATGTCGTTTGGGTAGAAGGGTGTTACATTAGTGGTATCAGAGCATGGTCAGTCCAGTCGAGTCATAATGTGATGTTTTCCCTGTTGGTCGATTAGTGTAAATGACACTGTCGATATTTAACGGTTGTAGTTGTGTCGTGCAGAGTATGGCTGGAGAAAATGACCGTGCGATTGCTGAGGCTTTGGCTGCTATGGCGCAGGCTATGCAGGCGCAGCAGAATCCGCCGGTCGACGAGTTTAGGAATTTCGGAAGGTTTCTGAAGAATAACCCTCCTACATTCAAGGGGCGCTATGATCCAGATGGTGCTCAGATTTGGCTGAAGGAAATTGAGAAGATTTTCCGGGTGATGACGTGTACTGAAGCACAGAAGGTGCAGTTTGGTACGCATATGTTATCTGAAGAGGCTGAAAACTGGTGGGATAACACTCGACAGAGGATTGAAGTACCAGGTGCTGAGATGACTTGGGAAAGGTTCAAGACGGCCTTTCTGGAGAAATATTTTCCTGCTGATGTGCGATGTAAGAAGGAGATGGAATTTCTGGGACTGAAGCAGGGTAACATGTCTGTTGCTGATTACGCTTCGAAGTTTGAGGAGCTGGTACAGTATTGTCCTCATTATAATAATGTTGATGCTGAGGAATCCAAGTGTGTCAAGTTTGAGAACGGGTTGCGTCCCGAGATCAAACAAGGTATTGGTTACCAGGAGATTCGTAGGTTTCCTACACTGGTTAATAAGTGCAGGATATTTGATGAAGATAGCAAGGCTAGGACTGCTCACTACAAGAGTCTTAGTGAGAAGAAGAATAAGGATCGTGGTAGTCCTTATGCATCTCCGAATGGTAAAGGTAAGCAGAAAGTGGTAGATGCGAAGAAGCCAAGTGGGGGAGGATCTCCCATAGCTGGTAAATGTTTCAAGTGTGGCGAGCCAGGCCACCGTGCTGATAGCTGTGCCAAGAAAGTGCTGAGATGTTTCCGATGCGGTCAGGCTGGTCATAGAGTTACGGAATGTAAGGATGCTGGTCCGACATGTTTTAATTGTGGCGAGAAAGGCCATATCAGTTCGCAGTGCTCGAAACCGAAGAAGGCGGCTACTGCAGCTCATACTACTGGTAGGGTGTTTGCTCTGAGTGGGGCTGAAGCTCCTAAAGAAGATAATCTGATTAAAGGTACTTGCTTGATTAATAATGTTGAATTGCTTGCTATTGTTGACACTGGTGCTACCCATTCGTTTATTTCGTATGAGTGTGCGACCAGGATTGGTGTGATTATGTCATCCCTAGGCGGAAGTATGGTGATAGATACTCCTGCTAATGGTTCTGTGAAGACTTCTGTTGTCTGTCGAGGTTGTCATTTGACGATCTTTGAGAGAGAGTTCGTGGTTGATTTGGTGTGCTTACCCTTGCACCAAATTGATATTATTCTGGGAATGAATTGGCTAGAATTCTATGGCGTGTTTATCAACTGCTATGGGAAGACGGTGCGGTTTTCTGAAGTTGGTGAGAATGATGAGGCAAGATTTCTATCTGCTAGGCAGGTGGGGGATTTTGTGAAAGATGAAGCTCAGATATTCGCTTTATTTGCGTCTCTGCAAGCGGATAAGAAAGTGGTGGGTGTAGATTTGCCTGTTGTCTGTGAATTTCAAGATGTGTTTCCGGAGGATGTAAGTGAATTACCTCCAGAACGTGAAGTCGAATTTGCCATTGACTTAGTACCAGGTACGAGTCCAGTGTCGATGTCTCCTTATAGAATGTCGGCAGCGGAATTAGTTGAACTGAAGAAGCAACTGGAGGAATTGCTTGAGAAGAAGTTTGTGCGTCCAAGTGTTTCTCCTTGGGGTGCACCAGTATTGTTAGTGAAGAAGAAAGAAGGTACGATGAGGTTGTGTGTCGATTACCGGCAGTTGAATAAGGTGACTATCAAGAATCGGTATCCATTGCCGAGGATTGATGATTTGATAGACCAGTTGGTTGGAGCTCATGTTTTCAGTAAGAATGATTTGCGGTCGGGTTATCATCAGATCCGAGTGAAGTCAGACGATATTGCGAAGACTGCTTTCCGTACGAGGTATGGTCACTATGAATACACTGTGATGCCGTTCGGTGTATCTAATGCTCCAGGTGTGTTTATGGAATATATGAATCGTATATTTCATCCGTACCTTGATAATTTTGTTGTGGTGTTCATAGATGATATATTGATATATTCTAAGACGGAAGAAGAGCATGCAGGACATCTGAGAATTGTTTTGCAGGTGTTAAGAGAAAAGAAATTATATGCAAAGTTAGCTAAATGTGAGTTCTGGTTGAAGGAAGTGAGTTTCCTTGGCCATGTGATTTCGAGTGGTGGGATTTCTGTTGATCCTGCCAAAGTTGATGCTGTATTACAGTGGGAGACTCCGAAGTCTGCTACTGAGATACGCAGTTTTCTGGGGTTAGCTGGTTATTATCGCAGATTTATTGAGGGCTTCTCTAGGTTGGCATTGCCGTTGACGCAGTTGACTAAGAAGGGTCAAGTGTATGTGTGGGATGCAGCTTGTGAAGCGAGTTTTGTTGAGTTGAAAAGGCGGTTGACCAGTGCTCCAGTGTTGATCTTGCCTAATCCTGGTGAGTCCTTCGTTGTTTATTGTGATGCTTCTTTGATGGGTCTTGGTGGTGTTTTGATGCAGAATGGTAAAGTTGTAGCTTATGCTTCTAGACAGTTGAAAGTTCATGAGAGGAATTATCCTACGCATGATCTAGAACTTGCAGCTGTTGTATTTGTGTTGAAAATATGGAGGCATTATCTGTATGGTTCCAAATTCGAAGTGTTCAGTGATCACAAGAGTCTGAAGTATCTGTTTGATCAGAAAGAGTTAAATATGAGGCAGAGAAGGTGGTTAGAATTACTGAAGGATTTTGACTTTGAATTGAGTTATCATCCCGGTAAGGCTAATGTAGTTGCAGATGCGCTGAGTAGAAAGTCTCTACATATGTCTATGATGATGGTTCGGGAGCTTGAGTTAATTGAACAGTTCCGTGATATGAGTTTGGGTTGTGAAGTTTCCGCTGATAGTGTAAAGTTGGGTATGCTGAAGTTGACTAGTGGAATTCTGGAAGATATTCGGAATGGTCAGCAAGTTGATGTCGCTCTAGTTGATCATATTACTATGGTTAACCAGGGTAATGGTGGTAATTTTGAGATTGATGAGAATGGCATCCTGCGATTTAAAGGTAGAGTTTGTGTTCCTGAGGTGTCTGAATTGAAAAAGAGTATTCTTGAAGAGGGCCATAGGAGTGGATTGAGTATCCATCCAGGTGCAACTAAAATGTATCAAGATTTGAAGAAGTTGTTTTGGTGGGCTGGTATGAAAAGAGATGTTGCTAAGTTTGTGTATGCCTGTTTGACTTGTCAGAAGTCAAAGATTGAACATCAGAAACCGGCAGGTATAATGCAACCTTTGAAGATTCCTGAATGGAAGTGGGATAGCATTTCCATGGATTTTGTGACGGGATTGCCGAGGACGGTGAAAGGTAATGATTCTATTTGGGTGATTGTGGATCGATTGACTAAGTCGGCGCATTTCTTGCCGATGAAGATTAATCACTCTTTAGAGAAGTTGGTAGAGTTGTATATTGAGGAGATAGTGAGGCTGCATGGTATTCCATCCAGTATTGTGTCTGATAGAGATCCCAGATTTACTTCTAGATTTTGGGAAAGTTTGCAGAAAGCGTTGGGAACTAAGTTGAGGTTGAGTTCAGCTTATCATCCTCAGACTGATGGTCAGACCGAAAGAACTATCCAATCCTTGGAGGATTTGTTGAGAGCTTGTGTGTTGGAGCAGAGTGGTTCTTGGGATAGTTATTTGCCGTTGGTGGAGTTTACTTATAATAATAGTTTTCATGCTAGTATCGGTATGGTCCATATGAAGCATTGTATGGTAGGAGGTGTAGAACTCCATTGTGTTGGTATGAATCAGGTAAGAGTGTTGTACTCGGACCTGAGATTGTGCAGCAGACGACTGAAAGGGTTAAGATGATTCAGGAGAAAATGAAGATTTCTCAGAGTCGTCAGAAGAGTTATCATGATAACAGGAGAAAGGCACTTGAGTTCCAAGAGGGAGATCATGTGTTCTTGAGAGTTACTCCGACGACAGGCGTGGGTAGAGCTTTAAAGTCTAAAAAGCTTACTCCGAGGTTTGTGGGTCCGTATCAGATTTTGAAGAGGGTTGGGGAAGTGGCGTATCGGATAGCTTTACCGCCGTCGCTTTCTAATCTGCATGATGTGTTTCATGTATCTCAGTTGAGAAAATATATTGCGGATCCTTCGCATGTTGTTCAGTTGGATGATATCCAGGTGAGGGATAATTTGACCGTTGAGGTGTTGCCAATTCGGATAGATGACCGAGAAGAGAAGACCCTGAGAGGTAAGAAGATTGCTCTAGTGAAAGTTGTTTGGGGAGGTCCAGCTGGTGAGAGCTTGACTTGGGAGCGTGAAGATCAGATGAAGGAGTCGTATCCGACTCTATTTGCTTGAGGTATGTTTTCGAGGACGAAAACTCTTTTAGTGGGGGAGAGTTGTAACACCCCGATTAAAATAAGAGAATTATTTAATTGAGTTAATATTATTTTATTAATTTAATTAAATAAAGTTGAATTATTGGATTATTTTTATTATTACTATAGATGTTATTTATTTTAATAATAATTAAATAAATAAAATAAATGGAATATGAAGAGTGGAAGGGTAAAAGTGGAAATTGGATAAAAGAGGCCAAAGTGAGGACTCAGGTTGTTTTTCACGTGTTTTGCCTCAGAGTCAGAGAAAGGGGGGAGAAACGCTGAAGAGAAAGAGAAGGAAGAGGAAAAGGCCAAAGATTGCTCAGAGCTTCCTTCAATCCAAAGAGGTAAGGGGTCTGAACCTTATTAAACAATAATATGCTGAAAATGGTGAAATATTGGATGAACGAAAATGGGGATTTTAATCGAAGGAATTCGTAGAAATTATATGCAATGATGTTAGGATTTGTGAAATCGAATAGGGGACTATTTGTATTAGATGATATGAGTGATTTTGTGTGAAATTTGGACTGTGGAAGGATGAATTTGGATAGATCTCGTAGCAGAAAAAGCCATTGCAGATCTGGAAATCTGGTTTCTGGTCATACGCGTATGGCACTAGGCAATACGCGTATGAGATTGCTGGTACGCGTATGGCACTAGGCAATACGCGTATGGATGAGGAAGATGATGTTTTGAACGTGTTTTGGTCTCTGTTGGTACGCGTATGGGAATGTGATACGCGTAGCATACGCGTATGGACATGGGCAATACGCGTATGAATTTGGTCAGGCGTGGGTAATACGCGTATGAGCATAGGCAATACGCGTATGGGCAGACTTGTGGTCTTTCCTGGGCTGTTGTTGTGCAGTTTTTGGTTGTTTAGGCTGAGCGAGGTAACTTAGCTGATGCATGGTATACGAGGGATCATTTCCCGTTGCTTTGAGTGGTATAGATATTAGTAGAGTGTGATAATACTGTGTTTGATTATGTGGCATGATGTAATATGCTTTTGTGATAGAATGTGTTAATGATGATGATAACATGACTATATGATGCTGTTGTTGCTATGTTGATTATGATGCATGCTTGGTGTGCATGCATTCATGAAAGGCCGATGCCTAGTGATGAACGGACTGAGTTCCAATGATGTTGTTGACTCCGGGCTTGTTGAGGGGCTTGGTTCCTTGCGGGGAACTCGGATTCTATGGTGGTGAATCTGGGAGTGGTGATCCTGTAGTTGGTCACAAAATGGGTATACCGAGTCGTGTTGAGTCATGCATGGGTGTGTGCATTGCATTTGATATGTTGTTTTGTTGATGTTCATGACTATGTTGATTATGATGATTATGATGAGCTGTGTTGGCATATGTGAAATATATTTATGTTTATATTTCTGTCGTTATATTATTATTTAATAATGTAATTCTCACCCCTTCTGCATGTGTTTATGTTCATCTATGATGAGCAATGTGCAGATAAAGAGGAGTAGCTATTGTTGAGGTTTGAAGAATAAGTGTAGAGTTATTCTACAGAGTCGAGTCAAATGCTCTGGTCATGTGACACCGGGGTTATGGGATTCGATAGATAATTGATTATTATTTACGTTGTTTATGATGACTAACATGTTGAGATGTTTTGTTGAAATAATGTTGAACCATTATTATGAATTGTTATATGATGAATGATAATATTAATATTGTTGTCCGCTGCGAAGTTTTAATAAAATAAATAATATATTTTATGTTGTGATGCGATAATTGTTATGTTGTAAGAAATGTACACTCTTCTACATGTTGTACTCTGATAATCTATTTAAATATGTCGTTTGGGTAGAAGGGTGTTACATTAGTGGTATCAGAGCATGGTCAGTCCAGTCGAGTCATAATGTGATGTTTTCCCTGTTGGTCGATTAGTGTAAATGACACTGTCGATATTTAACGGTTGTAGTTGTGTCGTGCAGAGTATGGCTGGAGAAAATGACCGTGCGATTGCTGAGGCTTTGGCTGCTATGGCGCAGGCTATGCAGGCGCAGCAGAATCCGCCGGTCGACGAGTTTAGGAATTTGGGAAGGTTTCTGAAGAATAACCCTCCTACATTCAAGGGGCGCTATGATCCAGATGGTGCTCAGATTTGGCTGAAGGAAATTGAGAAGATTTTCCGGGTGATGACGTGTACTGAAGCACAGAAGGTGCAGTTTGGTACGCATATGTTATCTGAAGAGGCTGAAAACTGGTGGGATAACACTCGACAGAGGATTGAAGTACCAGGTGCTGAGATGACTTGGGAAAGGTTCAAGACGGCCTTTCTGGAGAAATATTTTCCTGCTGATGTGCGATGTAAGAAGGAGATGGAATTTCTGGGACTGAAGCAGGGTAACATGTCTGTTGCTGATTACGCTTCGAAGTTTGAGGAGCTGGTACAGTATTGTCCTCATTATAATAATGCTGATGCTGAGGAATCCAAGTGTGTCAAGTTTGAGAACGGGTTGCGTCCCGAGATCAAACAAGGTATTGGTTACCAGGAGATTCGTAGGTTTCCTACACTGGTTAATAAGTGCAGGATATTTGATGAAGATAGCAAGGCTAGGACTGCTCACTACAAGAGTCTTAGTGAGAAGAAGAATAAGGATCGTGGTAGTCCTTATGCATCTCCGAATGGTAAAGGTAAGCAGAAAGTGGTAGATGCGAAGAAGCCAAGTGGGGGAGGATCTCCCATAGCTGGTAAATGTTTCAAGTGTGGCGAGCCAGGCCACCGTGCTGATAGTTGTGCCAAGAAAGTGCTGAGACGTTTCCGATGCGGTCAGGCTGGTCATAGAGTTACGGAATGTAAGGATGCTGGTCCGACATGTTTTAATTGTGGCGAGAAAGGCCATATCAGTTCGCAGTGCTCGAAACCGAAGAAGGCGGCTACTGCAGCTCATACTACTGGTAGGGTGTTTGCTCTGAGTGGGGCTGAAGCTCCTAAAGAAGATAATCTGATTAAAGGTACTTGCTTGATTAATAATGTTGAATTGCTTGCTATTGTTGACACTGGTGCTACCCATTCGTTTATTTCGTATGAGTGTGCGACCAGGATTGGTGTGATTATGTCATCCCTAGGCGGAAGTATGGTGATAGATACTCCTGCTAATGGTTCTGTGAAGACTTCTGTTGTCTGTCGAGGTTGTCATTTGACGATCTTTGAGAGAGAGTTCGTGGTTGATTTGGTGTGCTTACCCTTGCACCAAATTGATATTATTCTGGGAATGAATTGGCTAGAATTCTATGGCGTGTTTATCAACTGCTATGAAAGACGGTGCGGTTTTCTGAAGTTGGTGAGAATGATGAGGCAAGATTTCTATCTGCTAGGCAGGTGGGGGATTTTGTGAAAGATGAAGCTCAGATATTCGCTTTATTTGCGTCTCTGCAAGCGGATAAGAAAGTGGTGGGTGTAGATTTGCCTGTTGTCTGTGAATTTCAAGATGTGTTTCCGGAGGATGTAAGTGAATTACCTCCAGAACGTGAAGTCGAATTTGCCATTGACTTAGTACCAGGTACGAGTCCAGTGTCGATGTCTCCTTATAGAATGTCGGCAGCGGAATTAGTTGAACTGAAGAAGCAACTGGAGGAATTGCTTGAGAAGAAGTTTGTGCGTCCAAGTGTTTCTCCTTGGGGTGCACCTGTATTGTTAGTGAAGAAGAAAGAAGGTACAATGAGGTTGTGTGTCGATTACCGGCAGTTGAATAAGGTGACTATCAAGAATCGGTATCCATTGCCGAGGATTGATGATTTGATAGACCAGTTGGTTGGAGCTCATGTTTTCAGTAAGATTGATTTGCGGTCGGGTTATCATCAGATCCGAGTGAAGTCAGACGATATTGCAAAGACTGCTTTCCGTACGAGGTATGGTCACTATGAATACACTGTGATGCCGTTCGGTGTATCTAATGCTCCAGGTGTGTTTATGGAATATATGAATCGTATATTTCATCCGTACCTTGATAATTTTGTTGTGGTGTTCATAGATGATATATTGATATATTCTAAGACGGAAGAAGAGCATGCAGGACATCTGAGAATTGTTTTGCAGGTGTTAAGAGAAAAGAAATTATATGCAAAGTTAGCTAAATGTGAGTTCTGGTTGAAGGAAGTGAGTTTCCTTGGCCATGTGATTTCGAGTGGTGGGATTTCTGTTGATCCTGCCAAAGTTGATGCTGTATTACAGTGGGAGACTCCGAAGTCTGCTACTGAGATACGCAGTTTTCTGGGGTTAGCTGGTTATTATCGCAGATTTATTGAGGGCTTCTCTAGGTTGGCATTGCCGTTGACGCAGTTGACTAAGAAAGGTCAAGTGTATGTGTGGGATGCAGCTTGTGAAGCGAGTTTTGTTGAGTTGAAGAGGCGGTTGACCAGTGCTCCAGTGTTGATCTTGCCTAATCCTGGTGAGTCCTTCGTTGTTTATTGTGATGCTTCTTTGATGGGTCTTGGTGGTGTTTTGATGCAGAATGGTAAAGTTGTAGCTTATGCTTCTAGACAGTTGAAAGTTCATGAGAGGAATTATCCTACGCATGATCTAGAACTTGCAGCTGTTGTATTTGTGTTGAAAATGTGGAGGCATTATCTGTATGGTTCCAGATTCGAAGTGTTCAGTGATCACAAGAGTCTGAAGTATCTGTTTGATCAGAAAGAGTTAAATATGAGGCAGAGAAGGTGGTTAGAATTACTGAAGGATTTTGACTTTGAATTGAGTTATCATCCCGGTAAGGCTAATGTAGTTGCAGATGCGCTGAGTAGAAAGTCTCTACATATGTCTATGATGATGGTTCGGGAGCTTGAGTTAATTGAACAGTTCCGTGATATGAGTTTGGGTTGTGAAGTTTCCGCTGATAGTGTAAAGTTGGGTATGCTGAAGTTGACTAGTGGAATTCTGGAAGATATTCGGAATGGTCAGCAAGTTGATGTCGCTCTAGTTGATCATATTACTATGGTTAACCAGGGTAATGGTGGTAATTTTGAGATTGATGAGAATGGCATCCTGCGATTTAAAGGTAGAATTTGTGTTCCTGAGGTGTCTGAATTGAAAAAGAGTATTCTTGAAGAGGGCCATAGGAGTGGATTGAGTATCCATCCAGGTGCAACTAAAATGTATCAAGATTTGAAGAAGTTGTTTTGGTGGGCTGGTATGAAAAGAGATGTTGCTAAGTTTGTGTATGCCTGTTTGACTTGTCAGAAGTCAAAGATTGAACATCAGAAACCGGCAGGTATGATGCAACCTTTGAAGATTCCTGAATGGAAGTGGGATAGCATTTCCATGGATTTTGTGACGGGATTGCCGAGGACGGTGAAAGGTAATGATTCTATTTGGGTGATTGTGGATCGATTGACTAAGTCGGCGCATTTCTTGCCGATGAAGATTAATCACTCTTTAGAGAAGTTGGTAGAGTTGTATATTGAGGAGATAGTGAGGCTGCATGGTATTCCATCCAGTATTGTGTCTGATAGAGATCCCAGATTTACTTCTAGATTTTGGGAAAGTTTGCAGAAAGCGTTGGGAACTAAGTTGAGGTTGAGTTCAGCTTATCATCCTCAGACTGATGGTCAGACCGAAAGAACTATCCAATCCTTGGAGGATTTGTTGAGAGCTTGTGTGTTGGAGCAGAGTGGTTCTTGGGATAGTTATTTGCCGTTGGTGGAGTTTACTTATAATAATAGTTTTCATGCTAGTATCGGTATGGTCCATATGAAGCATTGTATGGTAGGAGGTGTAGAACTCCATTGTGTTGGTATGAATCAGGTGAGAGTGTTGTACTCGGACCTGAGATTGTGCAGCAGACGACTGAAAGGGTTAAGATGATTCAGGAGAAAATGAAGATTTCTCAGAGTCGTCAGAAGAGTTATCATGATAACAGGAGAAAGGCACTTGAGTTCCAAGAGGGAGATCATGTGTTCTTGAGAGTTACTCCGACGACAGGCGTGGGTAGAGCTTTAAAGTCTAAAAAGCTTACTCCGAGGTTTGTGGGTCCGTATCAGATTTTGAAGAGGGTTGGGGAAGTGGCGTATCGGATAGCTTTACCGCCGTCGCTTTCTAATCTGCATGATGTGTTTCATGTATCTCAGTTGAGAAAATATATTGCGGATCCTTCGCATGTTGTTCAGTTGGATGATATCCAGGTGAGGGATAATTTGACCGTTGAGGTGTTGCCAATTCGGATAGATGACCGAGAAGAGAAGACCCTGAGAGGTAAGAAGATTGCTCTAGTGAAAGTTGTTTGGGGAGGTCCAGCTGGTGAGAGCTTGACTTGGGAGCGTGAAGATCAGATGAAGGAGTCGTATCCGACTCTATTTGCTTGAGGTATGTTTTTGAGGACGAAAACTCTATTAGTGGGGGAGAATTGTAACACCCCGATTAAAATAAGAGAATTATTTAATTGAGTTAATATTATTTTATTAATTTAATTAAATAAAGTTGAATTATTGGATTATTTTTATTATTACTATAGATGTTATTTATTTTAATAATAATTAAATAAATAAAATAAATGGAATATGAAGAGTGGAAGGGTAAAAGTGGAAATTGGATAAAAGAGGCCAAAGTGAGGACTCAGGTTGTTTTTCACGTGTTTTGCCTCAGAGTCAGAGAAAGGGGGGAGAAACGCTGAAGAGAAAGAGAAGGAAGAGGAAAAGGCCAAAGATTGCTCAGAGCTTCCTTCAATCCAAAGAGGTAAGGGGTCTGAACCTTATTAAACAATAATATGCTGAAAATGGTGAAATATTGGATGAACGAAAATGGGGATTTTAATCGAAGGAATTCGTAGAAATTATATGCAATGATGTTAGGATTTGTGAAATCGAATAGGGGACTATTTGTATTAGATGATATGAGTGATTTTGTGTGAAATTTGGACTGTGGAAGGATGAATTTGGATAGATCTCGTAGCAGAAAAAGCCATTGCAGATTTGGAAATCTGGTTTCTGGTCATACGCGTATGGCACTAGGCAATACGCGTATGAGATTGCTGGTACGCGTATGGCACTAGGCAATACGCGTATGGATGAGGAAGATGATGTTTTGAACGTGTTTTGGTCTCTGTTGGTACGCGTATGGGAATGTGATACGCGTAGCATACGCGTATGGACATGGGCAATACGCGTATGAATTTGGTCAGGCGTGGGTAATACGCGTATGAGCATAGGCAATACGCGTATGGGCAGACTTGTGGTCTTTCCTGGGCTGTTGTTGTGCAGTTTTTGGTTGTTTAGGCTGAGCGAGGTAACTTAGCTGATGCATGGTATACGAGGGATCATTTCCCGTTGCTTTGAGTGGTATAGATATTAGTAGAGTGTGATAATACTGTGTTTGATTATGTGGCATGATGTGATATGCTTTTGTGATAGAATGTGTTAATGATGATGATAACATGACTATATGATGCTGTTGTTGCTATGTTGATTATGATGCATGCTTGGTGTGCATGCATTCATGAAAGGCCGATGCCTAGTGATGAACGGACTGAGTTCCAATGATGTTGTTGACTCCGGGCTTGTTGAGGGGCTTGGTTCCTTGCGGGGAACTCGGATTCTATGGTGGTGAATCTGGGAGTGGTGATCCTGTAGTTGGTCACAAAATGGGTATACCGAGTCGTGTTGAGTCATGCATGGGTGTGTGCATTGCATTTGATATGTTGTTTTGTTGATGTTCATGACTATGTTGATTATGATGATTATGATGAGCTGTGTTGGCATATGTGAAATATATTTATGTTTATATTTCTGTCGTTATATTATTATTTAATAATGTAATTCTCACCCCTTCTGCATGTGTTTATGTTCATCTATGATGAGCAATGTGCAGATAAAGAGGAGTAGCTATTGTTGAGCTTTGAAGAATAAGTGTAGAGTTATTCTACAGAGTCGAGTCAAATGCTCTGGTCATGTGACACCGGGGTTATGGGATTCGATAGATAATTGATTATTATTTACGTTGTTTATGATGACTAACATGTTGAGATGTTTTGTTGAAATAATGTTGAACCATTATTATGAATTGTTATATGATGAATGATAATATTAATATTGTTGTCCGCTGCGAAGTTTTAATAAAATAAATAATATATTTTATGTTGTGATGCGATAATTGTTATGTTGTAAGAAATGTACACTCTTCTACATGTTGTACTCTGATAATCTATTTAAATATGTCGTTTGGGTAGAAGGGTGTTACAGACACTGCCCCACGATCTTTAGTATCAGCTCGACCAAACTGGACACAGCCCTCATCGATCAGACGTTGAATACCAGCCCACAACAATTCACAACCATTCTCAGCCTCTGCACAACCCAAACAGTCTTCACCACAGCCCGGATGAACACCACTGCTCAGCAAACGGTCTTTGACCACCAATAATGAAGTCTGAATTTCTTCAACCCGGACCGTCAGCTATTCAGCTTCAACCCCTTTAACACAATTCACCCTATGAGCACCATGCGCGGGCATGGGATTGTTAACAACATTTGGCACAGGGGCGAAGTTGATCGTTTTAGCATCGATCAAGTCCTGGACTTTATGCTGGAAAGCCCGACACTTCTCAATATTATGTCCTGGTGCTCCAGAATGGAAATCGCACCGGACATTTGCGTCATACCCTGGGGGAAAAACAGTTGGTGGAGCCATGGTTCTCAACTCCACAAAACCTAATCTGAGCAACTCAGGCAGTAGCTCAGCATAGGTCATGGGCAAGGGATCGAATCGTCTGTCAGGCTACAGCCTCTGCCTCGGCTGATAAGGACGTTGCTGCTGTTGTTATTGTTGTCTCGGTTGTTGCGGAGGTTGACGTTGTTGAGGTGCAGGGATAGTCACTACAACAACTTGTCTATACTGATTTTGATTTCTGTTCGGTCCTCGACGGTGCTGAACAGCGTTGGTTTCACCTTCTCTACGGCGAGGTGCCCCAGAGAAAGGTTTCTTTGATGAAGAAGAACCCACATCATTAATCTTTCCGGCCTTGATTAAACTCTCGGTTCTTTCACCACAGATTACAACATCAGAAAAACTTCCAAATGGGCAACTTCCCATTCGGTCCATGAACACTCCCTGAAGTGTGCCGATGAACATATCAGTCAACTCCCTTTCCAGCATAGGGGGTTGAACTCTTGCAGCAAGCTCACGCCACCTCTGGGCGTACTCTTTGAAGCTTTCATTGTTCTTCTGGCACAGACTCTGCAGCTGAGTCCAGCTCGGTGCCATATCCATGTTGTGCTTGTATTGTCTGAGAAAAGCTTCTCCCAGATCCCTCCAACATCGGATAGAATCTCGTTTGAGCTCCATGTACCAATCCAAAGATGCCCCAGATAGGCTATCTTGGAAAAAATACATCCACATTTTCTCGTCATCGGTATATGCCGAGATCTTCCGATAGTATGCCTGCACATGAGTGCGAGGGCAACAAGTACCATTGTACTTGTCAAAGGTGGGCGCTTTGAATTTATGGGGAATCCTCAGACCTTCCACCAACCCCATGTTAGTGACATCGAACCCAAGAGAGTTCTGGCATTCCATTGCTCTTATTTTCTCAGCCAGGGCATCAACCTTCCGATCCCTGTCCTCCACTCTGACAACATCACCATCATCTTCACTCAGCATCGTGAACATGTCTTCTTGTCTGTCGACAAGCGGAGCTGGATGACGCACCGGAGCCCGGGTAGCTCTGGCATTAACCTCTGCAGCAAGAGGCTGACCATTGATTCTAATACCCCTGAGCTCTTCTCCCACAACATAGTCATGAGCGGGTGCAGCAGCAACATTAACAGTCTCGGGCACGGGAATACCAGCGGGTGAACCACGGTTAGACGCCTGAATAACCATCTCTTGTCTCTGAACCAGAGCACGGAGCTCCTCCTGACCTTGAGCAACCCCTTGCATCATAGTCATGAACT
The DNA here is from genome assembly GCF_024323335.1 of Lathyrus oleraceus. NCBI lineage: Eukaryota > Viridiplantae > Streptophyta > Magnoliopsida > Fabales > Fabaceae > Lathyrus > Lathyrus oleraceus. The sequence goes on along the minus strand of NC_066583.1, from coordinate 522,463,215 downwards.
GGGCCATGTTCGCCCTCATCTCAGCCAATTCATTTTGGACCTGATCCATGCTTCTGCGCTGATTGAGTCTGGTGGAATACCGGTGTGGTCGCTGATCAGCTATCCTGTCTGACACAGGAACCAAAGTGAGAAGTCGGCACAAGAACACCTGTTATGCAAATGTTATGATTATGATGCTAATGCATATGATGCACATGATAATGATCATTTCTCAGACATTCAAAGAGCCTGATTCATCTCAAGAAATGACAACCTGCAACAACACAAAGCAACAGGGAGATACAGAAACAGCATACAACAGAGTACTGAGTACAGAGTAAATCTCATCTAATAAATGAGCAACTGGATCATACAACAAAGATCCAAATATCCAACAAAGTACAACAAAGAATCCCACCCAACAAGCCTGGGGGTGATTCACAACATAAACATCAGGAAATACAAGCTAAGACAAGTTACTTCCAGGAATGAGCGTCTTCAAGTAGTGACACTGGTATATCAACAGTTCACACTCTGAACATTCTGGAAAGGGAGTGATCTTCTCCTTCAACTGTCTTCTAAGCTCAACAACTTCTGCCCCAAGCTGGGTCTCTGATGCAAGTCTCTGGTCGACTTCCTTCTTCAAATGGATATCTTTGTCTCTGAGTTGCTTCTCCAAGTCTCTGATCTTCTTCAGATAACCGGCTTCAGCTCTCTGCAATCTCAAACACTCTCTATGCTCTGCATCCAACAAGGTCTCCATTTCTGAATAAGATCTCTTCTTGCTCCTTACTCCACCAATATCTGCATTCTGAACATCTCTGAGTTGATGAGTCAAATTCAGCCTATCAGCTTTGGCTTGATACAACTCCATTTGGGCATCTTGCTCTTTCTCTTTCAGATGGCGATTCTCCATCAAAGCTTGCTTGTACTGCTCAACAGGCACAGTTTCAGCAAGAATCAAGGGTGGTTGCACTTGCAATGGATTCATCCTATCATAGGGTAACAGCAAAGTTTCCACTCTCTTCTTCACCCAATCGGTGTAATCAGGCATAGCAATGGCAAACTTCTTCCCTAAGACAGATCCATCTCTGACACCAATAGACTTCCAAGCTCTTCCAATCTGCTCCAATCTAACAGGGTCAGCTCTCTTCTCAAAATACACACTCTCAGCTATCTCAGCTTCAAGTGGCCTTCTACTCATCACGAACCCTAACTGGCGAAGAGAAAGAACTGGGTTGTAATTGATGCAACCCCTGGTCCCTACAAGTGGCACGTTCCGGAATTCTCCGCAACTCATAATAACATCTCGTACGTCCATCCGGTAAGACTGCCATCTGATGTCATATGAAGTGAGAGACATCACCCTCTGAGTCCATCTATAAGTGCTCTGAGCATCAATAAACGGTCCGCTAACTGGTAGGAGAGACATGAACCATCTGAGCAACAGTGGGAGACAACACCTGATAGCTCCACCTTTACCATGCCTACTGTGAATAGCGTAGTAAGTGTCAGCTAACAGAGTAGGAACTGGATTTCCTCCCATGAAGATGCAAATTGCAGCATAGTCAACAAAGTTGGGCATACTCGGAAACAGGACGATCCCATAGATCATAACAGCAAGCTGGGCCTGAAAAGCTTCCCAATTCCCATTCTCTGCTTCTCCTCTAGCAACTCTCAGCAGAAACTTCAAGGGTAGGCCCATAACATCCCCACTGGTCTTCCAACTACCACTGATCTCTCTGATACTCAAATGCAAAGCCTTAGCAATAACCCTGAAGTCAACTTCCTTTGGTACATCCAAGAAAGGAATCTGATGCTGAATAGGGACACACAACAGAATGGAGTACTCCTCGAGAGTAGGCGCCAACTGATAGTCCTGGAAAGTGAAGCATCTCAGCTCCGGGTCATAGAACTGAAGCAGAGTCTGTAACGACACTGGATCGACTACCATCTTCAATAAAGTCAACAAATCCCCATACTGGTCAACGAACCCCTTCAGATGCTCACTGGTCACAAGACTACTCAACTCAATCAGAGACGTCAGAGGCTCACGGTGGAAAATGTAGGAACAAGTCTTCCGCTTCGGCTCTGGGACTGTTGCCATCTCTATCAGTGAACCAAACTCTGGAATATACCTGAGAAATGATATGCATGCAGGGATTAGTTTTTCTTTTTCTTTATTTTTTTTTATTTTTTTTTTTGCATTTCTTTTGAAAAATAAATATGCTATGATGCACATGATGCAGACACGACTGGCAAGCTGTGTATCTTCGGACACAGGATCAAACTTCGGCTCGAGCTCTGATCACAACCATCAGAAACCCCAAAGTCAACTGGTCAACTGTCATCTGAACCCAATCTGAGAACTAAGTCACCAACAGTAACACTGAGTCACCAACCGGTCACCATCAGTCACCAACAGTCACCATCTGTACCTGTTAAAATGATCATTCCCTCCCCACTCACGGGTGTCATCTAGGCCAGGGTAAGGTCGAGAGAAACGCAGGATAAACAACCCTTTCAAGAATATCATCCTGTGCACACCAGATGTATGCACCGATAATACCCCATCAGAGTCTGAACTGCTCGTGATGTCAATGTTCCGCTAAGTGGCGTACACCACCCGCTTCCCATGAATCACTTTATTCCTAGGTTTCCTAGATTTCACTCATAGCCTGGGTATTGGGCCTTTTACCTCATAGAACTCCCACCCCCAAACAGAGAAACACAGCCAGCACAGCAGATGAATATGAATGAATGCAAACATTAATGCAAACAATAAATGCAAACAATAAACAATGAATGCAATAAGTAACACAGCAAAAGCAACCAAAGCCCTAACCTAGAGAGCGCTAGGAGAGACTCGCTTAGGGAAGAAGGACCAGCACAGGTCAACTTCTCTTAGTCCCCAGCAGAGTCGCCAGCTGTCGCATTACGCGAAAAACCGGCGGGAAAACGAAACAACAGAGCCGCCACCGTGCGTTATTTATCCCAAAAGAGGGAAAGGAAACGCTCGAAGTAAACCTGGGAAAAGCATGGTCTCGCGACCAAAGAGAATGGGATCGGGAGTCGGTTATGCGAAGGGAAGGTATTAGCACCCCTACGCATCCGTCGTACTCGACGGGATCCACGCATAAAAGGAAGGAAAGATGGTTGCTAAGACACTGCTCAAACACACACACCGGCTGAAAGAGACACAAGAAAACAGACAAGGCTGACTCGGCAGGATATCGCATCCTGGGCCTACTTAGTCTATCAAGCATAGACATCAGAGTCAAAGTAGTTCGGACCGAGGGAACAACACATGCTCGCTAGGATATCGCATCCTATGCATACGTATCTCCTTTGGACGAAGGAGAATCAGAGCATTCGTAGCTCGGCTAACACGCACACAAACAAACACAGGCAAAGGCAAACATGGAGCCTGAATGCCAATCACTGGACTTACATCAGCATCTGAACCAAAACACACACAAGAAGGCAAACGTGGAGCCCGAATGCCAATCACTGGACTTACATCAGCATCCGAACCAAAACACACACAAGAAGGCAAACGTGGAGCCCGAATGCCAATCACTGGACTTACATCAACATCTGAACCAGCAAACCCACACTAGAACCCGAATGCCACTCGATGGACTTACATCAGCTTCCAAGCACACAACAACACAAAACAAAGACACAGGCGCCCGGAGAGATCTGCTCATCTCCTGCCTACGTACCTCATCTGGTATGAGGATCAGGGCGACGTAGTTCCCCTACGGAGGGACATAGGACTAGCCTAACCAGATAACAGAGGGAGACACAACTAGGGAGACTAACTCGAACCTAGATGTTATCATGCAAAGTCATCCCTAAGTTAAGGTTTCTAGCTAACCTGCACAGGAAGCAAGCCTATCCTATTCAACACAGGTAAACAGCAAACCAAGCATTCACAAGCAGCACACACTATATACACACAAGTGGGGCTCAATCAAAGGGTAAGACTGCAAGAGCAAGTCATCTGTACAGGGGTGGTGTTAGCTCTTAACCTTGACATTGAGAGCCAAGGTGAAGCTGATGAAAGGAGAGTGAATATAAGACTTCACAGCTCTTATCCCTGGCCGGGGAGAGCTTCAGACAAAGGAGCGTGGGTTCAGAATGTGGGAACCCTTCTACACTCAAGACACTGACACAACTGTACACTGTACAAGATCTTGGGTTTGTATCCCAATGCATCAACACAGGGGTGTGAGCAGAGGGATGACTCAACAGAATAGCAGGGGATGGATTGCACATCCCTTGGGTTCTGCCAATTGCCTTATCAGAAGGTCTTTACCTGCTTGGGGACAAAAGTAAACAAGCACAAACATCGCCTCTTAAGGAGGACTTCAGACAGGTGCCTGGCCAAGTAACAGGCCAGGTCTTCCAGACTACATGGAGACAAGAGAGTCTACCTCAATGCAAATTGCTTATCAAGCAAAGCAAAGCAATATTAGCAACTAATGTACCTGAAATCAATCAAATATCATCAGTATACCAATCACAGAACTAAACAGCAAATGGTTCACAATTAACTATACACAGCCAAACACAAGCCAATGTGCAAAGCCCAAAGCTCAAAGCAAGTGAGCTAAGCATCCTACAAAATAAAACAAGTTAGTTCATAATATCCAACAAGACCAAACTTAATCAACTTGAGTTAACCTCCTTAAAGCATTTTGCTTCATAACCTGAAAATCACATTCAAACATGAGATACAAGACCACTAGGACAAGCCTAGGGTCAAAAGGAAGTGAAAAAGTCAAAACAGCAAGTGAAACATGATCAAAACCAAGATTAATCAATTAAAAAATAGAATCCAATTGGTCTCACATCAAAACTATGCATCAAATTCATTTCATGCACAATTTAAATCAAACTAGGCAATTATGAACCACATATGAGCAAACAGAATGGTCACACTCAAACAAATACCTAAACAGCTCAATAAATTCCACAAAAATTCCAGCCTAAATAGGACATATTCAATGAGCTACATATCAATTTTCATGCCATTTGGACAAGAGGAAGTAGGTCAATGAAAATCATAAAATCAACAGAAATCCAAGCAAGCCAACACATGGTAGCAAAATAAGCATCGACTTCAATCAAATGTAAAACAGTTAGAACAATTAAGAAATGAATGGGACCAAAGCCAAAGTGAACTCAAACATGTTAGGAATCACTCCATCAAATTTCATCTTCATATGATAAGGTATGAGCATTTCACATAGCATATAAGGCAATCACTCAAGCAAAACCCTAAAATGTCTAAACAGCAAGCAAAAATCCCAATCAAATAGGAAATGGCTCAACAAATCCTACAAAATATCATGGCAAAACTAGACATACAGATGATATCATATGCAAAAATTGGGAGCATTTGGCAAATCATAGGCATAGCAACAAAAATCATGAACACAGCATAACATAGTGTGACACACATTGTCACACTCAACTTGAGCACATCATATCTTGCAAACCATAAATCCAAAATTCACAAACTATATACCAAAATCACTAGAAAAGAGCCAAGAACAAGCCTATAAAATTTCATGCATTTTGGCTAAGGCATCATCATTTCATGATCAATATGGTGAAACATACACAAAATGCATACATAAACAAGATCAATAGGCAAAGTCAAAAATTCACCAGGCACAACTTTGACCACTATGCCTAAAAAAAACTAGAGACAATTTGGAGATGGATGCAAAAATTCCCATTCAATTTGGATAAAAATTGGATTTATTATGATTTTTGGAAGTTTATCATGAAAAATGAAATAATTATTGAAGTATTTAAAATGAATTAAGTGATGCTGAGTGGCAATTGCGTAAATATCCTGAGCCAGGCCAAAACGCGGCCGTTTCACTAAACGCAGTGGCAACGCGCGATTGGTTGATTCCGGCGGTAAACATGAAATTTGAACGCAAGCCACGGCAGTGAAGATCAAACACGCGTTTGAACCATCTTCTTCACCGCGTTCATCAAACGAATTCCAGAAAATCCAAATGCACAAAACTTCAACCAAAATCAACAAATCGTATACCGTTGGAATCGTCTAATCGTGTACATCAATAATATACACATGAAATTTCCTAATTCCTACTGTGCTGAACGGATCGAATGAAAAGAGATTTTACATCAAAACTTCAATTCACGATTTCTCTCTCAAATCTTGATGAATCTTAATTCTACAACTTGCAACGTGATCTATGATCCACACTCTACAAGAACCACATCATTATTTTGAGAATAATAAGGATCGAATTCCAACCTTTGGTGATAGCAGCCGTGGATTTCGCGCGTTTCAAATCTCCAATGGCCAAAACAGAAGCTGAACAATGCCTAGGGAGGTGATTAGAACACGTGTGGTAGCTCAACAATGCTCCAGGTTGAAGAATTCTTCAGCTGTCATGAACTGGTTCTTGCTTCAACAGCTGCAGTTTCTTGATGCCATGGCCATGGTTTGATGAAAACAAATCCACAATAGTATATCTGGATGATGATTACCATGATAGAAAGCACAAAGGATCAAGCAATTCAAAAAAAAAGTTGAAAAAAGTGTGATGAACTTTTGAGAGAATTTGAGGTTTTTGGAGAATTTCTGGAATTGGATCTGAGAATTGTGATTATGATCATGAGAAACAGTTATGATTAAGACTATATACCCATGCTTAATCCACTTTGTTAATCACAATTAGCAAAATTGAATCAATTAGCAAAAATGCAATTTCAAGTGTAATGGCCAATATGCCCTTTTCCAAACCAGTCAATGTATCAGTCCAAATTTTGTTCAAGCAAGCTCTAAATTCTATTTGGAATGTGTTGCAAAAGGTCCCATGTGCATAGGCCATGTATTTCTCAAAATCACTATGTCATGCCAAAAATGCAAATGAATTCACTTAAAAAATGCCATTTTGCTATGAGAGTTTTTGATAAAATGTGATTATGCACCATGAAAGATTACATGAAATGTGGTTTGCTCAAAGAAAAATCAACCAAATTGGCCATTCCATGTGAAAGTTATGGCACTTTGAATTTGGGCATTTTCTGAAAATGAATGGACCATATCTTGCCAACCACACATGGGAATTTCAAGTTCTTGGACTTTTTGGAATGGTGAGATCAAGATCTTCAACTTTCATGTTGGACAAAATTCCATTTGAAGCTTGTATAATGAAGTAATTTGAAGGAGAAAAACTTTCCATTTTGGGCAGCTGAAATTACAGGTCACCTGCCATTTTAGGAAACTTCTTGTCTGACCTCCAATTCTTCAACCTTGGTCTTTAATATGTCAAATGAGACTTATATGGACATGAATGAAGCCTTTCAAACCATCTCCCACCTTCCAATCCATAAAATCAGGCACAGTTGACCACAGTTGACTTTCTATGGTTTCAGCTGGAATTCAGCTTGACTGATGAGCTTTGATCATCCAATCTTTGTCCCAATCACTTCAAAATGATCCTTAGACCATATGAACTTGATAAACCCACCCTAGGGCCTTGTCTCAATGGAAATGGCACACGCTTGCTTGTTTGACCTGATCTCCTGACCAGTTCGACCTAATTTGTCAGTTGAACTTGCACTTGGGCAAATGGCTATGCAATACTATGCAATGGACTATGTTATGTTAATGACCTAATCATGAAAATGTACGTACACAAAGAGGGTGCAAATTTGAGGTGCTACACCCGCTAAGTCAAAAGCTTGAAAACAAGATTGACTTATATGTGTGTGTTTGGGGTGAGTCCGTAGATGCACCTTCGAACTTCGAAATGTGTGAGCATTTTTGTATTTTTCATCTGATGCCTTAGTAATATATATGGTGCATTAAAAAATGTCCATAAATTAAAGGATTTGGTTAACACACACTTATGATTGTTTTTCGACCCTCGTGAAAAATCAAAACTATCTTTAGAATTCAGAAATAAATCGCTGGATGCACCTAAAACACACACAATCGATTCATTTTTGAGTTATGAATTTAATTCGTAAATGCATCTCCTTAAATATTAACGGAGGTGTATTTTCAGAACCTACTAATCCACAAAGAATTGCATAAACCAAACAGATGCAGAAACAAAGATAAATTACATTGATAACATGAAAAATGAAATATTACATAGATAATCGTTAACATAAATCGAACTTTGCATTTGAACATCAAGATGGACGTTTCAACATATTTATAATATCTTTTATCGATCTCGCAATCATCGCATCCAACTTGATCAAACATTTTGTTTCGTAACAGTTAAACGTATTTCACATAACTCTTAAATCTGCATCCATCTTCAGCTTAAAGTTATTGAACTGAATCTACCATTCATTATCAATCGAGAGTGAACCTTTCTTGAGTTTCACATTTCTTCATTGAACTTAAATGGAATTGAGGACTCCGCGTCGTTGGGGTCATATTTCATGGAGACTTATAATGCGTCCAAAAATGCATTTCCAAAATTTAAGTGGCATTTTAAAATTTTTATAGGATGGTTTTCCAGCACTTATATAGAGATAAACAATTCCCTTATTAAAGGTCTCTAAGAGGAATTGAAATAAATATATTTTAAAAATTAGTATTATACTTATTTAAGGAATAAAGTTTTCTAACCAAAAGAATTTTTCCCTAATTTTTTTGTGTCTAATTTATTTTGCTAACAAAATAGAGCCCTATTATATTTCACTAATTTTCATTCATCTCTCAATTAATATCTCTCATAACCCTCATTAACTCTTAATTAATGTAATTCATATCAATCAAATTTTTTTTTGAAAATTTTGTATTTGGCTTGGGACCAACTAGTTTAGTGAATTGCTAATTTCATCTTTAAGTGTTAGAAAAATACCCTATAAAAATTTTAAAATACTCTTCTGATTCGAAAAATGCATCTTCAGACGCACCTTGTTCCTCACTAAAACACGTCTCAACTTGTTGATGTTTTTTATGTAATTCAAGTGGTGTAACCGGTTACCTCGGGTAGGTAACCGGTTATAGCAAGGTCTGAAGTTCAATCAAGTATAAAAAATGTGGAGTTTTAGTAGGTGTAACCGGTTAACCATTTTGGTGTAAACGGTTACCACTAAAACTGATTTAATTCAATGTCAGATGTAACCGATTATCCACTTTTGTGTAACCGATTACAAGCGTAATATTTTGATTTTTTCTGATATTTTACTTGGTCAATTCAGTTCCCAATTGTGTTGTATTTATTGTATAAGTGTTTAGAATGCACACTAATCTAAGGCTAATGCAATAAAAATCTCTCATCCTTAATTCTCCTCTTTCACACTCCACATCCAAAGTATCTCCACCATTGTTTACCAAACTTTTGGTGTCCTGTTCCAACATTTGACATCAAGAGTCAAGTTCAGATCCACAAACACCTAGTATGTAACACGAATTATGTTTCCAATGAAAGAATCCCCCCAAACCTACTTATCCTTGATGCGAAGAATTATGATAAATGGTGGAAGGAAATGAAGATGTTGTTTGGCTACCAAGATGTTCTTACAGTAATTCTTAATAGAAAATAGTTGTCCCCGACCTACTTTGAGTCTCCGTAGGGAAATTTGCCTAGCAAGGAGGGTAGAGGGAGGAAACTGCTCAAGTGAGCTTGAAGCAACAAAGGCAGTGAGTTTAGTTCACACGCGGGGAAGAGCGTTTATAAGAAGATCCAGGAAGATAATTTTTTTATAATATGTTCTCAAAGGTAAAATGAGCTATGAGAAAGAGCAAGAATCTCAAGAGATTGGCTGAACTTAACCTAGCTCGAGCGACATGGCGGTTGATCAAGGATACCGGAAAGAGGCAAACAAACAAAATATATATATATATATATATATATATATATATATATATATATATATATATATATATATATGTGTGTGTGTGTGTGTGTGTGTGTGTGTGTGTGTGTGTGTGTGTGTGTGTGTGTTTGGGGTGAGTCCGGAGATGCACCTTCAACCTTCGAACTTCGAAATCTCTCGAAATCTGTGAGTATTTTTGTATTTTTCATCTGATGCCCTAGTAATATATATGGTGTATTAAGAAATGTCCATGAATTAAGGGATTTGGTTAACGCACTCTTAGGGTTGTTTTTCGACCCTCGTGAAAAATCAAAACTACCTTTAGAATTCAGAAATAAATCTTTGGACGCACCTCAAACACACACAATCAATTCATTTTTTAGTCATGAATTTAATTCGGAAATGCATCTCCTTAAATATTTATGGAGGTGTATTTTCAGAACCTACTTAAATATTTAATTCGGAATTGCTTAAGTATTACATGGATAATACTTAACATGAATCGAACATTACATTTGAACATCAAGATGGACGTTTCAACATCTTTATAATATCTTTTATCGATCTCGCAATCATCGCATCCAACTTGATCAAATATTTTGTTTCGTAATGGTTAAATGTATTTCACATAACTCTTAAATCTGCATCCGTCTTCAGCTTAAAATTATTGAACTGAATCTTCTAGTCATTATCAATCGAGAGTGAACCGTATTTGAGTTTCACAATTCTTCGATGAACTTAAATGCAATTAAGGATTCCGCGTCGTTGAGTCATATTTCATGGAGACTCATAATGCGTCCAAAAATGAATTTCCAAAATTTAAGTGGCATTTTCAAATTTTTATAGGATGGTTTTCCAGCACTTATGTAGAGATAAATAATTTCGTAATTGAAGGTCTCTAAGAGGAGTTGAAATAAATATATTTAAAAAATTAGTATTATACTTATTTAAGGAATAAAGTTTTCTAACCAAAAAAAAATTTCCCTAATTTTTTTGTGCCTAATTTATTTTGCTAACAAAATAGAGCCCTGATTATTGTCAGTAAATTTTAGTAATTTTCATTCATCTCTCAATTAATATCTCTCATAACTATCATTAACTCTCAATTAATGTAATTCATATCTATCAACTTTATTTTTGAAAATTTTGTATCTGGGCTTGGGACCAACTAGTTTAATGAATTGCTAATTTCTTCTTAAGTGGTTGAAACATACCCTATAAAATTTTGAAAATATCCTTCTGAATCCGAAAATGCATCTTCGGACGCACCTTGCGCCTCACTAAAACACGCCTCAACTTGTTGATGTTTTTTATGTAATTCAAGTGGTGTAACCAGTTACCTCGGGTAGGTAATTGATCGCTATGTTCGCAAGGGCACGAATCGCGTCAGAGTAATATAAAAGAATATCGATCCCACAGAGACCAAATCGTCAATCTATCGATTACTATCGTTACAATGTTTATCTAAGGCGGTATAAAAGAGATATGGATGTCGTAAAATAACACTAAATAAAGGAAATAATAAATGCAGTGCAGATAAAGACAGGTTTGAATGTATTTCATGCCAGTTAAACGATGTTTCGATTGCCTAAATAGAACTACTTATGAGGCAATATTTTCTACTCTTGAAAAGAATCCATCTAACCGGAACTGTCGCTTTCGCGTATTCAAAACCGAGTTTACCCTTAAATTAAGGTCTTTTATTGTCACTTATAAAAGGTGCGAAGAACGCTAAAGTAGTAAACTTATTTTTGAGAAATAAGACTCGTAAACTTAGTTGAAAAGTGATTTTGATTTGGAAAGTTTACCCAAGGAGTTTCCTGATTTTAAATCTATCAACGCGTCCGAAAACAGTTTCAAAAATCGTTTTTCCTTAAAGTGATAAAAATTCCTAGTTAACTAAGTCAGGGTGCTTTCGCACTCCTTGAGTAGTTAAAACTAACCAAGTTTGTTTCAGAAAACTCGAATTAAAAATCAAAATAGCCTTTAAAGCATTTCTACAAATTCAATATGTGAAACATCTCTTTAACCGCGATCCTTACATTCTAACCTTTGAAAGATTTAGCCAGACATAGTAATACAAACAAACACAACGATATTGATCATGGTGAAAAGTTGTTTTAGAATGTAAGGCGTAAAGAACGAGTAAAGCGTGTAAAATAATTAAAACGAGCAATAAAGATAACGGAGAGAAATTTAAACAAAGTAAAGACAATGACAGAAATTAAATAAAGTAAAGCGTAGCAAGAAATTAAATAAAGTAAAGAAAATGACAGGAATTAAATAAAGTAAAGCGTGGCGAGAAATTAAATAAAGTAAAGTATGACAAGTAAAATAAATAAAAGCGATTAAATAAGAACCTGCTCCAAACGGAGGCTTTAAATCTAGTACAAGGAAAATAAACCTTCGACTCTGCAGATAAAGACGACAGCAAAATCGAAGTGCTCCAACTCAATCTCACTAAGGTGCGATAACCCCTCGATGTGACAGATTACCGCTTTTGCAGATGATAAATATAGTCTTATTGTTGTAAACTAAGTTGGATGATTTGGAAATGAACTAGAATGACCTATTGATAGAGGAGTTCAGCAGTTTGTAAAGACCATGATGCCCTTCAACTTCTCCTTAGTGGGAACGTGAATTGCAAAGGTGGCGCCCGCCACCCCTTCATGGCGCCCGCCATGTGTGGAAATGGGAAAGTTCATGGGAATGTGGCGGTTACCTCCTGGTTGAGGGATGATGAGTCATGGCTTCTCCTATAGCGGCCGCCATGTATAACGCCATGTGTACAATATTTGCCGAAAAACCCTAATTTTTGGTCTTTTTGCTCAGTTTCTTCTAAAAGGATCCCGAAAGAGTTAAATATCTGAAAACAACATAAAAGAGAGCATAACACGAGCAAAATGATAATAAAGATCTAATAAACATGTGAAATCCGAGTCAAAAATACGGTGTGATTCAGTGTGATCAAATTCTCCCACACTTAAACCTTTGCTTGTCCTCAAGCAAAACTCTTTATAGTTTATACAAGAAAAACAGTATCAACTAAAGTTAATTCAAGGCAAAAAGGCTTATAAGTTCATTCAAGGAATGTATCGATAGGTACTAACGAATCGAACTAAGGATATTGTAGTGACATTTCCCACAAATGCGGTCATAGGCTTCGTTCCTATACAAATCAATCCACATCACCCCACCATACCTAGGCCTTCTTTTCGTCTTCTTCAAGTCTTTTTCATTCAGGTGCAATCACATTAAGCCCGTTATCCGTACATACTCATAGTAAGGTGACCGGTTAGTGATTATGATCTTAAGCATGGGGCTCTGGTACATAAGTTGGTGTAACCCCTTTATTTAACCCAATTTGTAGTTGTGGGAGATTGGATCGTAATCCATCCTACCAAGTTCAACACCAGATACCTCTGAACCAACCAACAATAGGCATATTCTTATTTTATTTTTTCTTCTGTATGTTTCGCACATGTCTTTATTTTGCTGGGTTAAATGACCATGTGAGAGTCACCTAGCCCGGATTTTCATACAACTTGAGAACAAAGCAGGAATTTTTATGATCATTCACTTATTTTCATCGGTCCCCTACGTAGAGCATGCTTAAGCCGGAGCTGACTGCAAGGATAAACTACTTAAGGACTTATTTGGAACAAAAATTAGGGCCACAACATATGGGGTATCAGGATCGACTCTTATAATCATGAAGCCTATGATGTTAAGACAATATTGATTTTTAGAAAAAGTTTTCCCAAGTCTTTTACATCCCGTCATAAACCTGCCTTATAGCCTGAAATGGGAGAAATACGGATACACTACACAGATGACTCGTCAAACACATGTTATTTTATTGAAAAGAAAAGCGAACAACTAAAACACACAAAACATACTAAAAATAAAGGAAAGCGATAAAAAGCGATAAAAATCTCCTCCCACACTTAAACCGAACATTGTCCTCAATGTTTTGATATGAGATAGGGTAGGAGTAACCTGGAAGAGAGGGAGAGAACTATGGGTGATCACCGGTACTGTCACCGTCACCACCCTGGTCAGGATGCCTGGGTCGACGACGTCTTCTACGAGTACTAAGTCCTTCCTGCGGCTGCCTAGAGAGACCTAAGAGAGACCCTTGGTTGGCCTTGATAAGTGCAGAGTGACGCTCAGTAGCCTGTCGCTAGCGATGCTGCTCATTAGTGATTGCAAGTAAGGACTCAGTGATAGTACGATGTGCTTGCTCACTACGCTGCTGGGAGGCTACCATAAAACTCATATTATCTGTCAATTATTGGTTAATGGTATTCAGAAGGGTGTCACGCCTTTCCTCTCGAGCCAGGTGCTCGCACCACATCTCCTCGGTGATGTAAAAATCGGGAGTGGTACCTGCAAAATGGTCAGAGGAATAAGGTGTAATGTGTGCAGACGATGCAGTAGGAATATCACGAGAAGGTGACTGGTCACGCCGTTCATACTCATCATCGGTCCCTTGCTCATTGTCCATAGGAACATTAGGTGGCAAAGGACTGGTAAAAGGTGGAGCATCAAGATCATACATCCAGTTTCTTGCATGTCGTGCATCTGTACGCTGAGAGTAAGGTAAAACAACACTGGGTATAGCTACACCATGGATCATGAGGTGATAACCACCTGCTCGCCGCACCTTGCATAATTTCATATCCTTCAAAAAAATTAAGTTAATGGTGCGGTGAGGGAGTGGTTCCAAGGTTGCTAACTCAGCGTTGAGATTTAACGCTCTAGCAATAGAAGTAATTAAACCACCAAAAGAAATGGTTCCTCCCTTTTTAAGAATGGCGGACATATGTGCAAGCATAAAAGGAACATGATTGATCCTTCGGTTAGTGAGGCAACCCTGTAAAAATAGCAACTCGCGAGCATTTACTTTGGTAGAATTTTCCCGACCAAATATAGTACATGCCAAAAGGTATCGAAAAATACGTATGGTCGGGTTATGAATATTGGAAGCTAAAATTCCTTCAAAGGAAGAACCACATTTGATAATCTATTCCAAAAAGTAAATGCTTCGAGTGCCCATTCAGCATCTAAGGGTGTCTCACAAATGGCACCCTCTTCGTAAGGCATTCCTAACAAATCTGCTAAGGCATCGGTAGTGTACTCGTATTCCACATTAAACATTCTAAAACAAACGGTATCAACCGTGCTAGCAGTGCTAGGGTAAACAGTGTAAACTAGGGAACTAAAAAAGTCCCTAGTCAGCCTATCATAGGTGGGTGCTTTACTAGAAAAATTATCGTGTAATCCTAAAGTATCAAGCATATGAAAAACCCTAATTTTTGGTCTTTTTGCTTCGTTTCTTCTAAAAGGGTCCCGAAAGAGCTAAATATCTGAAAACAACATAAAAGAGAGCATAACACAAGCAAAATTATAATAAAGACATAATAAACATGTGAAATCCGAGTCAAAAACACGGTGTGATTCAGTGTGATAGTAACCGGTTACATCAAGGTCTAAAGTTCAATCAAGTACTAAAAATGTCGAGTTTTCGTAGATGTAACCGGTTAACCATTTTGGTGTAAACGGTTACCACGAAAGCTGATTTAATTCAATGTCAGGTGTAACCGATTATCCACTTTTGTAATATTTTTAATTCAATGTCAGGTGTAACTGATTACCACAAGCGTAATATTTTGATTTTTCCTGCTATTTTACTTGGTTAATTCAGTTCCCAATTGTGTTGTATGTCTTGCATAAGTGTTTAGAATGCACACTCATCTAAGGTTAATGCAATAATAATCTCTCCCCCTCAATTCTCCTCTTTCACACTCCACATCCAAAGTATCTCCACCATTGTTCACCAAACTTGTGGTGTCTTGTTCCAAAATTTGACATCAAGAGTCTGGTTCAGATCCACAAACACCTAGTGTGCAACATGAATTATGTTTCCAATGAAATAATCCCTACAAACCTACATATCTTTGATGCAAAGAATTAGGATAAATGGTGAAAGGAAATAAAGATGTTGTTTGGATACCAAGATGTTCTTAAAGTAATTAATAATGATGTTACTCCTCTTGTTCAAAATGAAACAGAGGCGCAACAAGAAACACATAAGGAAGAGAAGAAGAAATAGTTCAAAGTGCTGGTCTTGATCCATCGATGTGTTGATGGCGATAATTTAAAGAAAGTTGATGATTGTGAATCGTCAAAGTAAGCATGAGAGATCTTAGAGAAGGCATGTGCATGGGTTGACAAGGAAAATGTGGTGAGGTTACAAACTCATAAACGTCAGTTTGAATTGATTCAAATAGAGGAAAAAGAGACAATCAACGATTTTGCAATGAGAATCACTCGGTTGGTGAATCAAGTGAAGGAATGTAAAGAAACTAGTACGGAGATGTATGTTGCCGCTAAAATCTTGCGTTCTTTAACACCAAGTTTTGACAATATAGTTGTGGCAATTGATGAGTCAAAGGATCTTGTGACGATGAGCAAAGAGGAGCTACAAAGTTCTCTTGAGGCTCATGAGAAAAATATGGAAAAGAGGAATAACGATAAGGCAAAGGCGGAGATCACTTTGCAAGCTCGTTTCAATGAGAAGGACAAGAGATCGAAAGGAAAATGGCCTAAGAAAAGCAAAGGGAATTTTCATAATTTTGGTGGAAGAGAGTCCTAAAATTCAAATGATTTGACTTGTCAAAGGGGTGAGAGCAGCTACAATAATCATGGTGGTTAAGGAAACTTTAGAGGTAGAAGGAAGAGGTTTGATAAGAGCAAAGAGTAGTGCTATAAGTGTCAATGGTTCGGTCATTTCGCAAAAGAATACAATGTGAACAAGAAAGAATCTCAAGGGATGAAAACAAGGCTACAAGACAAGAGTTTGATGAAGAGAATACAATTTTGGTCATGATCAAAGAAGGGAATTATAGCAGCAAACAATTGTGGGACAATAGCTGCAGCAACTCAAAGAATGCTGAAAAGGTCGGTTGAATGATACGATTAACCAGTTGCATGAAGAGGAAGGCACCATGATGAGTTTGAAAGGAGTTCAATATAGTGATGAGTGGTATTTGGACTTGGGTTGTTCAACTCGAATGACGGGAATAAAGGATTGATGTGTCAAAATCAATCGTGCCATGAAGAATAAACTTGTAAATGAAACCACCCTAATGGTCGATGGGATCGATGATGTGTTGATCATGAGAAGGGATAATGGACATTACTTGATCATAGATTCTTGTACATTTCTGGAATCAAATGTAACCTTCTAAGTATTGGCCAATTGCTTGAGAAGGATTACAAGATTCACATGGAAGACAAGGGGTTGTGCGTTATGGATATAAGAGGAGTCTTGGTCCTTAAAGCGCATATGGATGCCAATAGAACCTTTAAGGTTGAGTTGAAGGTTATAGAGTATAAATGTCTTGCTACTACATCAAGTAGACAACAGTGTATATGGCAATATCATCTTAGGCATCTCAATTTTAGAGATCTCAAAGACTTTCAAAAGAACATAATGGTAACAGGCCTGCCATCGATCAACATACTAGCTGAAATTTGTGAAGAATGTGTGCAAGCGAAGCAACATAAGGGAAAATTGAGCAAGTAGGTTTTATTGGTGGCAATATGTATTTTGTCACATTTATCGATGATCATAGTACAAAGTTATGGACATGCCTAATCAAGAGAGATGACGATGTATTTCATGACCGTCCGTCATTGCATATATTTAATCGAAGAATCAGACAAAACAAATGAAAGTTAAGATAAAATGAAGAAGAATGAGGAAAAAATAGCTAAGTATGGAAACTGTGGACTTATTGAAAATTTGAGTGAAAAGGGAGCAAAAGTGTGCAACCACTGGAATAATCATGCGCACCATCACGTAGCATCGTGCACGCGATGGGATCTTTAAAGCTGCATCGCGCATGCAATACAAGGAATCACGCGCGTGATAAATACTTTTTATGGGCTTTTCAGACGTGTTCTGGTCCATTCTAACGCCTTTAAAAGGGGGTTTTCTGAACTTTCACAAGGGTTACAAAATTGGGAGATCTAGGCACGATTTTGAGAGCACAACTGGTGATTTTTATAACATTTGAAGCTATTTGAGACCGTTACTTCAACGTATTTCACATGTTATTTTCATCTATCAATTATGGTATTTTTAATTTCATTATGAGTAGCTAAGCTCCTCTAGATTAGGTTGTATAATGATGAACCTATTTCTATATTGTTGGAATTTATGTTGATTTAACCATTGTGTGAACCTTTTGAACTATAATTCCATTCAATTGCTTCTTGTTCATAATGCTTTTTATGTGAGATACTATTTTAATATGATTTTGGGCACATAGGGAATACTGACCATTAGTCTATGTGTTGGACCTAGGGAAATTATTGTACTTACGCTAGTTGAATAGGAATAGGAGACCCTGAGTAGTGGCATAAAGAAGTAACGTTTTATAAATTGCCTAACCCTGCTTACGCTGGAGGACTAGAGATAAAAAGCTCTGAGTGGTGGTTAGTGAGTTATTTCATGAGGGATCAACTATAACGGTTTTGTTAATTCGTCGTGGTGTTATAGTGATAAGACCATTCTACAAGACATCAAACATCAACAATAGAGGAATAGGGGATTCTAAAACACAACTTGGTCGCTTTCGTGATATTGCTTAATTGTTTATTTACTTTTCACATTGAAACTCAAAACCTCCCGTTTTTACTAGTTTTCTATAAAATGCACACATTTTGTCTTGCTTGAAGGAAGTTCACGTGGATTCGATCTTTTTATTACTTCGACGATGTTAATACACTTGTCGAGAAGTCATCAAGTTTTTGGCGCCGTTGCCAGGGACTGTTAATTTTTCATCAAGGCGATGTTTGTGCAATTTTTTTTTAGTATCTTAATTTTTTGTTTTATTTTCTTGTTTATCATAGTGCTATTGAGGTATTTTCTATTTGTGTATGTACCGTTCAGGATCAACATTAATACCATTGGATCCACAAATTAAAAGAATCGCACGTGCTCTCATATAAGTTGTTAGAGAAGCAACTCTGGAAAGAGGAATACCAGAAGAAGAGCAATTATCAAGTTCTTCATACTCTGAAGATGAAGCCGTAATGGCAGCTGCACAACCCCTAACTATGGGGGACTATTATAAATGAACCGATGAAGGACACTTCTCCAGAGGGTTTGTACCGGTAGACCCTGCTAACTTTGATATTAAAATTTATGTGCTTTAAGGTTTGAGAGAAAATTTGGTCGACGGGAACGCGATTAGAGACCTAAGGGTGCATCTTACATACTTCTATGAAACAACTTCAATGTGCAAATCAACTGATGCCACTGAAGACCAGGTTAAATTGAGGTTGTTTGGGTTCTCACTAATTGGAAGGGAGAAAGATTGGTTACTTTTCCTTCCGAATGGAACGATACTGTAAGACCCCAATTTTGACCCTAATATCCCTCATGCAATTTCACCATATGCATTAGCATTGGGATCATACCATGGCATCCTCCTTACCCCTCTTTCATTGGGTTTGTTTTGGGAGAGATCACCAAGCACTATGTGATTGTATCATACTTGTATATCATCCTTTTATTAACCAAAATACAAAAATATGTTTTTACATTTGCCTAACTCTTTTGTAGGTAAGGCATTATCTCCATTGATCTATCAAGTTCATATCTAGGGTTTGAGACCCTCATGTCAAAGAGCACAACCATGAATTGATCCAAGAATGGTTATGAGCATCATATATGAGTCCCAATGATCTCTACATGTTATATTGATCAAGTTTCCTTCAAGAGTTTGGAGGTGATTTGCCTTGGAAACCCTAGTTTGATTGGGTATCTTAAGTGACTTCTCCAACAAGCTATCTCACAAATTGATCAAATTTATCAAGGGATACTTCAAAATTCATCATATTACGCATATATTATCTATCATGAGCCAAGAAAGTCAAAAGAATTGAAGGTTAGCAAGTTGGTTGATGGTGGTTGGCCAGATGAATTCATCTGATCAAAACTGGGTCTCCCTAGACCCTATCTCCTACAATTTTCACCATATCAAAATGATTACAAGAGAAACGTTACTCTAAATGACATTATAAACAACTTTGATGTTGAGGTCTAGAGATACTTTTTCTTGGAAAGTCATTTTCTATGTTGAAACATTATAGGTCATTTTGTCTAAACCCTAATTTGAAAGTCAACTTCCCAAGGCCATAACTTGCTCAATTTTTATGAGATGAAAGATTTAAAAGTTTCACAATAAAATTCAAGATGACTAATTTAACTTTGATATTTGGAGTGAGAGCTAAGCCAACTTTTATGAGCATGTGATATGAGGTTACATTATAGGTCATTTTTTACCTATACCATTGAACAAGTGATTTTTCCAAACTTCAAAAATGCATAACTCTATCATTCTAAATCCAAATGACATGAAATTAGTGACCATTTTGAATATATTTGAAAGATATACAACGTTGATGAAGACACTTTTCTCATTTGAAGCTCACATAAAAAGTTAAGTAAGGTGGAATATTGAGGTATAAAGCTTGACACTTAGTAAATTTTTCAACATGTTGAAATTTCCAAACTTCCACCTCAAAATCCTTCATGTTCCAAGCTCCAAATGAAAAAGTGTTGAACATCAAACTTGTCCCCCTTGATCCAAACTTTCCAAAGAACCCAAGTTCATGCATTTTGGACTAAGATTGCTAGGTCTACGCATGGCTTTAACAGGACTGCATCATTGGAAAGAATCAATTGCACAAACTTCAGTTCACATTGTCTTGCCATTCAAGATTCATCCAGACTTCAATTAGAATCATCTTGGACCTTAATGCATTGCATCATGGGCCTGTACATGCCCATGCACTCGTGCCATCCACATTGCCAATTTTGGACAGATTTTGAAGTGTGCAAATATCATTCCCTTTGGCTATAAATAGAAGGCCTCTGAGCTCATTTGAATAAATTTTTGAGCGCCAGTCTTACCCCCCATTGAAACCCTCTCATTCTAAAGGAAAACCTGATAAATTTCAATTTGAAATTTGAGTTTGAATCTCAACTGTTGGAGACTCAAGAACTCTAGGATCCAAAGCCTTGCAACCTCTCCAATCACTTATTGCTAGCTTCTCAAGTCTGATCAGATCGTGTTTGGAGCAAGCAACATCAAGAACTGCATAGCATTGAAGGTAATTTTCAGAAAACTTCATCTCTTCGATTCTCACTCAATTCTACTCAATTCTCTTGGATCTTTGGTTGTCTGAAGTCTTACCAATGTAGGCAAGAAGATTGAGTTGCTTAGAGGTCAAATTGAAGGAACTCAGTTGATAAACCTCAAAATTCAACTCCTCATATCTTTCTATATATGTGGAGCTAGTTAAAATTGAGGTCAGATTCGTGCTCTACGCCATTTTTTCTTTCAGATCATGTCCTCCTTTTTCATTTTCTTGATGGTGATGAGTGAACCAGTCCGGTGGGCCTCGCCTGAGAAGGTGACCGGAGGTCCAACGCCGGTGGTGTGCTGGACAGGTTCTGAGCTGTTGATCTCACTTGAAATGTTTTAATCTCACACGTTGCTTGTAATTACCATTTGTGTTACGCATTGACTCGTGACTATGGTGGAAAGCGCGTGGATGGCCACTTGATTTGCCACCTCAATTAATGAGGTAGATCAAGTGGTCCACGTTTTTTTATTATTTTCTGATTTTCTTTTATTCCTTTTATTTTCATTAATTCATATTAATTTTAATATTGATCCAAAAAATATGAGAGTTTCACCAAAAAATTACAAATAATTTCCCTTTCATATTTTGAATTAAAATTATTTTTTGGATCATTATTAATATTTTTCATGATTTAATTGATTTTGTGTTTGTTTTTAATTGTTTAAAAATACTTTTAAGTCTTTAAAAATTCTGAAATTTTTTCTCCAAGGTCCTTTGACCTTGTTTGACCTATGATAAATTTTATGGCCATTTCTTTGGTGTTTTGATGAGGTTTTAGGAATTTGACAAACCATATTTAGTTTAAGTGTATTATTTTAGTCTTTTTAATTTGAATAAATGCCAATTAATTATGTTGATCAATTGTGATGATTTGTTTGAGTTTGACTCTTGTTGTTGGCCCTTGGTCAAGGTTGATTTGACTTTGTCAAATTAATATCATTGGATTTAGGGGATTGATGGAATGTGCATTCCATCTTCCAAAATGAATGGATAATATTTATTTGGTAAAAGTCTTCCTTTGACCAATTTGAGTTTTGATCCATTTCCCTCCCTCTTCATCTCATTCCCATTCTTTATGCATTCATCTCATTTGGCCTATGATATCTCAAAGTCCTCAGGCTAGTTGATTGAAAAATCAACATAAGTATGAATGAGATTAGACCACCTCTTTTGCATATTCTTTTTGTGTATGGTATGTTTCATGAGCATAGTCCATTATACTATGTATCTAACATGCATTAACACCAAAATTCTATTGCCCGAACTCAAATAGTTGTGACTTCTACATAAGTCCAATTACGATTGCTTAACATAGCGCTAGATTTGTGACACAAAAGGCATAGCATTCTAGTTAGTGATCCTTCCTTTGGAAGATGTCTTGGCTCAAGGATCCATGCTTGTGATAAGTGGGTTGAGTGTTCCCCAAAGAATGACTAAAAAATGAAAAGCAAAAGCAAAACAATACTAACTTCTAACTCATTAACTACTAACTTTTAATTTCAAGCCATTTATTTTAATGTCATTTAATTTTAGTCTTTATTCATTTGCCATTATTCATAACACTCTAACTGTTTATGTTAATGCAATTTTCACTTTGTCCACTTGGACCATATTGTGTGATATATCTTGTTTGTGTATACTTTGCTTATTTGTATGGTCTTTGACCATTAATGTACATAATAATAACAAAAACCCTAAAAAACTTTTGTGTGGACTGTTGGCTTGATCTTGGACAAATGGACTTAGAATTTAGGCAACATTCCTATGTTAAAGGACTTGGCCAATGCCAACTTTTGTGAAACCAAGTGCTTGCAATTTGAAACTTTATCTGATATATCATTCAAGATCCCTCTGAGTTCATCTACAACATGATCATTGTGAAGCTTTTATTTTAAGCCTGTGACTTGTGGAATTCATCTGTTACATGGGCTAATTTGAAGAAGATCATGGAGTGGCTAAAGCTTGGATGTGGCTATCTTTATTTGATGTCTTGCTCTTCAAGATAATATAATTGTGCATTTGTGTGTTGCTTGATTCAAAATGTCCAAGGGAATTTGAGTTTCTATTGATATTCTTGTCTATTGGATTGCTACCCATTTGTCAGATCTTTTCAACTCTTAACTTTTAACTTTGTGCATAGGATTAGTATCTTCATCTCCTCCCCATCTCTTTAATTTCAAAATCTCTCCCTCATTTTAAAAAATCTTCTTTGTTTGAACTAGTTTTGATCTAAAACTTTGACCACTTTGCAAAAAGATAGAAACTTTGGCCTTATGCCATTGCATTTTTAAGCTTCTTTTCTTAAATCAAACTTGTAAAGGGACTTAATTATACTTGACTTAAACTTTCAAAAAGCCAAAAATAACTAACTCATTCAAACCATTTTTAGGCTTTTGTGCCCTTCAAACTTAATTTTTGCTAAAAATAATGCATCCACTTTGAAATTTGTATCACGAACTACGAGGTTTTGATCCCTCATTTTTATGTTGGTACGTAGGCACAAGTCCGAAGGTCTTGTCAAACACAAAAATATAATTAATGAATTCTTTTCTCATCCCCCCACTATATTTGTTTGTAAACATCATTTTGTACCAAATACATATGCACACAAAAAGGGCTCCCTAGAAGTACCTATGACACTTTGGGTGCTAACACCTTCCCTCTGTGTAACCAACCCCCTTACCTGTAATCTCTGACATTTTATTAGTTTTGATTTGAAAAATTCTTACTTTTGGGTTTTGTTCGTACTTTTTCCTTTTTCCCTTGGAAACAATAAAAGCGCGGTGGTGACTCTGGTTTTACTGATCTCTAGCTTATCCATAGCTTGATGATCATGAATTTACCGCTACAGAAATTAAGTGGCGACTCTGCTGGGGAGTAGTCTCAAGTGGGTGTAGCCTACTTTTTGTGTATATATATTTGTATATATGTGATGTTTGTATATATGTATGTGTGATATAATCTGCTTGTTATGCTTAGTGATCTCTGAGTGGTGAGATAAGTTCTAACCCGAACTTGAGTGCAATTAAGATAGGAGGATGGTGTAGTCATGTTCGACTTGTGTGGAGTAGTCCTTAACAAGTTCGCTTGAGATCCATCTGCTCAGTGGAGACCCTTTTGGATTTAGAAATGTCAGTCAAGTATTTGTGGTTAGGCATTACTATATCTAATTTGGGTCCGAGAAGATGAGGACCATAGAACATTTACCCCCTCTTGGCCTATTTTAGGACGTAGTGCGGAGACTATTCAAGTGTAGACTTGATAGCAGTTGTTACGCGATACTACACTCAGACGAAGTTCTCTTGAGAATATTATGGGTCGATGAGTCAGTCATCTTAACCTGTAATATCCAATAGATGGAATTAAGACTCTGGGGACTTTTTAGAACATGATCTACAGGTTTTTATCCTTAGTTCACTCCTTTGGGAAGGTTCTTACCCACACTCCATGCTCGTGACTTAGAACAAACCCTTGATTCTTGGTTGATCCAATTAAGTCTTGTCAATATCAATGGAACTTGGGTGTTGATAAGGTGTAAACCATAATCCACCAAAATGGATGATTGATCTTGACAATGACTTGATTCTTCCCTTGACCTTTCTTTGTTTGCCTTGTGTTTGATCCCTTATTTGTGATTGTTGCATTCATGCATTCATGCGCATCATAACATTCATCATACAAAAATTTCAAGGAACTGAGGTATTATTTGCAAATATTTTCAGACCATGGATTGTGGACGAAGGAACACTAAGAAGTACAGTTTCAGATGTCCTCACTTGAAAGAGTTAAGGAAACTAGCATCTTTTGTATAAGATCCCTTGGACTTCAAACAACATCATGGGAAGCTTATGTCTATCTTGTCTACTGAAGTGGTCGAAGGACTTTTGAGTGTGCTAGTGCAGTTCTATGATCCTCTCTACCGTTGTTTCACTTTTCCAGATTTTCAGCTTGTGCCTACATTGGATGAGTATTCTTATCTTTTGGGGATACCTATTTCTAGTAGAGTTCCTTTTAGTAGATTGGAGGAGATTTCCCGATCTAGTCTTATTGCTGAAGCTCTTCACTTGAAGAAGTCTGAGATAGAGGCTCATTGGGTGAAGAAAGGAGGATTTTTTGGGTTGCCATCTGATTTCCTCATCAAGGAGGCTACTATTTTTGCTCGAGTCGGTAGTGTGGATGCTTTGGAAGCTATCTTTGTGTTGCTCGTTTATGGATTAGCTTTGTTCCCTAACATTGACGATTTTGTTGATTTTAACGCCATTAGACTTTTCTTGATTGGGAATCATGTGCCTACTTTGTTGGGTGATATGTATTTCTCTTTGCATCTAAGGAATTCTAAGGGTGGTGGAACCATTGTCTGTTGCATTCCTCTTTTGTACAAGTGGTTTATTTCGCACTTGCCTCAGACACCTGATTTTGTGGAGAACAAACAATATCTACGGTGGTTTTAGAGACTTATGTCTCTCACTAAGGATGACATCGTTTGGTATGATCCGTCTTTGATCAGTTTGGAGATTATTGATAGTTGTGGTGAATTCTCTAATGTGCCTCTCATTGGTACACAAGGAGGAATTAACTACAACCCTGCGTTGGCTCGACGACAACTTGGGTTCCCCTTGAGAGACAAACCTAATAATACTTTGTTAGAAGGTCTTTTCTATCAAGAGTGTAAAGATCCCCAACATTTAAAGCAGAAGATTGTGCATGCTTGGCATAATGTGCATAGGAAAGGAAGATCTGAGCTTGGTCCGCACAATTGTGTAGCTTTGGAAGCTTACACTCTTTGGGTGAAAAAGAGAGCTTTGGAGTTGAAGATGCCTTATCCTTGTGAAAGGCCTATGTATATGGATGTGGTTGAGCCATTAACTCTCCCTAACCAAGATGTAGAGGAGTTGGAAGACGCGCTCGCCAAGATGAAGCAAGAGAAGGATATGTGGGAAGAATGTTTATGTGCTTTGAGCAAGAAGCATGAAGAGTTGCAGTTAGAGTCTAAGGACAAAGATGCACTTATTGAGCTACTTGAAGACCGAGTGACAAAGAGACAGAGAGAGCCAGAGGTTTCATCTTCTAGCATTCCTTAGCCTTCCGTTGCTTGGAAGAAGATTGTTGATCAGCTTGTCCTCGAGAAGACTCAGATGAAGGCTTCTTTTGAGACCGAGATCCATCACATTCGAAAGAAGTACGCGCCTTCAGCCAGATCTTCTGATGTTGTTAGGGATACTTAGGATGACTAGTCTCCTTTCTGAAATTGTACTTAGTGTAATCCTTCCAATTATATAAATGAAAAGAGATTTTTGGTCATATAAAAATTATTGCAATTGTTGATATATATATTTGCAAATGATATAGTAAGTTCCTTGAAAACAAAAATAAATAAACAAGCATTGCATTTCATGCATCATTTGCATAAGCAGGTTTCTCTTTCGCCGGATGTATTATTGGTGTTTCTTCTATGCTTTAGCCAAGATGACTCATCGGTACAACACCTGCGCCAATCATCTCAAAATTATGGAGCATCTAGAGCAAGAGAACCGAGAGCTGAAGGACGAGATCGCCCGCCTGACTGCCATGATGGAGTCAGTTCTTGCTGCTCAGAGCCAAGCTTCTCCAACACCTGCAACTCCTCCTCCTCAAAGGACAGTTATTTCAGAGGTGGCTACCTCTACCATGCCTGCTGATACCGCTCATTTTACACCCACTATGCCTACCGTATTCCCGTGGGGAATGCCGTCTAACTTTATGCCTGAAGGCTTTGCGCCTACATTTGCTTCCATGCCGGTATCTAGCCCAGTCATGTCTGCGCCACCTCCCGTTGTGCACACCTTACCTCGTGTAGGGGACACCATTTATCACTCCGAGCCGTCTGAGGGTCCGGATGTTTATGAGAAAATGGATGAAATGAAAGATCAGTTTCTTGAGCTGCGCAAGGAATTGAAGACGCTAAGGGGTAAGGACTTGTTTGGAAAGAGTGTTGTTGAGTTGTGTTTAGTGCCCAACGTCAAGATCCCGGTGAAGTTCAAAGTGCCTGACTTTTAAAATTATAAAGGGAACACTTGTCCACTCAGTAATCTAGTGATGTATGCTCGCAAGATGTCTACTCAGATTGACAATGATCAACTGTTGATTCACTACTTCCAAGATAGTCTGACTGGTGTTGCGCTCAGATGGTATATGGGGTTGGACAGTGCAAGCATTCGCACTTTCAATGACTTAGGAGAGGCTTTGTCAATAAATATAAGTACAACATGGACATGGCGCCTGATAGAGACCAATTGAGGTCTATGTCTCAGAGAGAAAATGAGACGTTTAAAGAGTTTGCGCAGAGATGGAGGAAATTGGCTTCCTAGATCACTCCTCCCTTGGAGGAAAAAGAGATGACAAAGATCTTTCTGAAAACTCTGAGTTCATTTTATTATGAACGAATGATTGCTAGTGCCCCCAGTGACTTTACCGAAATGGTAAACATGGGGATGAGGCTTGAGGAAGGAGTCCGAGAGGGACGTTTGTCGAAAGATGGAGCATCGTCGAGTAAGAGATATGGCAGCAGTTTCAGCAAGAAAAAGGACAGTGAAGCGAATGCAATTTCAAGTGGGAGGCAGAGGAGGCCTCAGATAAGAAGGAATCCACCATCCCGTCAACATCATCATCAAATATCTTTAGTTATCGTTGTATTTTCTAATCAACAATCAACACCAGTTCAACAACAACCATAACGTCAACAACAACAGCCGTAACAACGAACAAACACCTACAACAATAACAATACCAACAATCATCATCAACAAAACTTTGAGAGGAAGAAGGTCTCTTTCGACCCGATTCCTATGTCTTATGCAGAATTGTATCCCTCTTTGGTTCTCGAGAACCTAGTCCAACCAAGAAACCCACCGCAAATTCCAGAACCACTTCCATGGTGGTATAAGCCTGAGCTCCGTTGTGCTTTTCATCAAGGATCACCCGGACATGATATCGAGAATTGTTATCCGCTCAAGTATGAGGTTCAGAAGCTGATGAAGAGTGGAATGGTGTCCTTCGAGGACCGTGCACCGAATGTGAAAGAAAATCCTTTACCCGCCCATGGGAACTCTTATGTGAATATGGTGGATGCTTGTCTTGGAGAATTTAAGGTGTTTGATGTTCGTTTCATTCGGAGATCCTTGGTGCAGATGCATAAGGATATTTGTTTGGTAAGTGATTGTGAACACGACCATGACGGTTGTATTATCTATAGTATTAACCTGAGGGGTTGCGAAGTTGTGAAAAGGGACATCCAGCGACTGATGGATGAAGGCATGATTCAAATTTTTCAATCTCGTCATGTAGGTGACGATGTAAATGTTATAGTGCCCATTTTTAAGCAGCCAAAAAGATTGGTAATTCAGTACGACAGCAACAACAGTAACAATGTCAACAATAAATCAGTATCACCGTTGGTTATACGGTTAGCGAGCCCAGTCCCGTATTCATCTGATAAAGATGTGTCGTATCAGTATAATGCTACAATGATAGAAGGTGGTCAAGAGGTCCCGTTACCTACGACTAGCTCTGTGGTGAGCATTGCTAATGTTACCAAGGTGACCCGTAGTGGTCGAGTGTTTGGGTTGGTGTTCCCAAAAGATAAGGAAGAATCAGTTGTTGGAAAGAAGGTGGAAGTGCCTGTTGTAGATCCAGTTGATGCTTCAAAGGGTAAGTCTGGTGAATCCAGCGATTTGAAGGCTAACGATGATGATGATGTACTTCATTTGATCAAAAGGAGCGAGTTTAATAGGGTGGAGCAGCTGCTCCAAACCCCCTCAAAAATCTCAGTGTTGTCTCTGCTCATGAATTCTGAAGCGCACAGAGAAGCACTGCAGAGAGTTCTTGAGCAAGCGTTTATAGAACATGATGTTACAGTGGATCAATTCGATCATATCGTGGCTAACATCACTTCTTGCAATAATCTTAGCTTCTGTGATGAAGAACTCCCTGAGGAGGGTAGAAATCATAATCTGGCTTTACACATTTCTATGAATTACAAAGAGGATGCTTTGTCAAATGTGCTTGTTGACACCGGGTCGTCGCTGAATGTGCTACCGAAGTCAAATCTGTCAAAGCTATTATATCAAGGAGCGCCTATGAGGTATAACGGTGTAATCGTCAAAGCTTTTGACAGTTCGCGCAAAACAGTTATTGGTGAAGTGGACCTTCCAGTTAAGATAGGTCCGAGTGATTTTCAAATTAATTTTCAAGTAATGGACATCCACCCGGTCTATAGTTGCTTATTGGAAAGGCCATGGATCCATGAGGCAGGAGCTGTTACCTCCACTTTGCACTAGAAGCTCAAATTTGTGAAGAATGGCAAGCTTGTGATTGTTGGTGGGGAGAAGGTGTTGTTGGTTAGCCACCTATCATCTTTCTCTTATGTTGAAGTTGAGGATGAGGTTGGAACTCTATTCCAAGCCTTATCTATTGTTGCTGAAAAGAGAGTTGGGGCACCCATGTCCTCATTGAAGGATGCTAAGAAGATTGTGGAAGAAGGCAATGTTGATCAGTGGGGACGCATGGTAGAAGTCTCCGACAACAAAGGCATAACCGATTTGGGGTTCCAGAAAGGTTCATCAACTGCAAGGTCTGAAGCTATGCAACTTAGCTTCCGTAGCGGAGGGTTCATTCATGGCAATGAGCAACACTTAGTTGTTGTGCTAAAAGATGACGAAGAGGAAGACTGCACCAATTTTGTGACGCATGGAAAGGCTTGCAACAATTGGACTGTTGTTGAAATTCCTGTTATTTTGCGTCGATCTAAGTAATTTCTTTTATATGTTTTTAAAATCCTTCTCCTATGCCTAAGGGAGAAGTGAACATTGTTTGGGCATTTTTCAAATTGATCATTAATAAAATTAATTTTATTCATCCACATCTATAATGTCTTGTTTTTACTTTTTGCTTTATTCTGAAAATGGTAATCACAAAAAACATAAATAAATAATATAATTGTCCATCTGCATAATATTTGGTCACAGGTCCACTTCTCTAAAATCAAAATATCAAATCATTATGCAGGTTGGTTTCTAACCCCATTGAATACAATGATCTTTCTCCTTTTCCAAATTTTGAATTGCTTGTGTTCGAGGCCGAGGAGGAAAGTGATGAAGAAGTGAGTGATGAATTATCTCGTCTTCTTGAGCAAGATGAAAAGGTCATTCAGCCGTTCGAAGAGCAGATTGAGGTAATCAACTTGGGTTCCGAGGATGATGTGAAGGAAGTCAAGATCGGATCTCTTCTGTGTTCAGATGTCAAGAAGGGGTTGATTGATCTTCTTCGAGAATATTCAGATGTGTTTGCTTGGTCCTATCAAGACATGCCTGGTTTGGATTCTGAGATTGTGGAGCATCGATTGCCTTTGAAGCCAAAATGCCCGCCAGTCAAGCAGAAGTTGAGAAGATCGCATCCTGATATGGCTATGAAGATCAAAGAGGAAGTGCAGAAGCAAATTGATGTCGGGTTCCTTGTGACCACTGAGTATCCGCAATGGGTGGCCAATATTGTGCCTGTGCCGAAGAAAGATGGAAAAGTCCGCATATGTGTTGATTATAGAGATTTGAATAAAGCTAGTCCGAAAGATGATTTCCCTCTGCCACACATTGATATGTTGGTAGACAATACTGCTAAATTCAAAGTCTTTTCGTTTATGGATAGATTTTCCGGATATGATCAAATCAAGATGGCACCCGAAGATATAGAGAAGACCACATTCATTACACCTTGGGAAACATTCTATTATAGAGTGATGCCTTTCGGTTTAAAGAATGTTGGTGCAACTTGCCAAAGAGCAATGACTACTCTTTTTCATGATATGATGCATAAAGAGATTGAAGTTTATGTCGATGACATGATTGCTAAATCAATTGATGAAGAGGAACATGTTGAGCATTTATTGAAGCTATTCCAGCGTTTGAGGAAGTATAAACTCCGCTTGAATCCCAATAAATGTACTTTTGGTGTTCGTTCTGGTAAGTTGTTGGGCTTTATTATCAGCGAGAAGGGTATTGAAGTTGATCCTTCAAAGGTAAAAGAAATACAAGAGATGCATGCGCCCAAAACTGAGAAGCAAGTCAGAGGTTTTCTCGGCCGTTTGAATTATATCTCCAGATTCATTTCACACGTGACTGCCACATGTGCGCCTGTATTCAAGCTTCTTCAGAAAGATCAGTCTTGTGATTGGACCGAAGACTTCCAGAATTTTTTTTACAGTATCAAAGAATATCTGCTTGAACCGCCAATTTTGTCTCCGCCTGTTGAAGGAAGACCAATGATCATGTATTTGACTGTGCTTGAAGATAGTATGGGTTGTGTTCTTGGTCAACAAGATGAGACTGGAAAGAAAGAATTTGCAATTTACTACCTCAGTAAGAAGTTCACCAACTGTGAGACTCTATATTCTATGCTTGAGAAGACTTGTTACGCATTGGCTTGGGCTGCTAAGCGTTTGCGTCAGTATATGTTGAATCATACCACTTGGTTGATATCCAAAATGGTTCCGATCAAGTATATATTTGAGAAACCTGCTTTAACTGGGAGGATTTCTCGTTGGCAGATGTTGTTATCAGAGTATGATATCGAATACCGATCTCAGAAAGCGATCAAAGGTAGTATCTTGGCTGACCATTTGGCTCACCAACCGATTGAAGATTATCAGTCAGTGCAGTATGACTTTTCTGATGAAGATATTTTGTACTTGAAAATGAAAGATTGTGACGAACCATTGCTTAAAGAAGGGCCAGAACCTGGTTCCCGTTGGAGCATGGTATTTGATTGAGTTGTTAATCAGTATGGTAATGGCATTGGGGCAGTGATCATTACTCCTCAAGGCACGCATCTACCATTTACAGCTAGATTGACTTTCAAGTGTACAAACAACATGGCAGAATATGAAGCTTGCATTATGGGGCTTGAAGAGGCCATGAATCTCATAATCAAGTATTTAGGTGTCTTTGGAGATTCAGCTTTGGTTGTGAATCAGATCAAAGGTGAATGGGAGACAAATCAACCCGGTTTAATACCATATAGAGATTATGCGAGGAGGATTTAAACTTTCTTTACAAAGGTTAAGTTTCATCATATCCCTCGAGATGAAAATCGGATGGCAGATGCTCTTACAACATTGGCGTCAATGATTGTGGTGAAGTATTGGAATCAGGTTCCCGATTTGTCTGTGATGTGTCTTGATAGGCCACCTCATGTGTTTGCTGTTGAAGAAGTCGAAACCAATAAGCCGTGTATCATGACATCAAATGTTATCTCCAAAGTCAGATTTACCCGCCTGGGGCATCTTTGAAAGATAAGAAGACTTTGAGAAGATTAGTCGGTAATTTCTACTTGAATGGTGATATACTGTACAAAAGAAACTTCGACATGGCTTTGCTCAGATGCGTGGATAGGCACGAACCAGACTTGTTAATAACTGAAATGCATGAAGGTTCCTTTGGTACTCATTCCAATGGACATGCAATGGCAAAGAAGATGTTGCGAGCAGGTTACTATTGGCTGAAAATGGAATCTGACTATTGCAAATTTATGAAGAAGTGCCACAAATGTCGAATTTATGCTGATAAGATTCATGTTCCCCCCGACAATATTGGATGTTATTTCTTCCCCATGGCCCTTCTCCATGTGGGGAATTGATATGATTGGGATCATTGAGCCCAAAGCTTCGAATGGACATCATTTCATTTTAGTGGAATTGACTACTTCACAAAATGGGCTGAAGCGGCATCGTATGCAAATGTAGCTAAGCAAGTTGTTGTAAGGTTCATCAAGAATCATATCATATATCGTTATGGTGTGCCAAGCAAGATCATTACTGACAATGGATCGAACTTGAATAACAATATGGTGGAAGCTCTTTGCAAAGACTTTAAGATTGCACACTATAATTCTTCTCCCTACAGACCAAAGATGAATGAGGTTGTTGAAGTTATGAATAAAAACATTAAGAAGATTATTCAGAAGATGGTTGTCACATATAAGGATTGGCATGAGATGCTCCAGTTTGCTTTGCATGGGTATCGTACATCCGTCTGCACTTCAACAGGGGCAACCCGTTTTTCTCTTGTGTATGGAATGGAAGCAGTGCTCCCCGTAGAGGTTGAGATTCCATCATTACATGTGCTCATGGAAGCCAAGTTGACTGAGGCTGAATGGTGTCAGACCAGGTTTGATCAGCTGAATTTGATTGAAGAGAAGATATTAACTGCCATGTGTCATGGTAAGCTATATCAACAGAGGATGAAGAAAGCTTTTGATAAGAAGGTCAGACATCGGGTATTCAGGGAAGGTGACCTTGTGCTCAAGAAGATCCTGTCGTTCAAACCAGATTCTAGGGGAAATGGACTCTTAATTATGAAGGCCCATATGTTGTTAAGAGATCCTTTTCAGACGGTGCTTTGATTCTTACAACTATGGATGGTGAAGAGTTCACTCGTCCTGTGAACGCAGATGCAGTCAAGAAATACTTTGCCTAAAAAAAAAAGAACAGCTCGCTAAGTTGAAAACCCGAAAGGGAGGCTTAGGCAAAAAAAGAGCGTCTCGGTGGATTGAAAACCCGAAAGGGCGATCCAGGAAAAAATTAGAGACATAAAAACAGAAAGAATTTCCCGATAAGTTGAATACCCCACCTTAGGGCAACTTATGCAAAAATTAGGGATTATGGCAAGTAACTGCAGTCTGCTGATCGCCCAATTTTGGAAAGACTTTGTTGAGCACAAGGGTTGACATCGCCTCATCATCCCAGCAGCGGTCAAGAGCACAATGGATATCAAGAGTTGGTAGAAGGATTAAGGATCATTTGTATTCAATGTAACCCTTTTCCATGTAAATTACCATTTTCAACTTTGGAAAAATCTATGGAGTCTTGTCATTTACAGACTACCATCCCATTAAATAAAGTTGAGCCTTTATACAATTGTTTCTACTCTTATTTACTTCAGCCAATAGTTTAAATTTTATTATGATCATTTTGGAAATTAAATTTTTTTTAATCAAAATCATTTTTCTTAAAACATATAAAGACAAGAATTTTTCAAAGCAATTAAAAGGAAGTATCGACAGTACTTCAAAGAGCAGAAGGTTCTTAAGTGCGAAACATCAGAGGTTCCCCAAGCAGTTAACCCTTCGGGTATCCCTAGTTGTTGGTGTTGATCCGGTTCCCCTGTGGAGTGTTTGCTCCCTAGCAGAGATCCGATTCTTTTCCCCAGTTGAGTTGGTTGATTCAGTACCTTGCGGCGTGTTATTTCCCCGACAGAGTTTCTGTGCCCCCCAACGGAGTTCGTGTTTCTTCAGCAGGGTTGATCTTCAGTAAAGTAAGAGGTTCTTCCCTAGTGGATCACGTTGGGTTCCTCACCAGTCGCCATCCTAGTTGCTCCCAGTCAGAGATTCCTCCTTGTTTCTGAGCAACTATTTTGTGTTTATCTTCTGTATGGTTGTCTCCCATTTGATATGGCGTTGACTTAAAATTCCCTGCAGACTCGATAACGATTCCTCTCCTCAACAGATCTCCTCTTCCCTCGGCTAGATTTAAGCCTTTGAGATGTTGATTTCTCTGTTCTCCAGCAATTGTATCCCTCTTTTGCGGGTTGACCGAGGATTGTACCGATGATTCAAATTCTTTGCGACACCTTTGTATCCTTTGTGATCGTTTTGTCAGCATAATCATCATATATACATATACATATACATTCATATAATTTCATAAATGCATATTTGCATCATCATATCTAATTAGTTTATCTAAGATTCTTATTCTCTGTTATGGCGATACTTTATCCCCATACGAGTTTGGTGTTTGTCCTCCCTCAATTGCAGAGTGTCAGCCCCTTAGGCAGAAAGACTTTAACCTTTCTCCTCTTCCCCACTGAGTTTGTTTCCTAGTGGATGATTATTATTTCAGTTTCCTTCCCAGTTGATTATCTGGATAGAATCACTCCCCTTGAGTTATATCCTCATTGGGTTGAGTCTTGATTGACTGTTTCTTTCTAGATCTTACCTAGATAGATGCTTTGAGTCTTCTAAAAGTTTATTACCCAGTAACTGGTAATATTCTTCTGCAATTTGTTACTTCTTGCCCAATACCCGACATAAGTACCCCTGTTTTCCCAGCAGTGGAGTTCCCAGTGGATTCATTAGTTTTTGATTCCCCAGGAAGTATATCATTGATATGCTCATCTTAACCGGTGACGGATATCTTTCTTTCCCCTGCCTGAGTCTATCCTTGATATGTTCATCCTAACCGATGACGGGTATTCTCATCCTTGGTGTTCTACCCAGTAAAAAGGTAGTTGTGGTCCCTATTTTATTCCCCAGAGAGTTAATCCTTGATATGTTCATCTTAACTGATGACGGATTTCCTTCTCCTTGTGGTATTCTACCCAGTAAAAGGTAGTTGTAAACCCTACTTTCTCCCGCAGAGTCTATCCTTGATATGTTCATCCTAACCGGTGACGGATTTTCTCTTCGATGGTATTCTATCCAGTAACTGATAGATGTAATTCCTATTTTCTCCCCTCACAGAGTCTATCCTTGATATGTTCATCCTAACCGGTGACAAATTTTCTCTTTGATGGTCTTCTATCTAGCATTCAATAGATGTAATTCCTACCTTGTGGTTCAGTTGGTATATCCTTGATATGTTCATCCTAATCGATGACGGGTATCCTCCTAGACAGTCCCAGGCAAGTCTATCCTTGATATGTTCATCTTAACTGATGACGGACTTTCTTCCCTGGTGAGTCTATCATTGATATGTTCATCCTAACCGATGACGGATATTCTCACCTTTGGTCTTCTGCCCAATAGTCGGTAGTTATAAATCCTATTTTCTGTAGTTTTCCCCAGCAAGGCTATTCTTACCTAGTAACCGGTAATGAATACTCTCCCTTGGAAATTCTCAGCGAGTCATCCTTGATATGTTCATCCTAATCGATGACGGATGTCCTCTCTGTCAGATCTTTATTATCTCCTCACCCAGTAACAGGTAGTAGATGATAGACTTCTGCCCCTCCTGTGTTGAAGTTTATTTCTTCCCCAATCGAGTTGAGTGTGTGTTTCCTTAGTGAAATTGTTTTTCCTGCATGATTCAAGTACTTCAGTTTTATCCTGACTTACTTGTATCCCCTGTAGATGTTATTGTTCCCCGGCTGAGTCTTTTCCATTTTTTGTATGGAATTCCTCGAGTCCCCTAGCATATTTCAAGTCGTAGTCTGACCTACGCATAACTCTTTTATCCCCCTAGAGTCTCTGTCTCCCCAGTGAGTTTTCCTTACGGAATGCATTATACTCTTGTGGACTTTCGGTCTCTCTTATTTCTTTTCCTTTGTGGCTATATTTCCCCACAAAGAATTTACTTTTGCATTCATATCATATGCATCATGAGGTCTCTTAGGGACCAAAATTTGTTTCTATATTGTTATTTAAGCCCATTCTACTAAGTCGAGTCGAAGATTTTAATCTTCACCTCCTCAGTTAGAATGTCCTTAAATAGGGGCAGTTGTAAGACCCTAATTTTAACCCTAAGATCCCTCATGCAATTTCATCATATGCATTAGCATTGGGATCATACCTTGGCATCCTCCTTACCCCTCTTTCATTGGGTTTGTTTCGGGAGAGATCACCAAGCACTATGTGATTGTATCATACTTTTATATCATCATTTTATTAACCAAAATACAAAAATATGTTTTTGCATTTGCCTAACTCTTTTGTAGGTAGCGCATGATCTCCATTGATCTATCAAGTTCATATCTAGGGTTTGAGACCCTCATGACAAAGAGCACAACCATGAATTGGTCCAAGAATGGTTATGAGCATCATATATGAGTCCCAATGATCTCTACATGTTATATTGATCAAGTTTCCTTCAAGAGTTTGGAGGTGATTTGCCTTGGAAACCCTAGTTTGATTGGGTATCTTAAGTGACTTCTCCAACAAGCTATCTCACCAATTGATCAAATATCTCAAGGTAAACTTCAAAATTCATCATCTTATGCATATATGATCTATCATGAGACAAGAAAGTCAAAAGAATTGAAGGTTAGCAAGTTGGTTGATGGTGGTTGGCCAGATGAATTCATCTGATCAAAACTGGGTCTCCCTAGACCCTATCTCCTACAATTTTCACCATATTAAAATGATTATAAGATAAAATTTACTCTAAATGACATTCTAAACAACTTTAATGTTGAGGTCTAGAGCTGCTTTTTCTTGGAAAGTCATTTTCTATGTTGAAACATTATAGGTCATTTTGTCTAAACCCTAATTTGAAAGTCAACTTCCCAAGGCCATAACTTGCTCAATTTTTATGAGATGAAAGATTTCCAAGTTGCACAATCAAATTCAAGATGTCTAATTCAACTTTTATGTTTATAGTGAGAGCTAAGTCAACTTTTATGATCATGTGATATGAGGTTACATTATAGGTCATTTTTGACCTATACCATTGAACAAGTGATTTTTCCAAACTTAAAAAATGCATAACTCTATCATTATAAATCCAAATGACATGAAATTGGTGACCATTTTGAAGGTATTTGAAATAGCTATAACTTTTATGAAGACACGTTTCTCATTTGAAGCTCACAATAAAAGTTAAGTAAGGTGGAATATTAAGATATATAGCTTGACACTTAGTAAATTTTTCAACATGTTGAAATTTCCAAACTTCCACCTCAAAATTCTTCATGTTCCAAGCTCCAAATGAAAAAGTTTTGAATATCAAACTTGTTCCCCTTGATCCAAGCTTTCCAAAGAACCCAAGTTCATGCATTTTGAACAAAGATTTCTAGGTTTGCGAATGGCTTTAACAGGGTTGCATCATTGGAAAGAATCAATTGCACAAACTTCAGTTCACATTGCCTTGCCATTCAATCTTCATTCAGACTTCAATTGGAATCATTTTGGACCTTAATGCATTGCATCATGGGCCTGTACATGCCCATGCACTCATGCCATCCACATTGCCAATTTTGGACAGATTTTAAAGTGTGCAAATATCATTCCCTTTGGCTATAAATAGAAGGCCTCTGAGCTCATTTGAACAACTTTTTGCGCGCCAGCTTTGTCCCCCATTGAAAGCCTCTCATTCTAAAAGAAAACCTGAGAAATTTCAATTTGAAATTTGAGTTTGAATCTCAACTGTTGGAGATTCAAGAACTCCAGGATCCAAAGCCTTGCAACCTCTCTAATCACTTCCTGCTAGCTTCTCAAGTGTGATCAAATCGTGTTTGGAGAAAGCAACATCAAGAACTGCATAACATTGAAGGTAATTTTCAGAAAACTTCATCTCTTCGATCTCACTCGATTCTACTCAATTCTCTTGGATCTTTGGTTGTCTGAAGTCCTACCAATGTAGGCAAGAAGATTGAGTTGCTTAGAGGTCAAATCGAAGCAACTCAGTTGATACACCTCAAAATTTAACTCCTCATATCTTTCTATATATGCGGAGTTAGTGAAAATTAAGGTCAGATTTGTGCTCTACGCCATTTTTTCTTTCAGATCATGTCCTTCTTTTTCATTTTCTTGATGGTGATGAGTGAACCAGTCCGGTGGACCTCGCCTGAGAAGGTGACCGGAGGTCCAGTGCCGGTGGTGTGCTGGATAGGTTCTGAGCCGTTGATCTCACTTGAAATATCCTAATCTCACACGTTACTTGTAATTACCATTTGTGTTACGCATTGACTCGTGACTATGGTGGAAAGCGTGCTGATGGCCATTTGATATGCCACCTCAATTAATGAGGCAGATCAAGTGGACCACGTTTTTTTGTTATTTTCTGATTTTCTTTTATTCCTTTTATTTTCATTAGTTCATATTAATTTTAATATTGATCCAAAAAATATGAGAGTTTCACCAAAAAAATTCAAATAATTTCCTATTTCATATTTTGAATTAAAATTATTTTCTGGATCATTATTAATATTTTTCATGATTTAATTGATTTTGTGTTTGTTTTTAATTGTTTAAAAACACTTTTAAGCCTTTAAAAATTCTGAAAAATTTTCTCCAAGGTCCTTTGACCTTGTTTGACATATGATAAATTTCATGGCCATTTCTTTGGTGTTTTGATGAGGTTTTAGGAATTTGACAAACCATATTTAATTTAAGTGTATTATTTTAGTCTTTTTAATTTGAATAAATGTTAATTAATTGTGTTGACCAATTGTGATGACTTGTTTGAGTTTGACTCTTGTTGTTGGGCCTTGGTCAAGGTTGATTTGACTTTGTCAAATTAATATCATTGGATTTAGGGGATTAATGGAATGTACATTCCATCTTCCAAAATGAATGAATGATATTTATTTGGTAAAAGTCCTCCTTTAACCAATTTGAGTTTTGATCCATTCCCCTCCATCTTCATCTCATTACCATTCTTTATGCATTCATCTCATTTGGCCTATGATATCTCAAAGTCCTAAGGCTAGTTGATTGAAAAATAAACATAAGTATGAATGAGATTAGGCCACCTCTTTTACATATTCTTTTTGTGTGTGGTATGTTTCATGAGCATAGTCCATTATACTATGTCTCTAACATGCATTAACACCAAAATTCTATTGTCCGACCTCAAATAGTTGTGACTTCTACATAAGTCCAATTACGATTGCTTAACATAGCGCTA
Source organism: Lathyrus oleraceus (assembly GCF_024323335.1). Classification (NCBI taxonomy): domain Eukaryota; kingdom Viridiplantae; phylum Streptophyta; class Magnoliopsida; order Fabales; family Fabaceae; genus Lathyrus; species Lathyrus oleraceus. The sequence goes on along the minus strand of NC_066583.1, from coordinate 522,423,521 downwards.
AATTTGTGACACAAAAGGCATAGCATTCTAGTTAGTGAGATTGTAAGTCTCCCCTCTTTCATGGTATTGTGTGGAAACTTGGCCTTTTTTCCTTCCTTTGGAAGATGTCTTGGCTCAAGGATCCATGCTTGTGATAATTGGGTTGAGTGTTCTCCAAAGAATGACTAAAAATGAAACGCAAAAGAAAAACAATACTAACTACTAACTTTTAATTTCAAGCCATTTATTTTAATGTCATTTAATTTTAGTCTTTATTCATTTGCCATTATTCATACCATTCTAACTGTTTATGTTAATGCAATTTTCACTTTGTCCACTTGGACCATATTGTGTGATATATCTTGTTTGTGTATACTTTGCTTGTTTGTGTGGTCTTTGACCATTAATGTACATAATAACAACAAAAACCCTAAAAAACTTTTGTGTGGACTGTTGGCTTGATCTTGGACAAATGGACTTAGAATTTAGGCAACATTCATATGCTAAAGGACTTGGCCAATGCCAACTTTCGTGAAACCAAGTGCTTGCAATTTGAAACTTCATATGATACATCATTCAAGATCCCTCTAAGTTCATCTACAACATGATCATTATGAAGCTGTTATTTTGAGCCTGTGACTTGTGGAATTCATCTGTTAAATGGGCTAACTTGAAGAAGATCATGGAGTGGCTAAAGCTTGGATGTGGCTATCTTTATTTGATGCCTTGCTCTTCAAGATAATATGATTGTGCATTTGTGTGTTGCTTGATTCAAAATGTCCAAGGGAATTTGGGTTTCTATTGACATTCTTGTCTATTGGATTGCTACCCACTGATCAGATCTTTTCAACTCTTAACTTTTAATTTTTTACATTGGATTAGTCTCTTCATCTCCTCCCCGTCTCTTTAATTTCAAAATCTCTCCCTCATTTTAAAAAATCTTCTCTATTTGAACTAGTTTTGTTCTAAAACTTTGACCACTTTGCAAAAAGATAGAAACTTTGGCCTTATGACATTGCATTTTTAAACTTCTTTTCTTAAATCAACCTTGTAAAGAGACTTAATTATACTTGACTTAAACTTTCAAAAAGCCAAAAAGAACTAACTCATTCAAACCATTTTTAGGCTTCTGTGCCCTTCAAACTTAATTTTTGCTAAAAACAATGCATCCACTTTGAAATTTGTATCACGAACTACGAGGTTTTTATCCCTTATTTTTATGTTGGTACGTAGGCACAAGTCCGAAGGTCTTGTCAAACACAAAAATATAATTAATGAATTATTTTCTCATCCCCCCACTCTATTTGTTTGTAAACATCATTTTGTACCAAATACATATGCACATAAAAAGGGCTCCCTAGGAGTACCTAGAACAGTTTGGGTGCTAACACCTTCCCTCTGTGTAACCAACCCCCTTACCTGTAATCTCTGACATTTTATTAGTTTTGATTTGAAAACTTCTTACTTTTGGGTTTTGTTCGTACTTTTTCTCTTTTCCCTTAGAAACAATAAAAGCGTGGTGGCGACTCTGGTTTTACTGATCTCTAGCTTATCCATAGCTTGATGATCATGAATTTACCGCTACAGATACGAACATGGAAGGAATTAGAGGATAAATCCATGGAAATATTTTTCACTACTACTCAGTTTACCGAGCGCTAAGTAAAAAATATGAGGTTTGAGCAGCAGGAAACTAGGTCACTTTATGACTCTTGGGAAAGATTCAAACTTTTGTTACGCAGATGCTCGAATCATAACATGAATAATATGAAGCAGATGAAAAATTTCATTAAAGGTCTCAAAGTCAAACTCACGTATTTTTGGATGCTTCTACGAGAGGTATTGTCTGATAAATGAGTGAACCATAGGTAAAAGATATCATTGAGAAGATGTGTATAAATGAGTACCGATCCAAGAACGAAAGGTCGGTCAAGATGGGAACTGTGGGCACGCCTAAAGGTATGTTACCTATTGATACCCACACTGCTCTTTTAGCTCATATTGAATTATTAAATAAAAAGCTAGCTAGAAGCACCTTAGTTAAAGCTAACGTAAGTCAGGTACAAGCACTTAAAAGCGATTTATATGGAGGATAACATACGAATGAAAGGTGTTCATTGGAAGGGACGAGTGAGGAGGTCTAATTTGCTAATTTTTTAAAAAAATAACCTGTATTCAAACACATACAATCCGGGTTGAAAAGACCACCCAAAATTCCTTTGGAATAATAATCAAAATTCAAATGCTAACTAAGGGATGCAACAAAGCCAACAAGCTCTGTTTCAAAGAAATCCATCACAAATGGTAGAGATCTTGCAAAATTTCATTAAGGTCACTCAAAGTAGCTTTGATAGGGTAAATAAGACCCTTGAAGAAAGGAGTAGAAACTAGGATGCGTCTATCAAAATTTTGGAGATGAAGATTGGTCAATTATCCAGACAAGTAGCTGTTTTTCCAAGCTCAAGTGGAGGATTCACCAGTAACATTGTTGATAACCCTAAGAATGATAACCTTAAATATAGGTTTAGGGGCAATTACTGAAAAGGATAAGGAGGAGATAGTTAAAGAACGTGTGGTTAAGATAGAGGAGGGTACAAATCAAGGTGACCAAGAGGAAAGAGGAGACACAATTGATCAACTTATACGCAAAAATTCTCCTCGGGGGAGAACAAAGAAGCAGATCATGACTTAACCAAATCCTCCTTTACCAGATTACGTAAAACCACCGTACCTAATAATTAAAAAGAAAGTGGTTTAAGATGATGAAGCGAGAATGTTTGCAAAGTTCAAGGAAATTCTAGCTACTCTCCGGGAAAGTATTTCGTTCCATGAAATTTTAGAACTAATTCCTAAGTTTGCTAAATTTATGAAGGCGTTACTAAATAGGACGAAAGAGAAAAGGATCAAGGAACATGTAAACATGACCAAAAATAATGATATGGTAAAACCTCAATCCTTACAACCTAAACTAAAAGACTCAGGTAAATTTATGAAGGAGTTACTAAATTGGACGAAAGAGAAAAGGATCAAGGAACATGTAAACATGACAAAAAATGATGATATAGTAAAACCTCAATCCTTACAACCTAAACTAAAAGAATTAGGTAGGTTTACTATTTCCTATAATATCAGTGGGTTCAATATTCTGCATGCTTTATGTGATCTAGGATCTAGCATAAATGTCATGCCACTGAAAACTGTGAAAGAATTAAAAGTGGGTGAGATCACACCGAGTAACATGACTCTTAGTCTAGTTGAATTATCTATTACTCATTCAATTGGTAGCTTACGCGACATATTAGTACCTGTCGACGACTTATTGTTTCCTATAGATTTTGTAGTGCATGATACAAAAGGAGATTCTGGAGGATTTATTATTCTTGGACATCCATTCTTGGCAACCGGGAAAGCAAAGATTGATGTGGAAACTGGTCAACTTATCTTGAAGTCAAATAAAAGGAATGTGGTTTTCAAGGTATATGACTGGACATCTTATGTGGATAATTTGGATACTTTCTACTATCTGGAGGAAAAAGGTAGGAAAGTATACAAAGGAACAATGAGAAAGGAAGTGACAGGTGTGAGGGTATCCTTTGCGCCTGACGTACCTTAGACATGGATTATCAAGCTAGTGATGTTAATAAAGCGTTTGATGAGAGGCAACCCATCAATAAGAATTTATTTTTCCGTCATAGTGAATTTTTATTTTTCTAACCTTGTTAATTTTTGTGCTATGTTGTTGGAAGAGACCATAGGTGAAAGAAGAAAAGAAAGAAAAAGCAAAAGGGAAGAAAATAGAACAAGAAAAGATAGAGGAAAGTTTCATCCCCTGGAATCATCACGTATGATAATTAATTACTTCTTTACAATAACAAAATTTGATATTTATTTATACAAACACAATTAATATAAAGACAATAACACACAAATCACACATGATAATTTTAGAATAATTATACTCTAATATTTTCTGAGTCGTGATATCTCCTCTTCTTAAATATTTGAAAGTTGGATATCTCTCACTAATCTCCATTCCCCTATTTATTTTAAGAATAAACATATTGAATTAATAAAACATAATTGCACCTTTCTTAGAGGTTATACAAATATCTACTAAAGTTGGAAAAAATAAAGAGAGGTCAACTCAATCTTTATCAAATTAAATTAAAGTTTATTTTAAAACACAAACGACTAGTTCATTAAAATGATAACTTGTTTAGTACACAAACAATATCTTACTTAATACATAGAAATAAGATCTTACAGAATATAGAGATTAAAAACATAGGAACAACATGACAAGTTTTTTAAATGACATAGACATTGATTAACAAAGATATGAACTAGTTTCGGGTATTTTTTAACCATCCATCAAGGTAAACTTGTTTGGAGTCAGGGGTGGATTTTGCTTTCTCGACTCGGATATCTTTCAACCATCCATCAAGGTAAACCTGGTTGTTGTCAGAGGTAGATTTTTTTGTATCGGCTCTAATATCTTTCAACCATCCATCAAGGTAAACTTGGTTGGAATCAGAGGAGGATTTTTCTTTTTCAGCTCGAGTGTCTTTCAACCAACCATCAAGATAAACTTGTTTGGGATCAGAGGTGGATTTTGTTTTCTCTGCTCGGGTATCTTTCAACCACCCATCAAGGTATACTTGGTTGGAGTCAGGGGTAGATTTTGTTCTCTCGTTTCGAATATCTTTCAACCATCCATCAAGGTAAACTTGGTTGGAGTCAGACATGGTTTCTGTTTGCTTTGGTCGGGTATTTTTTAACCATCCATCAAGGTAAACTTGGTTGGAGTCAGAGGTAGATTTTTCTTTCTCATCTCGGGTATCTTTTAGCCATCCATCAAGGTAAACTTGTTTGGAGTCAGAGGTAGATTTTGTTTTCTCTGCTCGGGTATCTTTCAACCATCCATCAAGGTAAACTTGATTGGAGTTAGGCATGGGCTTTTCTTTCTCGACTCTGATATTTTTCAACCATCCATCAAGATAAACTTGGTTGGATTCAGAGGTGGATTTTGCTTTCTCTGCTCTGGTATCTTTCAACCATCCATCAAGGTAAACTTGGTTGGAGTTAGGTGTTGACTTTTCTTTCTCAGCTCTGATATCTTTCAACCATCCATCAAGATAAACTTGGTTGGTGTCACCGGTAGATTTTGCTTTCTCAGCTCGATTATCTTTCAACCATCCATCAAGGTAAACTTGGTTGGATTCAGAGGTGTCTTTTGCTTTCTTTGCTCTGGAATCTTTCAACCATCCATCAAGATAAACTTGATCGGAGTTCTGAGAGGATTTGATTTTCTCTACTCGTGTATCTTTCAACCATCCATCAAGATAAACTTGGTTAGAGTTAGCAATGTGTTTTTGACTCTTCAATGGATTTTTGAGCCAACCATCAAGGTAAGGTTGATCAGCTTGTATTTCTTGTACATTCTCTTGCTGAAGTTTGATATATCGGGCAAAGCTTCCTTGTCCATTCTACAATACAATTGAATAAATGGATATTAGTGAGTTATTTTTGGATGGTATATATGATTACAAAAGCAAAATAATGTGTTTTATAAGACACATTATGTTGCCCAGGTGAGACACATTCATTATATATTTGAGATGGATACAAAATGTGAAATAAAAATGAAAGAAACACAATTTTTAAAATTTCATTGCGGCATAGAATATATTATTTTATCAAATCAAATAGAACAACTTGATTGTAAGTGAATGATGAAATCAAATCAAATAAAGATGAGAAATGATAGATTGTGATACATAAATGATGAAAAATATAAGTGTAAAAGATACAAGAATGGATGGAAAGTTAGTAACTTACAATCAACAAGAGCATGATAAAAGGGAGGAGAGACAAAACATCTTTGTGTGTCATTTCTTTAATGTTATGATTTTGTGGGAAAATTGTTTTAATGTGAAAAGATGTATTGAAATGGAAGTGAATTGGGCTATTTATAAGTGAATGAAAAGAAAAACTACATTAAGGACATTAAGGACATTGCGACTTTGGTTGGCAAGATTATTTTTTAAATATTTAATTTAATTTAATTTTTAAATGTTTAGTTTAATTTATAAGTTTATATGTCTATGAAAGATCAATTTACTAAGATTTATTTTTTCCAAGATCTATTAGGTGTGTTGTTTTGAGTTATAAATAAAAAATTTAAAAAATTGTTTGTTTGGTATATTTTTTTAATTAGAAGCTCCTAACTAAATTCTCCTAGTTTAAAATAAATAAAATTTAGAAAAGCTACCGCAATTAGTTTTTTATTTTAAAATTAAAAATGATTTTCTAAAAAACTTTAATAAAAACCTATTAAAATGACAAAGGTGATTTTTTAAATATTAAACAAACATTTATTTTGATAAGTTATTTCAAATAATTTTAAATTTCATAAATTTATTTTAATTTATAATTGAAGTGGTAATTATCATAATCTCGTCTATTGAGTTCTAATATTTGAGCTAATAGTATAAATATTTTTTAGTTGAATTAAAATTTGCATTAACGATAGTTTCAATTTTACAATTAATTAAACTAATTTAATAGTTAATTTTATTAAATGTAATAAATGCAATGAATTAATTTAACAACATCCCCTTTAATTCGGGGTGGGTGTAGGTATTCCGAGACATTCAAATTTAAAGATTAATATATAGACTAAAATATTGATGTTAGTCTTATATTTTTTTTTTATATTTTAATATAAATATTTATTAATTTATTTAATGGTAATTATATATTACAAATTTTAATTTTTGGAAAAAATTATTATTTTAATATTTTATATTTTTTAATAATTATTATTTTATAAAATTAATTATAATGAGTATAATATTTTAATTTTATTATCATCAAATATACACGACATCAAAATTACCAAACATGAAATCTAAATATAGGGATCCAATTAATTGAATTGGAATTTACATTGTGAATCATGAGTCTTCTGCCACCAACTCCTAGGGACTCACTACCTAGCCAACAATGAATCCAAAATACTGTGTTCACCCTTGCATGTTTAAGATGTTCACATGTAGCTAGGGTTTGGGTGGTTATGTAGTTATGCTTACCTAATAGTAAGACTGTGTTGACCTTTGCATGTTTAAGATGTTCACATGTAGCTAGAGTTTGCGTGGTTATGTAGTTATGCTTATCTAATAGTAAGTTAAAAAATTGTAGTTATCTAAAAAGTAATAAATTATTATATTGACCAGTCTAAAGAGAAGATAGATAAGTTACTGCATTTGTTATTATAATCAAATATTATCTAAAACACAATAAATTATAAGGAATATATTTTCATTATATTTATTTTTATTTAAAAAATTAATGATAAATAATTGATTTTAAATATGATGATTGTTTATATCTTTATCTAAGAAAATAAATGATAAAATTTGAATATTCATATCTAAAATTAAATATTTATCTAAATACGTAGGCCAGCCTCATATTTATTGTAAATTTTGTAACAAAGTTTTTAATAATAAAAATTAGAATAATTGTATTCCTACGTTGAATCTTACATCAAATACTTACATTAAATATTGTTTACCGTATTTAAACGATAAATAATATTTTTATTTTTTAAAAAAAAATATTTATATAAAAATTATATTTTTAAAATTATTTTTATAATAGAAATATAAAACTTGTCACAAAACAATTTTATTATTGTATTAACTATGAAAATATAGGTTATAAATCACATATTTCATTTATAATTCATTAACCAGTAAAATACGTAATATTAATCAAATTATGATATTAAAATATGAAATACATAATTTGCTTAATTATTAATTATTATATTTTATATTTTAATGTCAGAATTTGTTGATATTATTTATTTTATTAATAGAATACAATAATAAGTAAAATATATGATTAATCACCTATATTTTTTGATTAATACAATAATAAAATTGGTTAATAACAAACTTTATATTTATATTATAAAAATAATTATAAAAATAAATCAAAAACGAGTTTAAGACTTTTGAATATCTATCATTGATTATTATAGCGCGAATAAAAGTGTAAGAATTATGTTTCCTATTTGCTGAATTAAACCATCAGTTAAGATTAAAGCGAATTAACAAAATTAGGGAACAATAAATATTCGAATCAAACAAAATTACTAAGTTGTTGGTGTAAAATTTGGTGTAGGAATATAAATGCACTAAAAATTATGAGTGTAATATTTGAAATTAAAAAAAATTGAGCTTTATAAGATGCAAAATTATTTAATAAACTCTCTTAATAAATTTAATATTATGATAAATAATATTTAAAATAAGAAGAAATTGAGCTTTTTAAGATGTATAAGTATTTATTAAATCATTATAAATCAGTTTAGTTGATAGTTGTTCAAGAAGGAATATGTACCGCAACAAATGCTGATCCAAACCTGGGATATCTCACTTATTTTCTTTTAAAGGATGAAATTCTAGTCATTAGATTAAAGAAAACAATAACAAAATCTTATTTCACTAGATGAAATCGACTACATATATCAACTTTCACGCTAATATTCTATCCATTACCATATTTTATAGTCATTAGACTATTTAATCAAAATTATTCATAATAAATTTCATTTGATAATTATTTTTTAATAGATAATAAAGTAGATATATTTAATCTTTATTACAACATTATTGTTGAAACATTATTGATATTAAATATGACTTTATTAATTTTAATTTTGATATAATTAATGGATATAAGTATCGGTTCAAGAGATATCAAAGCCTTTGCCAAATTTTTAACAAAGATTTTAATAATAAAAATTATGAGTGTAATATTTAAAATAAAAAGTTGAGCTTTTTAAAATGTAAAACTATTTATAAAATTATTATAATAGTTTATTATTATAATAAAAATATCTACAATAAATAATTAGTTTTTTTAAAATATAAAATTATTGATTGAATTATCATAAATCAGTTCAGTTTGTATTTGTGCAAGATGGGACATCCGATTGCATGGGCACAAATTCGACCCACGACATCTCACTTTTTTATCTCGGGAAATTTCAACAAATAAATTACTTGATCCAAAAAATCATAGGAAATATTGTTTGATATTTATTTTCAATCAAGTATATGTAATCCTTAATGAAACCTTAAACATTATTAATTTTAAGTAAGATTTTATTAACTTTAATTTTATACCGTTAATAGAAGGACTATATTTTGGAACAAATTAATATATTTTCATTATTCTTATTTTTATTTAAATATTTTTTCAACTAATAATAAATATTTGGTTTTAGATGTGATAGAGTTTATATCTTTACCCGAAAAAATAAATGATAAAATCTGAATATTCATATTAAAAAATAACACAATGCACTTAAATACTTAATCTCCTTAACAGATCTAAATATCTAGACCGGCATAATACATATCGAAATTTATTGTAAAATTTTTAACAAAGCTTTTAATTATAAAAATTATGATCGTAATGTTAAAAAAATGAACTTTATTAGTGTAAGACCCCAATTTTGACCATAAGATACCTAACGTAATTTCATCATATGCATTAGCATTGGGATCATACCTTAGCATCCCCTTTACCTCTCTTTTATTGGGTTTGTTTTGGAAGAGATCATCAAGCACCATGTGATTGTATCATACTTCTATATTATCATTTTACTAACCAAAATACCAAAAAAATGTGAATATTCATATCTATCATTAAATATTTATCTAAATATGTAGGCCAGCCTCATATTTATTGTAAATTTTTTAACAAAGCTTTTAATAATGTAAATTAGAATAATGTAGGCCAGCCTCTCTATTTATATTTAAAAAAAAAAATTAAATTGTTTTTATAATAAAAATATAAAATTTATCACAAAACAATTTTATTATTGTATTAACTATAAAAATATAGATTATAAATTACATATTTCATTTATAATTCATTAACCAGTAAATTACGTAATATTAATCAAATAATAATATTAAAATATGAAATACACAATTTGCTTAATTATTAATTATTACTCCATATTTTATATTTTAATGTAAGAATTTATTGATATTATTTATTTTATTAATTGAATACAGTAATAAGTAAAATATATGGTTAATCACCTATATTTTTGTGATTAATATAATAATAAAAGAGATTAATTACTATGCACGGTCAGTGTAAAAGATTTTACACAATCGATTCATCACCATCACCCATTTGTATTAAATCCTTTTATACTGTCAGTGTATTTCAATTAATCTCATAATAAAATTGATTAATAATAAACTTTATATTTATATTATAAAAATAAATCAAAAATGAGTTTAAGACAACGTAAGAAAAAGGGAAGTGACACTCGAATATCGTGTCTCAAAGAATTATTGATTATTCTAGCGCAAATGAAAGTGTAAGAATTATGTTTCTTATTTGCTGAATTAAGCAATCAGTTAAGATTAAAGCGAATTAACGGATTAAGCATATGTTAACACGCAATTAAAATTAGGGAACAATAAATATTCGAATCAAACAAAATTACTAAGTTTTGGGTGTAAAATATGGTGTAGGAATATAAATGCACTAAAAATTATCAGTGTAATATTTGAAATTAAAAAAAATTGAGCTTTATAAGATGCAAAATTATTTACTAAACTCTCTTAATAAATTTAATATTATGATAAATTATTATGATAAATAATATTTAAAATAAGAAGAAATTGAGCTTTTTAAGATGTATAAGTATTTATTAAATTATTATAAATCAGTTTAGTTGATAGTTATTCAGGAAGGAATATGTACTGCCACAAATACTTATTCGAACCAGCGATATTTCACTTATTTTCTTTTAAATGATGAAATTCTAGTAACATAAAATCGACTACATATATCACCGTTCACGGTAATATTCTATCCATCACCATATTTTATAGCCATTAATCTATTTAATCAAAATTATTCATAATAAATTTCATTTGATATTTATTTTTTAATAGATAATAAAGTAGATATATTTAATCTTTATTACAACATTATTGTTGAAACATTATTGATATTAAATATGATTTTATTAATTTCAATTTTGATATAATGAATGGATATAAGTATCGGCTCAAGAGATATCAAAGCCTTTGCCAAATTTTTAACAAAGATTTTAATAATAAAAATTATGAGTGTAATATTTAAAATAAAAAGTTGAGCTTTTTAAAATGTAAAACTATTTATAAAATTATTATAATAGTTTATTATTATAATAAAAATATCTACAATAAATAATTAATTTTTTAAAATATAAAATTATTGATTGAATTATCATAAATCAGTTCAGTTTGTATTTGGGCAAGATGGAATATCCGATTGCAGGGGCACGAATTCGACCCACGATATCTCACTTTTTTTATCTCGGGAAATTTCAACCAATAAATTACTTGATCCAAAAAAATCATAGGAAATCTTGTTTGATATTTATTTTCAATCAAGTATATTAAATCCTTAATGAAACCTTAAACATTATTGATTTTAAATAAGATTTTATTAACTTTAATTTTATACCATTAATAAAAGGACTATATTCTGAAATAAATTAATATATTTTCATTATTCTTATTTTTATTTAAATTTCTCAAATATTTTTTAAATTAATAATAAATAATTGGTTTTAGATGTGATCGAGTTTATATCTTTACCCGAAAAAATAAACGATAAAATGTGAATATTCATATTTAAAAAATAACACAATGCACTTAAATACTTAATCTCCTCAAGAGATCTAAATATCTAGACCGGCATAAGACATATTGAAATTTATTGTAAAATTTTCAACAAAGCTTTTAATTATAAAAATCATGACGCTAGCATTTAAAAAAAAATGAACGTTATTAGATGTCAAAATATTTATTAAACTCTCTTAATAAATTTATTATTATGATAAATGATATTTAAAATAAAAATAAATTGATCTTTTTAAGATATGTAAATATTTATTAAAGTATTATAAATTAGTTGCTAACTGTTCAGGAAGAGATATTAAACTGCAATATCTCATTTATTTATTTGTAAGGAATGAAATTTTAGTCATTAGATTAAACAACAACAAAACCTTAGTTGAGGTTGCTACAATGATAAACTACTTTTCCGTCAATATTATATCAACCACCATATTTTATAATATTTAATCAAAAATATTCATAACAAATTTCAATTGATATTTATTTTTTAATTGATAATAAAGTAGATATATTTAATCTTTATTAAAACACTATTAATATTAAATATAATTTTATTAATTTTAATTTTGATACAATTAATGAATATAAGTACGGGTTCAAAAGACATAGACGCCTTTGATAAAAAATTTAACAAATATTTTAATAATAAAAATTATGAGTGTAACATTTAAAATAAAAAAGTTGATCTTAAAAGATATCAAATTCTTTATAAAATTATTATAATAGTTTTAGATTAATTAATATGCACAGTTAGTATTGTATTGTTATTATGCGTTGGTATACAACATATAAAAGGAGACGTCAATCTTATTGGTACACTATAGTCAATTGAATTGACCTTTCCTCTTATGTGTTATACACAAGGATGGAGACAAAAAATTTGAACTGTGAGGGCAATATATTAATATATAAATTTATTTCCATTTATTTTTAAATCATAAATATATATTATATTTACTTTTTAATGAAATTTATCTCTAAATTTTTTTTTATTAATTTTCTAAATTTTTTGTTTTTATAATTTTTTAAATTTTATTATCAAAAAAAGTATTTTTTTATGCATTTTTTATGAGATCATAATATTAACATAAAATCCTATAAATCTATTTTTTTAAAGATTTATGGGGAAATTGTTTGAAATTATAAAAAAAATCAATTTGAATATATTTAATCTGACATATTTTAATTTAATTGGTGAAAATAAAAAATTCAAATTAATTTTTGGACAATATCCTAAATAAATATTCATATACTTTATTATTTTTTCCTAATTTTTAATAATATCTTCATAATAATAATATTATTTCTATTAATTTAAAATATAATTTTAATTAAATATATTATTTAGATAAATTATATATATATATATATATATATATATATATATATATATATATATATATATATATATATATATATATATATATATATATATATATATATATATATATATATATATATATATTAAACATAATAGAGAACATGTCCCCATACTTATACACGTCCCTCCGTCCCTACTGAAACCTTAAATATTATTTATTTAAAATTAATAGCATACCTTAATAAAGTTTAAATAAATAAAATATTATTTAAAATAAATAATATTTAAGGTTTCAGTCATGTAATATTTTATCTAAATAATCTATTTTTTTAAATAAATATTCAAAATAATTTAAATTTTCAACTATTTCTCAAAGTAATCCAATTTTAAAATTCACTTTCAAAATAAATTAGAAATCAATCCAATTCGTGTCGGTGTATAACTAGGGACTGAGGGACGTGTATAAGTATCGGGACATGTTCCCCTATTATGTTTAAATAAAAATAATACATATAAATATATATATATATATATATATATATATATATATATATATATATATATATATATATATATATATATATATATATATATATATATATATATAATTTGTCAAGACAATATATTTAATTAAAATTATATTTAATTTAATAGCATACCTTATTATATTGTTGTCGTCTACTATCAAATTTTTTACCAATAAGTCACTATTTGAATTAAATAAATAAATAAATACATATATATATATATATATATATATATATATATATATATATATATATATATATATATATATATATATATATATATATATATATATATATATATATATATATAATTTGTCAAGACAATATATTTAATTAAAATTATATTTAATTTAATAGCATACCTTATTATATTGTTGTCGTCTACTATCAAATTTTTTACCAATAAATCACTATTTGAAATTTTATTAGTATTTAATTCTTTAAATTCATCTACACCTTTGACTTCTACTATTTTTTTTTTTAATGTTTATATAACTGGTACATTGTTAACTTATTTATTTAATAAACGTTAAGCAATATTTTTAAATTAACTTTTAAATTATTTTTATAAATTTACCTAAAATTCCCTTTTATAATTTAATTAAAATTTCAACTCTCTTTTTTTAATTTCAAATTTTTTATTCAAATTTTTTAATTGACATTACTCTAAATAATATAGTAAAACAATTTTCACAATAAACAGAAACAAGAAGAAAAAAAATTCAAAAATAAAATAATTGATTAAATATAAATGATTTAAATTAAAAGTAAATAGAATATAATTTTATCCTTTTACAATGCTAGAGAGGACGATCATAGAAGTAACGATTAATGAAGACGATCAATTAATATATTTTATACTCTCATATACACAGTTTACACTGCTTTTTTTCATACACCGTAGCCACACCGTATATTACAACAAGCAAAATGTTGAACCTAAGTAAAACAAATTAATAAAATAATAAAACTAGTATATTTTATATATACATATACAGCGTAGGTGTTAAAACTGGTGTACATATATCTTTTTTGTTATCTAATCTATTTAAATTTTAATGGGTTGAATTTGTCGTTCAACCCTCGTTATCATTGTCAAAATTGACAGAATCTGACTCGTTCATTTAAAGGTTGTGTTTACGGTGTTTTAAATAAAAATTATTTTTTTATAATTTTTTTATGATATAAAAAATTTAAAATAATTCAAATTAGATGAAATACATCATATAATATTTAATAAAGTTCATCAATACGACATAACTCTCGATAATAGTATAAAATTCTACGTAAGGTGAAAATAAAGCAAAATGAAAATAAGAAACAACATTTATTCTTAGAATTATATAAATTAATTGGTCTAATAGTGTTATTGATAGAGAATATATTTTTTTACAAAATTATAGTTAGTAGTGAGATATCAATTTTATATTTTTATTTAAAATAATAATAAAAAAATAAGAAATTACAAATACATCATTAACGGACTAGGCCAAAGGGTCTGCGGATTGAGAAACTCAAATCTCATATCCAAACCAAAATTATTCGAATTGTTGCGGGTTGGATTAGATATATCCGTAAATAAATAAATTTGAATAATTTATGGATTGGTTCGGCTTAGGTCAGCAGGTTCGCGAGTCCATCTCCACCCCTAATCTTATATACTGACTGATCCATGAGATAAAGAGATGTGGTAAATTTATGAGTAGTTTAATATTTTATACTCATATATTCAGCCTTATTTATTGTCATTTCGTTGAAAATGAAAAAGGAAATAATAATAATGATAGTGATAATATTAAATAATCTTGAATATTTTGACAAATAATGTTATTAAATATTATTGAATATAATAGATAAAAGAGAGAAAAAATGAAGACCCTTGTCTAGCTTACCTCGTCTTTGAATATGGTATGCTAACTATTAATATGCTAAAGCCTCTTTATCAAAACTAAACAAATCAATTATAGGGTCGGATAACTATTAAGGAATTTCTTATCTCATCATATGAAATGGAGAAACACTCTATACAAAATTTGAAATGTTCCTCCAATTTTAAAGATGCATCTTCGAACACACATTTGTATCACCTTATGAGACACTAAATGAGTGTCACCCTAGAGCAAAATAAAATTTTATTCCAAAGATACATCTCCGAGTATTTTGAATAAATATTGATATTTAAGCAATGTCGTGGATATTTCAAAGATGCATCTTCAGAAGTTTGGGGATGGATTTTGAAATATAAGTCACTTTTGTACAATTTTAGATGGAAGAAGGTCAAACATACATTGAGTGACAATTCAACGGTGTGGTCTCCTTCGTATTTTGAATATGTTGACAAAAAAATTCCGGACTCGCCTATCGTACCCTAAATTTGCCTTCCCTATTTCATCTTTCAACTCAATTTATCAACTTGAGATTCATCTGCACCACATTCATATTTCATTCATATGCATCATTCATTAATCATAGATTCAAAGCTTGTGGCATGCAAATCTAAGGTTTGTTGATGGGACATGGCTCTTCATAGGCTCATCATGTGAGGGGAAACCATAATTTCATACTCTTTTAAACTTTGATTCAAAAAGGTTACAATCACGACATTCATTTATGCATTCAAACCCTAATTCACGACTTTGTTGTCTTTCGGTCTCACAAGCTTTCATCTTGTGTTTGCTGGAAACCCTAATTCATTTGGGAGAGGTGTTTGACTATCATATTGTGCATGCCTACTGGTTTGAAATTGTACGTAATTCAGGTCTTGGTTCAAGCATCCCTATGTGCATCACATTTAACTTTGCATAGGCCATTAACTCAAGACTTTTGGTATGGTAAAATGCATAGACCTATATGCCCGATTCACTTCATTCATATGACGTAGATGATCAAGGATGATTGATCCATTTAAGACTTAGTTCCATTGGTTCATTCTTTGTTGCTTAAGAAATCTCAGGGTTTTACTAAGAAGAAAGAGGTCGAGACCAGTGTCGTGATAGTAAATGTCTACCCTCAAGTTCAAGCACATATCGCTCATGTGCCATACTACCCTTATCCGTACATTGTCGCTACTCAATATCAGCAACCTGCATACCAACCGTAGTATCAACAGCCTCCACAGGCTCTAGTTTCTCAGAATCAGCAAAATAGCAGAAACTAGAGTCAAGGTCAGGGCAGGCGTTATGATAGAAAACGTCCTCAGCATGACCATATCCCTGTATCATACACTCAGTTACTGTCGTATCTTGTCCAGTAAGGGGCAATTGCGCCAAAAGAGACTCCGCCTGCAACTCCTCCCTAAAATCATAAGCATAATCCTAATGTGTCTTGTGCATTTCATGTCGGATACATAGGGCATTCTACAGAGGATTTTTTGGTCCTCAAGGCCATAGTACAAGAGTTAATTGATCATAAGGTTTTGTCCTTCTCTGAGGCAAGACCCAATGTCACAACCAACCTATTGTTAAACCACTGTGGACAGATAGTGAATGCAGTTAATGGCGAAGATTGCTTAGATTCAGTTGATTCTTCAAAGAAGTACTGATGCTAGCAATATCATATTGATTCAATCATATATCATTTGTAATCTTTTCTTGTTTGTTAATTGTTGTTCATTTGTAAAACTTGTCTGGTTTTTCAGATGAAAATAATAATGAAATAAATGTGCTTGTTTTGCTTAAATTCATTCGTGTTCACTCATATTTTATTTTATCAGTATCAAATTGTTTGTCGAACAAAATCAAAAGAGAATGATGCAATTAAAAATACGCAAGATCGCTGCATGTATGCTTTTGAATAAGATCATGTTGATGATGTAAGGCATTGTTCAATCCCTAAACACAGGAGATATAAGGAAGATAATCCCTAGTCAACCCATTTGGATGTTGTAGTAGGAGTTTCTTTCTTTAACACATAAAATCCTCATGCTTAACTAGGGTCAGGGTATTCTTTAGTTAGTTTAGACTTGCATTCAAATTTCAGAAGGAGAATATCTCATCTAGTGATCAATCAGATCATATCCCTCTCAAGAGGATAGAATCACAAATCCAGGATGGTTATCCCTTACCATTCAAAAGGAGTGAGATAGTCACGACCCGTGCAACAAATCGAGAAAGTCATGTCACACGGTTTTCTCTAGTACAAAAAGAAAAGATGAAACAAAATTAAAAGACCGCTAAGTCAAAAGCTTGAACACAAGATTGACTTATATGTGTGTGTTTGGGGTGAGTCCGAAGATGCACCTTCGAACTTCGAAATGTGTGAGCATTTTTGTATTTTTCCTCTAATGCCCTAGTAATATATATGGTGCATTAAAAAATGTTCATGAATTAAGGGATTTGGTTAACACACTCTTAGGATTGTTTTTCGACCCTCGTGAAAAATCAAAACTATCTTTAGAATTCAGAAATAAATCTTTGGACACACCTAAAACACACACAATCGATTCATTTTTGAGTTATGAATTTAATTCGGAAATGCATCTCCTTAAATATTAACGGAGGTGTATTTTCAGAACCTACTAAACCACAAAGAATTGCATAAACCAAACAGAGGCAGAAACAAAGATAAATTACATTGATAACATGAAAAATGAAATATTACATAGATAATTGTTAACATAAATCGAACTTTGCATTTGAACATCAAGATGGATGTTTCAACATATTTATAATATCTTTTATCGATCTCGCAATCATCGCATCCAACTTGATCAAACATTTTGTTTTGTAACGGTTAAACGTATTTCACATAACTCTTAAGTCTGCATCCGTCTTCAGCTTAAAGTTGTTGAACTGAATCTACCATTCATTATCAATTGAGAGTGAACCTTACTTAAGTTTCACAATTCTTCTATGAACTTAAATGCAATTGAGGACTCCACGTCGTTGGGGTCATATTTCATGGAGACTCATAATGCGTCTAAAAATACATTTCCAAAAATATATTTCATGTAGAGATAAACAATTCCCTTATTAAAGGTCTCTAAGAGGAATTGAAATAAATATATTTAAAAAATTAGTATTATACTTATTTAAGGAATAAAGTTTTCTAACCAAAAGAATTGTTCCCTAATTTTTTTTGTGCCTAATTTATTTTGCTAACAAAATAGAGCCCTGATTATATTTCACTAATTTTCATTCATCTCTCAATTAATATCTCTCATAACCCTCATTAACTCTCAATTAATGTAATTCATATCAATCAATTTTTTTTTTGAAAATTTTGTATCTAGACTTGGGACCAACTAGTTTAGTGAATTGCTAATTTCAACTTTAAGTGTTAGAAAAGTACCCTATAAAATTTTTTAAATAGTCTTTTGATTCCAAAAATGCATCTTCATACGCACCTTGGGCCTCACTAAAACACGTCTCAACTTGTTGATGTTTTTTATGTAATTCAAGTGGTGTAACCGGTTACCTCGGGTAGGTAGCCGGTTATAGCAAGGTCTGAAGTTCAATCAAGTAGCAAAAATGTGGAGTTTTAGTAGGTGTAACCGATTAACCATTTTGGTGTAAACGGTTACCACTAAAGCTGATTTAATTCAATGTCAGATGTAACCGATTATCCACTTTTGTGTAACCGATTACAAGCGTAATATTTTGATTTTTTCTGATATTTTACTTGGTCAATTCAGTTCCGAATTGTGTTGTATTTATTGTATAAGTGTTTAGAATGCACGCTAATCTAAGGTTAATACAATAATAATCTCTCATCCTTAATTCTCCTCTTTCACACTCCACATCCAAAGTATCTCCACCATTGTTTTCCAAACTTGTGGTGTCTTGTTCCAACATTTGACATCAAGAGTCTCGTTCAGATCCACAAACACCTAGTCTGTAACATGAATTATGTTTCCAAATGAAAGAATCCCTCCAAACCTACCTATCCTTGATGCGAAGAATTATGATAAATGGTGGAAGGAAATGAAGATGTTGTTTGGCTACCAAGATGTTCTTACAGTTATTCTTAAGAGAAAATAGTTGTCCCCGACCTACTTTGTGTCTCCGTAGGGAAATTGGCCTGGCAATGAGGGTAGAGGGAGGAAACTGCTCAAGTGAGCTTGAAGCAACAAAGGCAGTGAGTTTAGTTCACACGCGGGGAAGAACGTTTATAAGAAGATCCAGGAAGATAACTTTTTTTATAATATGTTCTCAAAAGTAAAATGAGCTATGAGAAAGAGCAAGAATCTCAAGAGATTGGCTGAACTTAACCTAACTCGAGTGACATGGCGGTTGATCAAGGGATACCGGAAAGAGGCAAACAATATATATATATATGTGTGGATAATACTAACTTGTGCCCCAAGGGCACATGTTAAGAAACCCAAAAATAGAAAATTTGTATTGAAAATATAAATAAAATTATTAATTATAAGTTTCTAATCAATTCAATACACAATTTCCAAGAATTTTTTTTCTATATTGATCTCTTAACTTGTGTCCTTGGGGCACAAGTTAGCGTTACCATATATATATATATATATATATATATATATATATATATATATGTATATATATATATATATGTATATATATATATATATGTATATATATATATATATATATATATATATATATATATATATATATATATATGTGTGTGTGTGTGTGTGTGTGTGTGTGTGTGTATGTGTGTATGTGTGTGTGTGTGTGTGTGTGTGTTTGGGGTGAGTCCGGAGATGCACCTTCGAACTTCGAAATCTCTTGAAATCTGTGAACTTTTTTGTATTTTTCATCTGATGCCCTAGTAATATATATGGTGCATTAAGAAATGTCCATGAATTAAGGGATTTGGTTGACGCACTCTTAGGGTTGTTTTTCGACCCTCGTGAAAAATCAAAACTACCTTTAGAATTCAGAAATAAATTTTTGGATGCACCTCAAACACACACAATCGATTCATTTTTTAGTCATGAATTTAATTCGGAAATGCATCTCCTTAAATATTTATGGAGGTGTATTTTCAGAACCTACTTAAATATTTAATTCGAAAATGCTTAAGTATTACATAGATAATACTTAACATGAATCGAACATTACATTTGAACATCAAGATGGACGTTTCAACATCTTTATAATATCTATTATCGATCTCGCAATCATTGCATCCAACTTGATCAAATATTTTGTTTCGTAACGGTTAAATGTATTTCACATAACTCTTAAATCTACATCCGTCTTCAGCTTAAAATTATTGAACTGAATCTTCCATTCATTATCAATCGAGAGTGAACCGTATTTGAGTTTCAAAATTCTTTGATGAACTTAAATACAATTGAGGACTCCGCGTCGTTGAGTCATATTTCATGGAGACTCATAATGCGTCCAAAAATGCATTTCCAAAATTTAAGTGGCATTTTCAAATTTTTATAGGATGGTTTTCCAGCACTTATGTAGAGATAAATAATTTCGTAATTAAAGGTCTCTAAGAGGAGTTGAAATAAATATATTTAAAAATTTAGTGTTATACTTATTTAAGGAATAAAGTTTTCTAAACAAAAAGAATTTTTCCCTAATTTTTTTGTGCCTAATTTATTTTGCTAACAAAATAGAGCCCTGATTATTATCAGTAAATTTTAGTAATTTTCATTCATCTCTCAATTAATATCTCTCATAACCATCATTAACTCTCAATTAATGTAATTCATATTTATCAATTTTTTTTTTGAAAATTTTGTATTTGGGCTTGGGACCAACTAGTTTAATGAATTGCTAATTTCTTCTTAAGTGTTGGAAACATACCCTATAAAATTTTGAAAATACACTTCTGAATCCGAAAATGCATCTTCGGACGCACCTTGCGCCTCACTAAAACACGCCTCAACTTATTGATATTTTTTATGTAATTCAAGTGGTGTAACCAGTTACCTCGGGTAGCTAACTGGTTACATCAAGGTCTAAAGTTCAATCAAGTACCAAAAATGTGGAGTTTTCGTAGGTGAACCGGTTAACCATTTTGGTGTAGACGATTACCATAAAAGCTGAATTACTTCAATGTTAGGTGTAACCGATTATCCAGTTTTATAATATTTTTAATTCAATGTCAGGTGTAATCGATTACCACAAGCGTAATATTTTGATTTTTCGTGCTATTTTACTTGGTTAATTCAGTTCCCAATTGTGTTGTATCTCTTGTATAAGTGTTTAGAATGCACACTCATCTAAGGTTAATGCAATAATAATATCTCCCCCTCAATTCTCCTCTTTCACACTTCACATCCAAAGTATCTCCACCATTGTTCACCAAACTTGTGGTGTCTTGTTCCAAAATTTGACATCAAGAGTCTGGTTCAGATCCACAAACACCTAGTGTGCAAAATGAATTATGTTTCCAATGAAAGAATCCCTACAAACCTACCTATCTTTGATGCGAAGAATTAGGATAAATGGTGCAAGGAAATGAAGATGTTGCTTGGATACCAAGATTTTCTTAAAGTAATCAATAATGATGTTACTCCTCTTGTTCAAAATGAAACAGAGGCGCAACAAGCAACACATAAGGGAAGAAGAAATAGTTCAAAGTGCTGCTCTTGATCCATCAATGTGTTGATGGCGATAATTTTAAGAAAGTTGATGATTGTGAATCGTCAAAGTAAGCGTGAGAGATCTTAAAGAAGGCATGTGCATGGGTTGACAAGGAAAAGGTGGTGAGGTTACAAACTCATAAACGTCAGTTTGAATTGATTCAAATGGAGGAAAAAGAGACAATCAACGATTTTGCAATGAGAATCACTCGGTTGGTGAATCAAGTGAAGGGATGCAAAGAAACTGTTACGGAGTTGTATGTTGCCGCTAAAATCTTGCGTTCTTTAACACCAAGATTTGACAATATAGTTGTGGCAATTGATGAGTCAAAGGATCTTGCGATGATGAGCAAAAAGGAGCTACAAAGTTCTCTTGAGGCTCATGAGAAAAAGATGGAAAGGAGGAATAACGATAAGCAAAGGCGGAGATCGCTTTGCAAGCTCGTTTCAATGAGAAGGACAAGAGATCGAAAGGAAAATGGCCTAAGAAAAGCAAAGGGAATTTTCATAATTTTGGTGGAAGAGAGTCCTAAAATTCAAATGATTTGACTTGTCAAAGGGGTGAGAGCAGCTACAATAATCATGGTGGTGAAGAAAACTTTAGAGGTAGAAGGAAGAGGTTTGATAAGAGCAAGGAGTAGTGCTATAAGTGTCAATGGTTCGGTCATTTTGCAAAAGAATACAATGTGAACAAGAAAGAATCTCAAGGGATGAAACCAAGGTTGCAAGACAAGAGTTTGATGAAGAGAATACAATTTTGGTCATGATCAAAGAAGGGAATTATAGCAGCAAACAACTGTGGGACAATAGCTGCAACAACTCAAAGAATGCTGAAAAGGTCGGTTGAATGATACGATTAACCAGTTGCATGAAGAGGAAGGCACCATGATGAGTTTGAAAGGAGTTAAATGTAGTGATGAGTGGTATTTGGACTTGGGTTGTTCAACTCGAATGACGGGAATAAAGGATTGGTGTGTCAAAATCAATCGTGCCATGAAGAATAAACTAAATTTTACAGATGAAACCACCCTAATGGTCGATGGGATCGATGATGTTTTGATCATGAGAAGGGATAATGGACATTACTTGATCATAAATTCTTGTACATTTCTGGAATCAAATGTAACCTTCTAAGTATTGGTCAATTGCTTGAGAAGTATTATAAGATTTACATGGAAGATAAGGGGTTGTGCATTATGGATATAAGAGGAGTCTTGGTCCTTAAAGCGCATATGGATGTCAATAGAACCTTTAAGGTTGAGTTGAAGGTTATAGAGTATAAATGTCTTGCTACTACATCAAGTAGACAACAGTGGATATGACACTATCGTCTTAGGCATCTCAATTTTAGAGATCTCAAAGACTTTCAAAAGAACATAATGGTAACAGGCCTGCCATCGATCAACATACTAGCTGAAATTTGTGAAGAATGTGTGCAAGTGAAGCAACATAAGGGAAAATTGAGCAAGTAGATTTTATTGGTGGCAATATGTATTTTGTCACATTTATCGATGATCATAGTACAAAGCTATGGACATGCCTAATCAAGAGAGATGATGATGTACTTCATGATCGTCCTTCATTGCATATATTTAGTCGAAGAATCAGACAAAACAAGTGAAAATTAAGATAAAAGAAAGAGGAATGAGGATAAAATAGCTAAGTATGGAAATTATGGACTTATTGGAAATTTGAGTGAAAAAGGGAGCAAAAGTGTGCAACCACTGGAATAATCATGCGCACCATCATGTAGCATCGTGCACGCGATGGGGTCTTTAAAGCTGCATCGCGCATGCGATACAAGGAATCACGTGAGTGATAAATACTTCTTATGGGCTTTTCAGACGTGTTCTGGTCCATTCTAACTCCTTTAAAAGGGGATTTTCTGAACTTTCACAAGGGTTACAAAATTGGGAGATCTAGGCACGATTTTGAGAGCACAAGTGGTGATTTTTATAACATTAGAAGCTATTTGAGACCATTACTTCAACGTATTTCACATGTTATTTTCATCTATCAATTATGGTATTTTTAATTGCATTATGAGTAGCTAAGCTCCTCTAGATTAGGTTGTATAATGATGAACCTATTTATATATTGTTGGAATTTATGTTGATTTAACCATTGTGTGAACCTTTTGAACTATAATTCCATTCAATTGCTTCTTGTTCATAATGTTTTTTATGTGAGATACTCTTTTAATATGATTTTGGGCACATAGGGAATACTGACCATTAGTCTATGTGTTGGACCTAGGGAAATTATTGTACTTACGCTGGTTGAATAGGTATAGGAGACCCTGAGTAGTGGAATAAAGAATTAACATTTTATAAATCGCCTAACCCTGCTTATGCTGGAGGACTAGAGATAAAAAGCTCCGAGTGGTGGTTAGTGAGTTATTTCATGAGGGATCAACTATAACGGTTTTGTTAATTCGTCGTGGTGTTATAGTGATAAGACCATTCGTACAAGACATCAAACATTAACAATAGAGGAATAGTGGATTCTAAAACACAACTTGGCCGGTTTCGTGATATTACTTAATTGTTTATTTACTTTTCGCATTGAAACTCAACCCCCCCCCCCCCCCCCCCCCCCCCCGTTTTTACTAGTATTCTATAAATTGCACACATTTTGTCTTGCTTGAAGGAAGTTCACGTGGATTCGATCTTTTTATTACTTCGACGATGTCAATACACTTGTCGAGAAGTCATCAAGTTTTTGGCGCCGTTGCCAGGGACTGTTAATTTTTCATCGAGGCGATGTTTGTGCAATTTTTTTTTAGTATTTTAAATTTTTGTTTTATTTTCTTGTTTATCATAGTGCTATTGAGGTATTTTCTATTTGTGCATGTACCGTTCAGGATCAACATTAATACCATTGGATCCAGAAATTGAAAGAATCGTGCGTGCTCTCATAAAACTTGTTAGAGAAGCAACTATGGAAAGAGGAATACCAGAAGAAGAGCAATTATCAAGTTCTTCATACTCTAAAGATGAAGCCGTAGTGGCAGCTGCACAACCCCTAACTATGGGGGGACTATTATAAATGAACCGGTGAAGGACACCTCTCCAGAGGGTTTGTACCGGTAGACCCTGCTAACTTTGATATTAAAAATTATGTGCTTTAAGGTTTGAGAGAAAATTTGTTCGACGAAAAATTTGTTCTTACACACTTCTATGAAACAACTTCAATGTGCAAATCAACTAATGCCACTGAAGACCAGGTTAAATTGAGGTTGTTTGGGTTCTCACTAATTGGAAGGGAGAAAGATTGGTTACTTTTCCTTCCGAGTGGAACGATACTTTAAGACCCCAATTTTGACCCTAAGATCCCTCATGCAATTTCATCATATGCATTAGCATTGAGATCATACCTTGGCATCCTCCTTACCCCTCTTTCATTGGGTTTGTTTTGGGAGAGATCACCAAGCACTATGTGATTGTATCATACTTGTATATCATCATTTTATTAACCAAAATACAAAAATATGTTTTTGCATTTGCCTTCTTTTGTAGGTAGGGCATTATCTCCATTGATCTATCAAGTTCATATATAGGGTTTGAGACCCTCATGACAAAGAGCACAACCATGAATTGATCCAATAATGGTTATGATCATAATATATGAGTCCCAATCATCTCTACATGTTATATTGATCAAGTTTCCTTCAAGAGTTTGTAGGTGATTTGCCTTGGAAACCCTAGTTTGATTGGGTATCTTAAGTGACTTCTCCAACAAGCTATCTCACCAATTGATCAAATTTATCAAGGGACACATAAAAATTCATCTTCATGCATATATGATCTATCATGAGCCAAGAAGGTCAAAATAATTTAAGGTTAGCAAGTTGGTTGATGGTGGTTGGCCAGATGAATTCATCTGATCAAAATTGGGTCTCCCTAGACCATATCTCCTACAACTTTCACCATATAAAAATTATTCCAAGAGAAAGGTTACTCTAAATGACATTCTAAACAACTTTCATGTTGAGGTCTAGAGCTACTTTTACTTGGAAAGTCATTTTCTATGTTGAAACATTATAGGTCATTTTGTCTAAACCCTAATTTGAAAGTCAACTTCCCAAGGCCATAACTTGCTCAATTTTTATGAGATGAAAGATTTATAAGTTTCAAAATCAAATTCAAGATATCTACTTTAACTTTGATTTTTAGAGTGAGAGCTAAGTCAACTTTTATTAGCATGTGATATGAGGTTACATTATAGGTCATTTTTTACCTATACCATTGAACAAATGATTTTTCCAAACTTCAAAAATGCATAACTCTATCATTCTAAATCCAAATGACATGAAATTAGTGACCATTTTTAATATCTTTGAAATAGCTAGAACGTTGATGAAGACATTTTTCTCATTTGAAGCTCACATAAAAAGTTAAGTAAGGTGGAATATTGAGGTATATAGCTTGACACTTAGTAAATTTTTCAACATGTTAAAATTTCCAAACTTCCACCTCAAAATTCTTCATGTTCCAAGCTCCAAATGAAAAAGTGTTGAACATCAAACTTGTTCCCCTTGATCCAAGCTTTCCAAAGAAATCAAGTTCATGTATTTTGGATTAAGATTGCTAGGTCTGTGCATGGCTTTAACAGGGCTGCATCATTGGAAAGAATCAATTGCACAAACTTCAGTTCACATTGCCTTGCCATTCAACCTTCATTTAGACTTCAATTGGAATTAGTTTGGACCTTAAAGCATTGCATCATGGGCCTGTACATGCCCATGCACTCGTGCCATCCACATTGCCAATTTTGGATAGATTTTGAAGTGTGCAAATATCATTCCCTTTGGCTAATAATAGAAAGCCTCTGAGCTCATTTGAATAACTTTTTGCGCGCCAACTTTACCCCCCATTGAAACTCTCTCATTCTAAAGGAAAACCTGAGAAATTTCAATTTGAAATTTGAGTTTGAATCTCAACTGTTGGAGATTCAAGAACTCCAGGATCCAAAGCCTTGCAACCTCTCCAATCACTTCCTGCTAGCTTCTCAAGTGTGATCATATCGTGTTTGGAGCAAGCAACATTAAGAACTGCATAACATTGAAAGTAATTTTCAAAAAACTTCATCTCTTCGATTCTCACTTAATTCTACTCAATTCTCTTGGATCTTTGGTTGTCTGAAGTCCTACCAATGTAGGCAAAAAGATTGAGTTGCTTAGAGGTCAAATCGAAGCAACTCAGTTATACACCTCAAAATTCAACTCCTCATATCTTTTTATATATGTGGAGTTAGTTAAAATTGAGGTCAGATTCGTGCTCTACGTCATTTTTTCTTTCAGATCATGTCCTCATTTTTCATTTTCTTGATGGTGATGAGTGAACCAGTCCGGTGGACCTCGCCTGAGAAGGTGACCAGAGGTCCAATGCCGGTGGTGTGTTGGACAGGTTCTGAGCCGTTGATCTCACTTGAAATGTTTTAATCTCACGCGTTGCTTGTAATTACTGTCGCAACTTGAAAAATACAGTGCGCGAAAAAACAACCGGCGAAAGAAAATGACAGAAGAGTCGCCACCGTGCGTTATTCATCCCAAAGGAGGGAAAGGAAACGCTCGAAGTAAACCTGAAAAAGGAAAGGACAAGACGGGGTCTCGCAACCAAATCTTGGGTTCGGGAGTCGGTTATGCGAAGGGAAGGTATTAGCACCCCTACGCATCCATAGTACTCTACGGGATCCACTTTTGTGGTTCTTGTCTAAAGGGTGTGAGTTTATCTAATGTGTTTATTTACTAAAAAAAGGTTAAGAGGAATGACTCGCGCAGATGTCGCATCCACTGCATACGTATCTCATCTGAATATGAGAATCAGAGTCTTCGTAGCTCGGCTGACCTATGGGTTGGGGGATGTGTGCTCGCTAAGACATCGCGTCTTATGCCTACGTATCTCATCTGGAATGAGAATTAGAGCAAGTCGTAGTTCGGCTAACTATGGGGTTATGGATTGGGTTTTGGACGAACAACGTTACTACGCAATCTACCGGATGCTCGACCTTTGGAGACTCACTCGCCTGTAGTAGAAGGAGTAAACGTGTTGCTTTGGGTTTTAGGGTTTGTTTGCGTTGTAGGAACGGGCATGCAAAAAGGAAGTCCTAGGCGAAGGAACAGTGCTACCTTAATTGGCATGCAGACGGGAGACTATCCGAAGCCTCGTGTCCTATGGGGAAGCGATCACACCACACAAAACATGTATCTTAAAGCAAAATGCCACCAAGGGGCTCAAACATTGCCTCCTATCGAGGTCTTCCAGCTAAGAAAGCGATAAAGTACGAGAAAGGGAAAAAATTACCACACGAATAAAGATCCGAAGTTACAGCAATTAAAGGATTAGCAACCCTGAGATCCCTCCAGCTAGACCATCAAAGAAAATCAGTCAATACGAGTAATCAGAATAAACCTCTGCATGGTATCCCTGCAAGAGTATGTGAGTCCTCACAAAAACTTGACAAAAAGGTTAGTCAAACAAGATGAAATCTAGGGAAAACAATGCCATGGCAACACAAAAACAGGTTAGAACAAAACAGAACAAAAAGCAAATATTGTCACGTTCGCGACTGCTTCGCCTAGCGAAGGCTTAGCGAAGCTTCGCTGCGTGCTCGCCTAGCGAAGCGGCTAGCGAGCGCCTGCGGGTTTTGGATTCCTCCTTGATAACAGTTCGATCTCTATGATCCGAAACCCTGTGGTATCCATCTCATAAACGAAAATGATTAAAACATTCAAGGTATTGTTACATTCATGCCTATTCGAACCCGTGGGCAAAACCTGATATTACCTCATACATTCATAATATTCAAATTCAAGGCGTAAAGTAATAGGAACAAAGGCATACCTGATGAGAGAGACTGATTAGGATTGAATGGTACGGCTGGATCTGCGAAGTAACACTAGGGTTTGTGTGAGGCGGAGTGAACTTCTCAGAGCTGCCTGAAGGTTGCTGCAGAGTAGTTCCTAGGTCTCCTTCTCTCAAGACCTTTCTTCGGTGAATCTCCCAGTGTAACTCCAAGTGTGTTTTCCTCTACTGAAACTTCAGTATTTATAGACTGATTTCGTGGGTAGTGGGCTCAAATGAGGGCAACTCAAGCCCAAAATCTTTCTGATATTTTCTTGAAATGCGCGCCATTCGCTTAGCGAAGGATCTGCTCGCCTAGCGAGCATGGCAGTACTTGTCGCTAGGCGAAGCATCTGCTCGCCTAGCGAGCATGACAGCTCAGCAGCAGATTCATGCTTCTTCAGACTTGGTGATTTGCACGATGAATGGGCCCCATTTGGACCGGTTGGTAGTAAGTCTTTTCCTTGTGTTGACTGATCGTCTAAGTAGAACCCACAAAGTGTCCTGGATGATGTCCGAGCTTCTTGGAGCTAATTCCGATTGACATGATTCAATGTGGTATGAAATGCTAAATGACCTAAAAAGTGAATGCATGAATGAGGAGGGCAAATTTTGGGGTGTTACAGCTGCCCCTATTCAATCAACTGGAGACCTGGAAAGAAGATAGCAACGACTTTCGCACTTTAGAGGTATCAAGGGATTGAATACAATAAAAGCCCAAAAATTTGCACTGCAGTGAAGTGAAGTAACAATGCCTGTCAGAATCGGCAAAGAGGTGGTCTTGAAAGAAGAATCCGTCTGGTACGGTGAGAGTCAGTCTGAATACCGAAAAGGAATGTTAACTTGGATACCAAAATAAATGGTAACACAGAAATAACCATGGCCTGAATGCCGCTCATCAGTCTGAATACTGGAAATGACTTCGATCTCAACATCGAGAGATATGAGATTATTAATATCGGTCTGAACACCGAGAGGCTGGCCTGAATGCCACAAGTTGCGTTGACCTGAACGTCGGAAACTTCTTCGATCTGAACATCGGAAAATTGGCCTGAATGCCACTTCGGTCTGGATACCAGAACACTGGCCTGAACGCCACTTCGATCCGAATATCGGAACATTGGCCTGAACGCCACTTCGATTTGAATATCGGAACACTGGCCTGAATGCCACTTCGATCTGAATATCGGAACACTGGCCTGAATGCCACTTCGGTCTGGATACCGGAAAACTGGCCTGAACGCCACTTCGGTCTATATACCGGAAAATTGGCCTGCACGCCACTTCGGTCTGGATACCGGAAAACTGGCCTGAACGCCACTTCGGTCTGGATACCGGAAAACTGGCCTGAACGCCACTTCGGTCTGGATACCGGAAAGCTGGCCTGAACGCCACTTCGGTCTGGATACCGGAAAGCTGGCCTGAACGCCACTTCGGTCTGGATACCGGAAAACTTCATGCCCGTCAGCATCGGCAAAAATAGGGAAAGATAATAGAGGCGGCGCATGGGCCAATGATACTTGTTGGGGATAACCAAGGTGAGTCATGAACAATCTTCAGTTTGAGTACTGGAAACAACTTCTAGCTTATCACTTGGGATACCGAGAATGTTTTATGCTTACATGCGTATGTTTGAATTTTCAATGGCGTAATGCTCCATGAAAATGGAAATGCTACGCGATTTGGGAGAATGCAATGCAATATGATTCTACATACAGGGATGCGAAATGCTGGGTAGAATTCCAAGCTGAGGCACGGGGATCTGCTGGGGAAATGATCACCATCCTTTGGGCTCTAGCAAGGCTGTTGGAGATGCACAGCACAAAGAATTCTGTGGGGAAATGACCCGCCACACGGTGTTCTAGCAATGATGAAATACCGAGATTCTGACTGGGGAGAGAACGGCACTGAAAACCTGCTATTGGGGATAGCGATAGTGGTTCTGGAAACCATGATCTGCGAGAGATGACTCAGCAGGGGAAGCAAACACTGATACGGTACCGAGGTTCTGCTTCACGGAAAGAAACCATGGATCTGGCATTGGGATTATTGATCTGGCCTCGAACTCTAAGGAGCAGCCACTTCTGCTCGGAAGATACAGTCTGGAACTGTCATCTCCGCTGGGGATATATAGTCTGGCACTGTCAACTTTACTGGGGAGTGTATGTCCTGAAACAAACGCCTGGGGAAGTACAGTGGTGAGAACCTGCTGGGGATTGAAGAATCCAACACTCTGATCAGCTCTGCAGGGATAAGACACCGGATTCGTCTGTTGGCGACTTCACTGGGGAAGATATTCACGATCATCTGCAGGGGATTTTAAGGAAATGCCCCGAGGGTATCTGTTCTGAATAGACGATCCAAAGCACTTAAAATTTACAGCAATTTTAAATGTTTATTAAGCATGTACCTGTAAAGCCCTTATGTGTCATGATGCAATGTTTATCAAAAATTCGGACGTCATTTTTGCAAACAAAATAGTAAAATGAAAATGAAAACAGGGATATGCTGAATAACATGATTTTATTGATTGAATGGCCTCTGAATAGGCATTTACATCAGGAAGCAATCCCTGGAAAGAGGTAATCGCACAAAAGATAAAAACAGAAATTAATCTAATGGCAATGTGAAATGGATTTCTATTGGGTTCCAATTCTGCTATGACTTGCCCGTCTTCAAGATCCTCCAGATGATCAGCCTTCTGAAAAAGTGATTGGACTGTTTCCTACCTTTCGAAAATTTCTAGTCATCGACATGAGATGAGATTCAAAACTAATTCAGAACGCAGTCATTCGCTTAATCCCTAACTTTTGCCTGGATCGCCCTTTTCGGGTTTTCAATCCACCGTGATACCCACTTTTGCCTAAGTTGCCTTTTCAGGTTTTCAACTTACCAGGTGTACGATCTTTTCATTTTTAATCCCTAATTTTTTTCCCGAACCTTTTCATTTTCTTGGTTCGTCGGGATGCCCATTTTTGCCTGGACTATTCTTTTTACTGTCCAGCGGGTCTATTTTATGCGAAGTATTTTTTAACTGCGTCTGAGTTCACAGGGGAAGTGAAGCTTTCACCATCCATAGTTGCAAGCATTAAGGCCCCACCATCAAAAACCTTGGTGACAATATACGGTCCATCATAGTTAGGAGTCCACTTGCCCCTGTGATCTGTCTGAGGAGGAAGGATCCTTTTCAACACTAAATCTCCGACTTTGAAACAACGAGGACGCACCTTCTGATCAAAGGCTCTCTTCATCCGACTCTGATACAACTGCCCATGACAAATGGCTGCCATTCGCTTCTCTTCGATAAGACTCAACTCATTGAACCTTGTCCGAATCCATTCGGCTTCGTCTAACTTGACATCCAACAGGACTCTTAGAGAAGGGATCTCCACTTCAACAGGTAGGACTGCTTCCATACCATATACCAAGGAGTAAGGGGTTGCCCCGATCGACGTACGTACTGAAGTACGGTACCCATGCAAGGCGAAGGGTAGCATCTCATGCCAATCTCTGTACGTGACGACCATCTTCTGCACAATCTTCTTTATGTTCTTATTTGCCGCCTCAACAGCGCCGTTCATCTTAGGGCGGTAAGGGGAAGAATTGTGATGCTGAATATTGAAGTTCTGACACAACTCCTTCATCATTTTGTTGTTGAGATTAGAACCATTATCAGTAATGATTCTTTCGGGAATCCCATAGCGACAAATGATTTCTTTCTTGATGAAACGGGCAACCACATGTCTTGTGACATTCGCGAACGACGCTGCTTCGACCCACTTGGTGAAATAGTCGATGGCAACAAGGATGAAGCGATGCCCATTGGAAGAAGTCGGCTCAATCTTTCCAATCATGTCAATGCCCCACATAGAAAACGGCCACGGCGAATTCATCACATTCAGAGGATTTGGCGGCACATGCACCTTATCAGAATAAATCTGGCATTTATGACACTTCCGAGCATATTTGAAGCAATCTGATTCCATGGTCATCCAATAATAACCCGCTCTCAACAATTTCTTAGCCATTGCATGTCCTCCGGCATGAGTACCAAAGGAACCTTCATGAACTTCCTGCATTAACATGTCCGCCTCGTGTCTGTCCACGCATCTGAGCAAAACCATGTTGAAGTTCCTCTTATACAGCACATCGTCTTTGTTCAAGAAGAAACTGCCTGCCGATCTTCTCAAAGTCTTTCTGTCATTGTTGGATGCCCCTGCAGGGTACTCTTGATTCTTCAGAAAGCATTTGATATCGTGATACCAAGGCTTGTCGTCGACTACCAGTTCAGCAGCAAACACATATGCGGCCCTGTCAAGGCGCATCACATCGATCCTGGGAGCATGGTTCCAACGAATTACCTTGATCATGGAGGATAGAGTAGCAAGTGCGTCTGCCATCTGGTTCTCATCACGAGGTATATGATACAATTTTACTGTTGTGAAGAAAGTCAACAGTCTTCTCGTGTAATCTCTATAGGGGACCAGAGTGGGCTGGAGAGTATTCCAATCACCATTCACTTGATTGATCACCAGAGCTGAATCTCCGAAGATGTCTAGGGTCTTGATTCTCAGATCAATGGCTTGCTCAATACCCAAAATACAGGCCTCGTACTCAGCTTCATTATTTGTGCACTCAAAAGTCAAACGAGTGGTGAAAGGTATGTGGGCACCTTTCGGAGTTGTAATGACAGCACCAATTCCACTTCCTCTGGCGTTGACAGCCCCATCAAACAACAAAGTCCACTTTTCATTTGGATCAGGTCCCTCCTCAATAACTGGCTCTTCACAGTCTTTCATCTTGAGGAACATGATGTCTTCATCCGGAAAATCAAACTTCATCGGCTCATAATCATCAATCGGCTGTTGAGCAAGATAGTCTGACAAAATACTCCCTTTGATGGCTTTCTGGGATGTATACTGGATATCGTACTCTGTCAGTACCATTTGCCAACGAGCCACCCTTCCGGTGAGAGCTGGCTTCTCGAATATGTATTTGACTGGATCCATCTTAGAAATCAACAAGGTAGTATGGTTCAACATATACTGCCTCAGTCGGCGAGCAGCCCAGGCCAAAGCACAACAAGTTTTCTCAAGCTGCGAATATTTGATTTCACAGCATGCTCTTTTCGACCAGACTCGTCATGCTGTCCCAATACACACC
Source organism: Lathyrus oleraceus (assembly GCF_024323335.1). NCBI lineage: Eukaryota > Viridiplantae > Streptophyta > Magnoliopsida > Fabales > Fabaceae > Lathyrus > Lathyrus oleraceus. The sequence goes on along the minus strand of NC_066583.1, from coordinate 522,389,439 downwards.
CCATCGAGTTCTCAGTCACTGACAGGTACATTATCAGAGGTCTCCCAGGAACTGGAGGTATAAGGATTGGAGGTTTCTGTAGATACTCTTTTATCTTCTCGAAAGCCCTTTGACAATCTTCATTCCACCTGATAGCCTGATCTTTCCTCAGCAATTTGAAAATTGGCTCACACGTGGTTGTTAGGTGAGAGATGAACCTTGCAATGTAGTCCAACCTCCCTAAGAAACTACGGACTTGCTTCTCTATTCTTGGCTCTGGCATTTCCTGTATCGCTTTTACTTTGTCGGGATCCACCTCAATCCCTTTTCCGCTAACAATAAAACCCAGCAATTTTCCCGATCTCACCCCGAAAGTGCACTTGTTCGGATTAAGTCTCAGTTTGAATTTCCTTAACCGTTCAAACAATTTCTGCAGATTCACCAAATGTTCTTCTTTTGTCTGAGATTTGGCAATCATATCGTCCACATAAACCTCGATTTCATGATGAATCATATCATGGAACAGAGTCACCATAGCTCGTTGATATGTTGCTCCAGCATTTTTCAGACCAAACGGCATCACCTTGTAGCAGAAGGTGCCCCATGGGGTTATGAAAGTTGTCTTTTCCATGTCTTCTGGTGCCATCTTGATTTGGTTATAGCCAGAAAAGCCACCCATGAAGGAGAATACCGAGAACTGAGCTGTATTATCTACCAAAACGTCGATGTGAGGTAATGGGAAATCATCTTTAGGGCTAGCTCTGTTCAGATCCCGGTAGTCGACACACATCCGTACCTTTCCATCCTTCTTAGGTACTGGGACGATGTTTGCAACCCATGGCGGATAATTGGTGACTGCTAGAAACCCTGCATCCAACTGCTTTTGCACTTCTTCCTTTATCTTGACAGCCATCTCTGGTCTTGTTCTTCTGAGCTTCTGCTTGACCGGAGGACAACCTTCTTTGAGAGGCAAGTGGTGTACCACGATGTCTGTGTCCAGCCCAGGCATGTCCTGATAAGACCAGGCGAAGATGTCAACGTATTCTTGCAGCAATTCAATCAACCCCTTCTTCACATTGTCTTCTAAAGCAGCCCCTATCTTGATTTCTCTCTTGGCGTCCTCGGTGCCGAGATTAATCACTTCAACAGACTCTTGATGCGGTTGAATAACCCTTTCCTCTTGTTTTAATAACCTGGTAAGCTCTTCAGGGAGTTCACAGTCTTCATCACCCTCTTCTTCAGCTTGAAAGATTGGATTTTCAAAGTCGAAACGAGCCGTAGCAGAAACGTTATCAATAGGATCCGGTGATGTGCATCTGCATGAGTGATGGTATGTGCTTATGAGTGTGAACAAGTAGTGAAAACTAAACTAAACATTGCCATTTTTTATTTTGAAAAACTGCAAAAATAGAAAGACAGGGAACGAAATATTTGAATGCAAAAATACGTCTTTTATTTATGATAAAAATGCAAGTGTCACATAGATGAGCCCTTACAATGAGTCATTACGCCCTGGGCGGAACGTAAGACTTGGATATGCATGAATAAACAAAGAAAATTACTCCTTCAGAAAAGTGACTTGGACAATCTCCTCAGAAGACCAATTGTTGATGACTTCACCCGGGATCCTCGAACGCACCCAGTTGTCAATGTCGCAATCACTATCCCCATCTTCTTCGTTGACCGCAAAGACCTGGCCATACTGAATGATGCCAGCACTGGAGAAAGTGATCGGCCCCTGAAGTGTTGTAGAAGTCAAAACTGGCTGATACCCAATCCCGAACTTATCTTCTTTCACTGGTAATTCCAACAGACCCCCCCAACCGGGAGCAACACCTGAATCCACCACGGCCTGTGCCTGCTTAAAGGATGAGATAGAGGCACCCACCTTAACCTCTTCCACTGGAGCTGCATCCTTGGCTTGAACTGACTCAAAGGCCTGACAGAGAGTCTCATGAATTTCACCTTCTACTTCTACATACTTGAATGTAGACAGGTTACTGACCAGGATGTCCTCCTCACCACAGACGGTGATAATTCGTCCGTTGACCGGAAACTTAATCTTTTGATGTAGAGTTGAAGAGACTGCCCCAGCATTATGGATCCAAGGACGACCCAACAGGCAACTGTAGGAAGGACTGATATCCATCACGTAGAAGACAGTGTTGAAGGTTTGTGATCCAATCAGAATTGGCAATTCTACCTCTCCAAACACCGATCTCTTAGAACCATCGAAGGCTCTCACAATAAGATCTGAAGGTTTCAAGACCAAACCGTCTATTTCTAACCTCGACAGGGCTCTCTTGGGTAGCACATTGAGAGAGGAGCCTGTATCCACCAGAACATGCGATAACACGGTGTCTCTGCATTCCATCGAGATGTGCAGAGCCTTGTTATGATTGCGTCCGGCTGGTGTCAAGTCAGAATCGGTAAAACCCAACCCGTTGCTTGCATGCACATTGGCGACGATCCCTTCTAGTTGGTTTACCGAGATTTCTTGAGGTACATATGCAGCATTAAGAACCTTCAGAAGCGCCTCCCTGTGTGCCTCCGAACACATCAGGAGTGAGAGAATGGATATCTTGGATGGAGTCTGAATCAACTGATCGACTACCTTGTAGTCGCTTTTCTTTATGATTCTCAGAAGCTCGTCCACATCCTTTGTAAAAGTGGGCTCAGAACCATCCTGGGGTGCAGAGGTACCCTCATTCACGACTTGCTTGCCTTTGGTTTTCGCCACAGCATCAGCATTATCAGCTTGGGTAACCGGTGGTGAGAACAATCTACCACTCCTGGTGAATCGGCCGATTCCACCGACATTATCCACTGCGGCACCGTCAAGTTCAGGCTTCTGACCCTCTTCTACTTTCAGTGGCCGTTCCACCCTATGATCGTGCGTATACACGCTCCCCCCATAATGCCACGGAATGGCCCTTTCACTGGTGAAAGGTAAAGGACCAGGGGATGTGATGGTCATAGTAGATCGTCACACTGGTGGCACGGGTTTCGCCTCTGGCACACTGATCTGATTAGTTGGGTAGAAAATAGTGATAGTAGCAATATCACAGTCGTACTCAGAAATCTCATTCATTGAAATGCAAGCATCTGAAACATCGGAATCAAGTTCAATTACATCAGGATCATCCACATTGGAAAAAATAAATACATCATCATGGATCACAGAATCAGTAGGAACAACATCTGCGAATTCATCAGTAGCATCTTCAAACCCTTCTTCCTAAACCCCCTCCACAAACTCTTGGACAGACAAATCTTCAACCTGGAGGATACCCTTGTCGAGCAAGGCCTGGATACCCTGCTGTAGCTTCAAACAACCTCCACTCTGAGTGGCACAATCCAAACAAACCTTCCCACAACCGGGGAAAACATCGGCCTTCAGCAAGCATCCTTTGATATCCAACAATGGAGTCTTCAACTTCAACACATCCTTAATGGACTTGGCTTTTCCCTCTATCATGTTAACGTTCGCACCACCATGCTGGGGCATGGGATTGTTAACGACATTCGGAGCCGGTGCAAGGTCGATGGCCTTTGAATCTATGAGGTCCTGAACTACGTGCTTAAAAGCTTTGCAGTTCTCAATATTGTGGCCAGGTGCCCCAGAGTGGAAGTTACACCTAACGTTGGCGTCGTAACCCACCGGAAGTCTACCAACAGGAGGAGCCAGAGTGCGCAGTTGCACAAGTTGTAGTTGTTGAAGACTAGAAAGCAACTGAGCGTACGACATTGGAAGGGTGTCGAAACGCCGGTCCATCATCCTTTGCCTCTGTTGATAGGCGGGTCTGTTACCCGGTTGTTGCTGCTGTTGATATTGAGTTGGTTGACGTTGTGGTTGTTGTTGTTGTAGTGGTGCTGCAGCTGGAATGGTCACAGCCGCAACTTACGGTTGCTGATGATAATTCTGAAAATTATTTCTCCGGTTATCCCTGTTCTGATAAGAAGATATGGCATTTGCATCCCCTTCTCTCCTCTTCTGTCCCTGAATGAACGGCTTCTTCACCCCTGATGAGGATCCACCTCCACTCTGGCCCTTATAGGTCTTTAGGTAATTCTCCACCCTTTCTCCAGTAGAGACCACATCAGCAAAGTTGGAAGCATTGCAACCTACCAGACGCTCCAAGTAAGGTCCGGGCAGAGTGTTCATGAACATGTTGGCCATTTCCTTTTCCAACATCGGAGGCTGGACACGGGAAGCTGTCTCCCTCCAGCGTTGAGCGTACTCCCTGAAGCACTCATTGCTTTTAAGAGACAGATTCTGAAGTTGAGTTATGTCCGGAGCCATGTCTGCATTATACTGATACTGCTTCACGAAAGCCTCTGCCAAATCCCTCCAGCAACGGATGTGGGCTCTGTCCAGCCTCATATACCATTCCAAGGATGCCCCAGCCAGGCTGTCCTGGAAGAAGTACATAAGTAGCTTCTCGTCATCAGAGTATGCAACCATTTTACGGAAATAGGCTTGCACGTGAGTTTTGGGGCAAGAGCTGCCATTGTATTTGTCAAATACCGGGACCTTGAATTTCGGTGGCACTCTCACACCTAGGACCAAGCCCAAGTCAGCAACATCTACTCCCAGAAGATTCTGTCCTCCCACTGCTTTCAACCTCTCTTCCAATCTTCTAAACATGGGGTCCATGCCAAAGTCTTCCTGAAGCAAGGGGAACTGATCATCCTGACCATCCTGAATGGGTTGTTGATCTAGGTTGACATGCGGGATCGGGATAGGCCTCGGTCCATTGGGACTATTAGCCTCTCCAGCTGGAGGATCAACCAACGTCTCCGGTTGAGTAATAGGGGGATCCCTCTGCACCAACAATCTAAGCTCCTGTTGTCCTTGAGCCACCCCTTGAACCAAATCCATGAACTGATTCATACGAATCTTCATCTCGGCGAGCTCTGCTTGTAGGCTCTCCATCGTTCTCTGCTGATTCCTTCGGGTACCGTATCGGTGAATGCCTGAGTCAGCTATCCTGCTAGTGGAACACCAAACAACTGAGAACACTGTGGCGGTACCTGTTATGCAAGACATGCGGATGGATATGCAAATGCAATGACATGTTTATCAATTCCAAAAGGTATTCTACCCCCTTGGTTCCAGTCTCACATTTGATAAACAGTGTAAGAAGAAAACCCCGACTAGAATCAAGAAGAAAATTTAAACCCCCTTGAAATGGATAAACATGTGTTAAATGATATGAATGCAAATGATGTGATGATGTGAATGCAATGCAGTGGCATGTCAATCAGGATTGCTGTATCTGCTTGAACATCTGTCGGGTTACACTGTCTGAAGTGAAAACCACTGAGGAATATAATACAAGATCAAAGCTCTGCTCCAGAAAACCGGGTTGGTTGGAGGTTAAGGTTTCCTGAATTTAGCCCGCCCCTTACTGGTAGGTTCTAAGAACAGAAGTTCGTCAACTTCAGCCCTTCAGTCGCGAATAATACGTTTACCACTGAAGGTTTGGCATTATTACGGGATAAAAGACCTCCACCGACTCCCCTCAACAGGACATCCTAAAGCAAGTTCCCAGTCTCGGGGTCCTCGGATTGATCGGCGAGAATGCGCCCACCAGAGCTAACATAATCATGTCTCGGAGGAGAGGCCTCGACTGAGTTCTCGGGAAATGGTCACCAGAGTCGACAATTTCTAAAGGAACATCATGTCGTTACGGAACATCCGTAGGACATAATATATCCAAAAGAAACCTCGTCTGGGTGTGGTTCTTCACGAACGACTTAACGTAGCAACATGCCACGCAAGCCTCATGATCATCCACTCTAAAACCTGTGTGTACACTCAAGCCTGGGTAATGGGCTTATCCCTCGTAGAACATCCCATCCCAACAAACAAACAACAGTTCCAACAGATATAGCAGGTGAATGCAAGTAAGTAAGTAAATAAATGTACAAAAGCATGAACACCCAATAAACAAGAAATCACACGAGCTAGGAGGGACTCGCTTAGGGAAGATGGACCAGCAAGAGGTCAACTTCTACACTCCCCAGCAGAGTCGCCAGCTGTCGCAACCTGAAAAATACAGTGCGCGAAAAAACAACCGGCGAAAGAAAATGACAGAAGAGTCGCCACCGTGCTTTATTCATCCCAAAGGAGGGAAAGGAAACGCTCGAAGTAAACCTGAAAAAGGAAAGGACAAGACGGGGTCTCGCAACCAAATCTTGGGTTCGGGAGTCGGTTATGCGAAGGGAAGGTATTAGCACCCCTACGCATCCATAGTACTCTACGGGATCCACTTTTGTGGTTCTTGTCTAAAGGGTGTGAGTTTATCTAATGTGTTTATTTACTAAAAAAAGGTTAAGAGGGATGACTCGCGCGGATGTCGCATCCACTGCATACGTATCTCATTTGAATATGAGAATCAGAGTCTTCGTAGCTCGGCTGACCTATGGGTTGGGGGATGTGTGCTCGCTAAGACATCGCGTCTTATGCCTACGTATCTCATCTGGAATGAGAATCAGAGCAAGCCGTAGTTCGGCTAACTACGGGGTTATGGATTGGGTTTTGGACGAACAGCGTTACTACGCAATCTACCGGATGCTCGACCTTTGGAGACTCACTCGCCTGTAGTAGAAGGAGTAAACGTGTTGCTTTGGGTTTTAGGGTTTGTTTGTGTTGTAGGAACGCGCATGCAAAAAGGAAGTCCTAGGCGAAGGAACAGTGCTACCTTAATTGGCATGCAGATGGGAGACTATCTGAAGCCTCGTGTCCTATGGGGAAGCGATCACACCACACAAAACATGTATCTTAAAGCAAAATGCCACCAAGGGGCTCAAACATTGCCTCCTATCGAGGTTTTCCAGCTAAGAAAGCGATAAAGTACGAGAAAGGGAAAAAATTACCACACGGATAAAGATCCGAAGTTACAGCAATTAAAGGATTAGCAACCCTGAGATCCCTCCAGCTAGACCATCAAAGAAAATCAGTCAATACGAGTAATCAGAATAAACCTCCGCATGGTATCCCTGCAAGAGTATGTGAGTCCTCACAAAAACTTGACAAAAAGGTTAGTCAAACAAGATGAAATCTAGGGAAAACAATGCCATGGCAACACAAAAACAGGTTAGAACAAAACAGAACAAAAAGCAAATACTGCCACGTTCGCGACTGCTTCGCCTAGCGAAGCTTCGCTGCGTGCTCGCCTAGCGAAGCAGCTAGCGAGCGCCTGCGGGTTTTGGATTCCTCCTTGATAACAGTTCGATCTCTATGATCCGAAACCCTGTGGTATCCATCTCATAAACGAAAATGATTAAAACATTCAAGGTATTGTTACATTCATGCCTATTCGAACCCGTGGGCAAAACCTGATATTACCTCATACATTCATAATATTCAAATTCAAGGCGTAAAGTAATAGTAACAAAGGCATACCTGATGAGAGAGACTGATTAGGATTGAATGGTACGGCTGGATCTGCGAAGTAACACTAGGGTTTGTGTGAGGCGGAGTGAACTTCTCAGAGCTGCCTGAAGGTTGCTGCAGAGTAGTTCCTAGGTCTCCTTCTCTCAAGACCTTTCTTCGGTGAATCTCCCAGTGTAACTCCAAGTGTGTTTTCCTCTACTGAAACTTCAGTATTTATAGACTGATTTCGTGGGTAGTGGGCTCAAATGAGGGCAACTCAAGCCCAAAATCTTTCTGATATTTTCTTGAAATGCGCGCCCTTCGCTTAGCGAATGATCTGCTCGCCTAGCGAGCATGGCAGTACTTTTCGCTAGGCGAAGCATCTGCTCGCCTAGCGAGCATGACAGCTCAGCAGCAGATTCTTGCTTCTTCAGACTAGGTGATTTACACGGTGAATGGGCCCCATTTGGACCGGTTGGTAGTACCTCAAGTCTTTTCCTTGTGTTGACTGATCGTCTAAGTAGAACCCACAAAGTGTCCTGGATGATGTCCGAGCTTCTTGGAGCTAATTCCGATTGACATGATGCAATGTGGTATGAAATGCTAAATGACCTAAAAAGTGAATGCATGAATGAGGAGGGCAAATTTTGGGGTGTTACAATTACTATATGTGTTACGCATTGACTTGTGACTATGGTGGAAAGTGCGCTGATGGCCACTTGATCTGCCACCTCAATTAATGAGGCAGATAAAGTGGTCCACGTTTCTTTATTATTTTCTGATTTTCTTTTATTCCTTTTATTTTCATTAATTCATATTAATTTTAATATTGATCCAAAAAATATGAGAGTTTCACAAAAAAAAAATTCAAATAATTTCCTCTTTCATATTTTGAATTAAAATTATTTTTTGGATCATTATTAATATTTTTCATGATTTAAATGATTTTGTTTTTGTTTTTAATTGTTTAAAAATACTTTTAAGTCTTTAAAAATTCTGAAATTTTTTCTCCAAGGTCCTTTGACCTTGTTTGACCTATGATAAATTTCATGGCCATTTCTTTGGTGTTTTGATGTGGTTTTAGGAATTTGACAAACCATATTTAATTTAAGTGTATTATTTTAGTCTTTTTAATTTGAATAAATGCCAATTAATTGTGTTAATCAATTGTGATGATTTGTTTGAGTTTGACTCTTGTTGTTGGGCCTTGGTCAAGGTTGATTTGACTTTTCAAATTAATACCATTGAATATAGGGGATTGATGGAATGTACATTCCATCTTCCAAAATGAATGGATAATATTTATTTGGTAAAGATGCTCCTTTGACCAATTTGAGTTTTGATCCATTCCCATCCCTCTTCATCTTATTCTCATTCTTTATGCATTCATCTCATTTGGCCTATGATATCTCAAAGTCCTAAGGCTAGTTGACTGAAAAATCAACATAAGTATGAATGAGATTAGGCCACCTCTTTTGCATATTCTTTTTGTGTGTGGTATGTTTCATGAGCATAATCCATTATACTATGTCTCTAACATGCATTAACACCAAAACTCTATTGCCCGACCTCAAATAGTTGTGACTTATACATAAGTTCAATTACGATTGCTTAACATATCGCTAAATTTGTGACACAAAAGGCATATCATTCTATTTAGTGAGATTGTAAGTCTCCCCTCTTTCATGGTATTGTGTGGAAACTTGGCCTTTTTTCCTTCCTTTGGAAGATGTATTGGCTCAAGTATCCATGCTTGTGATAAGTGGGTTGAGTGTTCTCCAAAGAATGACTAAAAAATGAAAAGCAAAAGAAAAACAATACTAACTTTTAACTCATTAACTACTAACTTTTAATTTCAAGCCATTTATTTTAATGTCATTTAATTTTATTCTTTATTCATTTGCCATTATTAATACCACTCTAACTGTTTATGTTAATGCAATTTTAACTTTGACCATTTGGACCATATTGTGTGATATATCTTGTTTGTGTATACTTTGCTTGTTTGTGTGGTCTTTGACCATTAATGTACATAATAACAATAAAAACCCTAAAAAAACTTTTGTGTGGAATGTTGGCTTGATCTTAGACAAATGGACTTAGATTTTAGGCAACATTCCTATGCTAAAGGACTTGGCAAATGCCAACTTTTGTGAAACCAAGTGCTTACAATTTGAAACTTCATCTGATACATCATTCAAGATCCCTCTGAGTTCATCTACAACATGATCATTGTGAAGCTGTTATTTTGAGCTTGTAACTTGTGGAATTCATCGGTTACATGGGCTAATTTGAAGAAGATCATGGAGTGGCTAAAGCTTGGATGTGGCTATCTTTATTTGATGCCTTCCTCTTCAAGATAATATAATTGTGCATTTGTGTGTTGCTTGATTCAAAATGTCCAAGGGAATTTGGGTTTCTATTGACATTCTTGTCTATTGGATTGCTACCCATTGGTCAGATCTTTTCAACTCTTAACTTTTAATTTGGTGCATAGGATTAGTCTCTTCATCTCCTCCCCGTCTCTTTAATTTCAAAATATCTCCCTCATTTTAAAAAATCTTCTTTGTTTGAACTAGATTTGTTCTAAAACTTTGACCACTTTGCAAAATGATAGAAACTTTGGCCTTATGCCATTGCATTTTTAAACTTCTTTTCTTAAATCAAACTTGTAAAGAGACTTAACTATACTTGACTTAAACTTTCAAAAAGCCAAAAAGAACTAACTCATTCAAACCATTTTTAGGCTTCTGTGCCCTTCAAACTGAATTTTTGCTAAAAACAATGCATCCACTTTGAAATTTGTATCACGAACTACGAGGTTTTGATCCCTCATTTTTATGTTGGTACGTAGGCACAAGTGCGAAGGTCTTGTCAAACACAAAAATATAGTTAATGAATTCTTTTGTCATCCCCCCACTCTATTTGTTTGTAAACATCATTTTGTACCAAATACATATGCACACAAAAAGGGCTCCATAGGAGTACCTATGACACTTTGGGTGCTAACACCTTCCCTCTGTGTAACCAACCCCCTTACCTGTAATCTTTGACATTTTATTAGTTTTGATTTGAAAACTTCTTACTTTTGGGTTTTGTTCGTACTTTTTCCCTTTTCCCTTGGAAACAATAAAAGCACGGTGGCGACTCTGGTTTTATTGATCTCTAGGTTATCTATAGCTTGATGATCATGAATTTACCGCTACAGAAATTAAGTGGTGACTCTGCTGGGGAGTAGTCTCAAGTGGGTTTAGCCTACTTTTTGTGTATATATATTTGTATATATGTGATGTTTGTGTATATGTATGTGTGATATAATCTGCTTGTTGTGCTTGGTGATCTCTGAGTGGTGAGATAAGTTCTAACCCGAACTTGAGTGCAATTAAGATAGGAGGATGGTATAGTCATGTTTGACTTGTGTGGAGTAGTCCTTAACAAGTTGGCTTGAGATCCATCTGCTTAGTGGAAACCCTTTTGGATTTAGTAATGTGAAATTCTGGTATCAGATATGAGATGTCGAATGTAATGTCACGACACTAATATATGAGTAACACAAACAGAAGAAAGATATAGAATGGTAATGCAAAAGACACAAGCAATTGTTAACCCAGTTCGGTGCAACTCACCTACGTCTGGGGGCTACCAAGCCAGGAAGGAAATCCACTAAATAGAATTAGTTCAAAGACTCTTCGTACACTTCAACAAGTTACAGTCTTTCTCACCTAATCTCTACCCGTGCAATTTCTACCTAAGCACTCTTAGATATGAGAACCCACTCACTTCCCTACAATCACACCTGTGATTTTAAACAACAATCCCTTGAGAAAAGAAAACACTTTTCAATAACACACTCTTGATTTTACTTCACAGTTTCAATCAAGAAGACACACACTTGATCTTGCTTAACAACTTTGATCAAGTAGACACACACTTGATCTTGCTTCACAGCTTGGATCAAGTAGATACACACTCTTGCTTAACAGCTTTAGAGTGACAAATTACAACCACAAATCAGACCAATTCAATCATCTAAAGATGACTTGAATGGCTTACAAGTCTCACGATTAAACAAGACACAAACCCTAGCTCCCTCTCTATATTTCGCTCAATATTGGTTGTGTTGTTAAAACAGGTTTTCCAAGTCCCTTTTTATAGAAGCTTTCAGCTGGGCTTGGACATCTTGAAAACCCTAAAACTATTTTCCAATTAAATCTTCTCATGACAGCTGGTTAGATCTCCTTGGAAAATAAGTAAATCGGGTTGTAATCAATGATTGAATGCGCCTGCAAATCAGATCTTCAATCATACATAGATTGCCATTAATTGCGCAATCACATAACACCAGACATTCACACCGAATATTCTGTGTATAGGATGTCATGATATCGGGTCTGACATCCTGGAATAATCCTGCATAATTCCATAATTCCTTTTATAATTTCCAGCAGGTACAAAACCTCAGATGTCATGACATCGTGTATGACATCCTGAAACAATCCTGCATGATCAAGTTTTCCATTTAAACTCCAGCAGGTACACATCATCAGATGCCATGACATTATGACATTCTGAAACAATCCTGCATGATCATGTTCTTGAACTTCAGCAGGTACATAGGATATCTTATGTTAAGACATCACACATAACATCTTGTGAACACTCTTTGTTTTACAAAAATTGTTGCCAACACTTAGAACCAACAAAATGTTACACAATTATTTGTGGTTAGGCATTACTATATCTAATTTGGGCCCGAGAAGCTGAGGACCGTAGAACATTTACCCCCTCTTGGCCTATTTTAGGACGTAGTGCGGAGACTGTTCAAGTATAGACTTGATAACAGTTTTTACATGATACTACACTCAGACGAGTTTCTCTTGAGAATATTATGGGTCGATGAGTCAGTCATCTTAACCTGTAATATCCAATAGATGGAATTAAGACTCTGGGAACTTTTTAGAACATGATCTACAGGTTTTTATCCTTAGTTCACTCCTTTGGGACGGTTCTTACCCAGACTCCATGCTCGTGACTTACAACAAACCCTTGATTCTTGGTTGATCCAATCAAGTCTTGTCAATATCAATGGAACTTGGGTGTTGATAAGGTGTACACCATAATCCACCAAAATGGATGATTGATCTTGACAATGACTTGATTCTTCCCTTGACCTTTGTTTGTTTGCCTTGTGTGTGATCCCTTATTTGTGATTGTTGCATTCATGCATTCATGCGCATCATAACATTCATCACACAAAAATTTCAAGGAACTGAGGTATTATTTGCAAATATATTCAGACCATGGATTGTGGACGACGGAACAATAAGAAGTACAGTTTCAGATGTCCCGACTTGAAAGAATTAAGGAAACTAGCATCTTTTATATTAGATCCCTTGGACTTCAAACAACGTCATGGGAAGCTTCTGTCTATCTTGTCTACTGATGTGGTCGAAGGACTTTTGAGTGTGCTAGTGCAATTCTATGATCCTCTCTACCGTTGTTTCACTTTCCCATATTTTCAGCTTGTGCCTACATTGGAGGAGTATTCTCATCTTTTGGGGATACCTATTTCTAGTAGAGTGCCTTTTAGTGGATTGGAGGAGATTCCCCGATCTAGTCTTATTGCTGAAGCTCTTCACTTGAAGAAGTATGAGATAGAGGCTCATTGGGTGAAGAAAGGAGGATTGTTTGGGTTGCCATCTGATTTCCTCATTAAGGAAGCTATTGCATTTGCTCAAGTCGGTAGTGTGGATGCTTTCGAAGCTATCTTTGTGTTGCTCATTTATGGATTAGCTTTGTTCCCTAACATTGACGGTTTTTTTGATGTTAACGCCATTAGACTTTTCTTGATTGGGAATCATGTGCCTACTTTGTTGGGTGATATGTATTTCTCTTTGCATCTAAGGAATTCTAAGGGTGGTGGAACCATTGTCTGCTGCATTCCTCTTCTGTACAAGTGGTTTATTTCACACTTGCCTCAGACACCTGATTTTGTGGAGAACAAACAATGTCTACGATGGTCTTAGAGACTTATGTCTCTCACTAATGATGACATCGTTTGGTATGATCCGTCTTTGAGCAGTTTGGAGATTATTAATAGTTGTGGTGAATTCTCTAATGTGCCTCTCATTGATAAACAAGGAGGAATTAACTACAACCCTGCTTTGGCTCGTCGACAACTTGGGTTCCCCTTGAGAGATAAACCTAATAATACTTTGTTAGAAGGTATTTTCTATCAAGAGGGTAAAGATCCCCAACATTTGAAGCAGAAGATTATGCATGCTTGGCATAATGTGCATAGGAAAGGAAGATCCGAGGTTGGTCCACGCAATTGTGTAGCTTTGGAAGCTTACACTCTTTGGGTGAAGAAGAGAGCTTTGGAGTTGAAGATGGCGTATCCTTGTGAAAACCTATGTCTATGGTTGTGGTTGAGCCATTAACTCTCCCTAACCAAGATGTAGAGGAGTTGGAAGACACGCTCGCCAAGATGAAGCAAGAGAAGGATATGTGGGAAGAATGTTTCTGTGCTTTGAGCAAGAAGCATGAAGAGTTGAAGTTGGAGTCTAAGGACAAAGATGCACTTATTGAGCTACTTGAAGACCGAGTGACAAAGAGACAGAGAGAGCCAGAGGTTTCATCTTCTAGCATGCCTCAACCTTCCGTTGCTTGGAAGAAGATTGTTGATCAACTTGTCCTCGAGAAGACTTAGATGAAGGCTTCTTTTGGCACCGAGATCCGTCACATTCGGAGGAAGTACGCGCCTTCAGGCAGATCTTCTGATGTTGTTAGGGATCCTTAGGATGACTAGTCTCCTTTCTGAAATTGTACTCAGTGTAATCCTTCCAATTATATAAATGAAAAGAGATTTTTGGTCATATAAAAATTATTATAATTGTTGATATATATATATATATATATATATATATATATATATATATATATATATATATATATATATATATATATATATATATATATATATATATATATATATATATATATATATATATATATATATATATATACATATATATATATATATATATTTGCAAATGATATACATAATATAGTAAGTTCCTTGAAAACAAAAATAAATAAACAAGCATTGCATTTCATGCATCATTTGCATAAGCAGGTTTCTCTTTCGCCAGATGTCTCATTGGTGTTTCTTCTGTGCTTTAGCCAAGCTGACTCATCGGTACAACACCCGCGCCAATCATCTCAAAATTATGGAGCATCTAGAGCAAGAGAACAAAGAGCTGAAGGACGAGATCGCCCACCTGACTGCCATGATGGAGTCAGTTCTTGCTGCTCAGAGCCAAGCTTCTCCAACACCTGCAACTCCTCCTCCTCAGAGGACAGTTATTTCAGAGGTGGCTACCTCTACCATGCCTGCTACTACCGCTCATTTTACGCCCACCATGCCTGCCGGATTCCCGTGGGGAATGTCGTCCAACTTTATGCCTGAAGGCTTTGCGCCTACATTTGCTTCCATGTCGGCATCTAGCCCGGTCATATCTGCGCCACCTCCCGTTGTGCACGTCTTACCTCGGGTAGAGGACACCATTTATCACTCCGAGTCGTATGCGGGTCCGGATGTTTATGAGAAAATGGATGAAATGGAAGATCAGTTTCTTGAGTTACGCAAGGGATTGAAGACGCTAAGGGGTAAGGACTTATTTGGAAAGAGTGTTGTTGAGTTGTGTTTAGTGCCCAACGTCAAGATCCCGGTGAAGTTCAAAGTGCCTGACTTTGAAAATTATAAAGGGAACACTTGTCCACTCAGTCATCTAGTGATGTATGCTCGTAAGATGTCTACTCAGACTGACAATGATCAACTGTTGATTCACTACTTCCAAGACAGTCTGACTGGTGCTACGCTCAGATGGTATATGGGGTTGGACAGTGCAAGCATTCGCACTTTCAATGACTTAGGAGAGGCTTTTGTCAAGCAATATAAGTACAACATGGACATGGCGCCTGATAGAGACCAACTGAGGTCTATGTCTCAGAGAGAAAAGGAGACGTTTAAAGAGTATGCGTAGAGATGGAGGGAATTGGCTGCCCAGATCACTCCTCCCTTGGAGGAAAAAGAGATGACAAAGATCTTTCTGAAAACTCTGAGTTCATTTTATTATGTACGAATGATTGCTAGTGCCCCCAATGACTTTACCAAAATGGTAAGTATGGGGATGAGGCTTGAGGAAGGAGTCCGAGAGGGACGTTTGTCGAAAGATGAAGCATCGTCGAGTAAGAAATATGGCAGCAGTTTCAGCAAGAAAAAGGATAGTGAAGCGAATGCAATTTCAAGTGGGAGGTAGAGGAGGCCTCATATCAGAAGGAATCCACCATCCCGTCAACATCATCATCAAGTATCTTCAGTTATCCCTATATTTTCTAGTCAACACCAGTTCAACAACAACCACAATGTCAACAACAACAACCGCAACAACGAACAAACACCTACAACAATAACAATACCCACAATCATCATCAATAAAACTTTGAGAGGAAGAAGGTCTCTTTCGAACCGACTCCTATGTCTTATGCAGAATTGTATCCCTCTTTGGTTCTCAAGAACCTAATCCAACCAAGAAACCCGCCGCAAATTCTAGAACCACTTCCATGGTGGTATAAGCCTAAGCTCTGTTGTGCCTTTCATCAAGGAGCACCCGGACATGATATCGAGAATTGTTATCCGCTCAAGTATGAGGTTCAGAAGCTGATGAAGAGTGGAACGGTGTCCTTCGAGGACCGTGCACCGAATGTGAAAGAAAATCCTTTACCCGCCCATGGGAAGCCTTTTGTGAATATGGTGGATGGTTGTCCTGGAGAATTTAAGGTGTTTGATGTTCGTTTCATTCGGAGATCCTTGGTGCATATGCATAAGGATATTTGTTTGGTAAGTGATTTTGAACATGACCATGACGGTTGTATTATCTGTAGTATTAACCCGAGGGGTTGCGAAGTTGTGAAAAGGGACATCCAGCGACTGATGGATGAAGGCATGAATGGGCATCCCGGCGAACCAAGAAAATGATAAAGGTTCGGGAAAAAATTAGGGATTAAAAGTGAAAAGATTGTACACCCGGTAAGTTGAAAACCTGAAAAGGCAACTTAGGCAAAAATGGGTATCCCGGTGGATTGAAAACCCGAAAAGGGCGATCCAGGCAAAAGTTAGGGATTAAGCGAATGACTGCGTTCTGAGTAGTTCTGAATCTCATCTCGTGTCAATGACTGGAAACTTTTGAAGGAGAGGAAACAGTCCAATCACTCTGTCAGAAAGCTGATCATCTGGAGGATCTTGAAGACGAGCAAGTCATAGCAGAATTGGAACCCAATAGAAATCCATTTCACATTGCCATTAGATTAATTTCTGTTTTTATCTGTTGTGCGATTACCTCTTTCCAGGGATTGCTTCCTGATGTAAATGCCTATTCAGAGGCCGTTCAATCAATAAAATCATGTTATTCAGTATATCTCTGTTTTCATTTTCATTTTTCTGTTTTGTTTGCAAAAATGACGTCCGAATTTTTGATAAACATTGCATCATGACACATAAGAGCTTTATAGGTACATGCTTAATAAACATTTAAAATTGCTGTAAATTTTAAGTGCTTTGGATCGTCTATTCAGAACAGGTACCCTCGGGGTATTTCCTTAAAATCCCATGCAGATGATCGTGAATGTTTTTTCGCCAACAGACGAATTCGGTATCTTATCCCTGCAGAGCTTATCAGAGAGTTGGATTCTTCAATCCCCAGTAGGTTCTCACCATTGTTACCTCCCCCCAAGCGGTGGTTTCAGATTATACACTCCCCAGTAGAGTTGACAGTGCCAGACTATATATCCCCAACGGAGTTGACAGTGCCAGACTGTATCTTCCCAGCAGAAGCGGCTGCTCCTCAGGGTTCGATGCCAAATCGATGATCTCGACACCAGATCCATGGTCTCTTTCCTTGAAGCAGAATCTCGGTACCGTATCGGTGTTTGCTTCCCCTGCTAAGTCGTCTCTCGCAGATTATGGTTGCCAGAACCGCTATCGCTTTCCCCAACAGCAGGTTTTCAGTGTCGTTCTCTCCCCGTGGGGAATGTCGTCCAACTTTATGCCTGAAGGCTTTGCGCCTACATTTGCTTCCATGTCGGCATCTAGCCCGGTCATATCTGCGCCACCTCCCGTTGTGCACGCCTTACCTCGTGTAGAGGACACCATTTATCACTCCGAGTCGTATGCGGGTCCGGATGTTTATGAGAAAATGGATGAAATGGAAGATCAGTTTCTTGAGTTACGCAAGGGATTGAAGACGCTAAGGGGTAAGGACTTATTTGGAAAGAGTGTTGTTGAGTTGTGTTTAGTGCCCAACGTCAAGATCCCGTTGAAGTTCAAAGTGCCTGACTTTGAAAATTATAAAGGGAACACTTGTCCACTCAGTCATCTAGTGATGTATGCTCGTAAGATGTCTACTCAGACTGACAATGATCAACTGTTGATTCACTACTTCCAAGACAGTCTGACTGGTGCTACGCTCAGATGGTATATGGGGTTGGACAGTGCAAGCATTCGCACTTTCAATGACTTAGGAGAGGCTTTTGTCAAGCAATATAAGTACAACATGGACATGGCGCCTGATAGAGACCAACTGAGGTCTATGTCTCAGAGAGAAAAGGAGACGTTTAAAGAGTATGCGTAGAGATGGAGGGAATTGGCTGCCCAGATCACTCCTCCCTTGGAGGAAAAAGAGATGACAAAGATCTTTCTGAAAACTCTGAGTTCATTTTATTATGTACGAATGATTGCTAGTGCCCCCAATGACTTTACCAAAATGGTAAGTATGGGGATGAGGCTTGAGGAAGGAGTCCGAGAGGGACGTTTGTCGAAAGATGAAGCATCGTCGAGTAAGAAATATGGCAGCAGTTTCAGCAAGAAAAAGGATAGTGAAGCGAATGCAATTTCAAGTGGGAGGTAGAGGAGGCCTCATATCAGAAGGAATCCACCATCCCGTCAACATCATCATCAAGTATCTTCAGTTATCCCTATATTTTCTAGTCAACACCAGTTCAACAACAACCACAATGTCAACAACAACAACCGCAACAACGAACAAACACCTACAACAATAACAATACCCACAATCATCATCAATAAAACTTTGAGAGGAAGAAGGTCTCTTTCGAACCGACTCCTATGTCTTATGCAGAATTGTATCCCTCTTTGGTTCTCAAGAACCTAATCCAACCAAGAAACCCGCCGCAAATTCTAGAACCACTTCCATGGTGGTATAAGCCTAAGCTCTGTTGTGCCTTTCATCAAGGAGCACCCGGACATGATATCGAGAATTGTTATCCGCTCAAGTATGAGGTTCAGAAGCTGATGAAGAGTGGAACGGTGTCCTTCGAGGACCGTGCACCGAATGTGAAAGAAAATCCTTTACCCGCCCATGGGAAGCCTTTTGTGAATATGGTGGATGGTTGTCCTGGAGAATTTAAGGTGTTTGATGTTCGTTTCATTCGGAGATCCTTGGTGCATATGCATAAGGATATTTGTTTGGTAAGTGATTTTGAACATGACCATGACGGTTGTATTATCTGTAGTATTAACCCGAGGGGTTGCGAAGTTGTGAAAAGGGACATCCAGCGACTGATGGATGAAGGCATGAATGGGCATCCCGGCGAACCAAGAAAATGATAAAGGTTCGGGAAAAAATTAGGGATTAAAAGTGAAAAGATTGTACACCCGGTAAGTTGAAAACCTGAAAAGGCAACTTAGGCAAAAATGGGTATCCCGGTGGATTGAAAACCCGAAAAGGGCGATCCAGGCAAAAGTTAGGGATTAAGCGAATGACTGCGTTCTGAGTAGTTCTGAATCTCATCTCGTGTCAATGACTGGAAACTTTTGAAGGAGAGGAAACAGTCCAATCACTCTGTCAGAAAGCTGATCATCTGGAGGATCTTGAAGACGAGCAAGTCATAGCAGAATTGGAACCCAATAGAAATCCATTTCACATTGCCATTAGATTAATTTCTGTTTTTATCTGTTGTGCGATTACCTCTTTCCAGGGATTGCTTCCTGATGTAAATGCCTATTCAGAGGCCGTTCAATCAATAAAATCATGTTATTCAGTATATCTCTGTTTTCATTTTCATTTTTCTGTTTTGTTTGCAAAAATGACGTCCGAATTTTTGATAAACATTGCATCATGACACATAAGAGCTTTATAGGTACATGCTTAATAAACATTTAAAATTGCTGTAAATTTTAAGTGCTTTGGATCGTCTATTCAGAACAGGTACCCTCGGGGTATTTCCTTAAAATCCCATGCAGATGATCGTGAATGTTTTTTCGCCAACAGACGAATTCGGTATCTTATCCCTGCAGAGCTGATCAGAGCGTTGGATTCTTCAATCCCCAGTAGGTTCTCACCATTGTTACATCCCCCCAAGCGGTGGTTTCAGATTATACACTCCCCAGTAGAGTTGACAGTGCCAGACTATATATCCCCAACGGAGTTGACAGTGCCAGACTGTATCTTCCCAGCAGAAGCGGCTGCTCCTCAGGGTTCGATGCCAAATCGATGATCTCGACACCAGATCCATGGTCTCTTTCCTTGAAGCAGAATCTCGGTACCGTATCGGTGTTTGCTTCCCCTGCTAAGTCGTCTCTCGCAGATTATGGTTGCCAGAACCGCTATCGCTTTCCCCAACAGCAGGTTTTCAGTGTCGTTCTCTCCCTAGTCAGAGTCTCGGTATCTCGTCATTGCTAGAACACCGTGTGGCGGGTCATTTACCCACAGAATTCTTTGCACTGTGCATCTCCAGCAGCCTTGCTAGGGTCCAGAAGATGGTGATCATTTCCCCAGCAGATCCCCTTTGCCTCAGCTTGGGATTCTCCCTAGCATTTTGCATCCCTGCATGTAGAATCATATTGCATTGCATCCTCCCAAATCGCGTAGCATTTCCATTTTCATGGAGCATTACGCCATTGAAAAATTCAAACATACGCATGTAAGCATAAAACGTTCTTGGTATCCCAAGTGATAAGCCAAAAGTTGTTTCCAATACTCAGACTGAAGATTGTTCATGACTTACCTTTGTTATCCCCAGCAAGTGTCATTGGCCCATGCGCCGCCTCTATTATCGTTCCCTATTTTCTGCCGATGCTGACAGGCATGAAGTTTCCGGTATTCAGACCGAAGTGGCATTCAGGCCAATTTTCCGATATTCAGATCGAAGTGGCATTCAGGCCAAGTTTCCGGTATTCAGACCGAAGTGGCATTCAGGCCAGTTTTCCGATGTTCAGATCGAAGAAGTTTCCGACGTTCAGGTCGATGCAACTTATGTCATTCAGGCCAATTTTCCGATGTTCAGTTCGAAGAAGTTTCCGACGTTCAGGTTGATGCAACTTGTGGCATTCAGGCCAATTTTCCGATGTTCAGATCGAAGAAGTTTCCGACGTTCAGGTCGATGTAACTTGTGGTGTTCAGGCCAGTTTTCCGATGTTCAGATCGAAGAAGTTTTCGACGTTCAGGTCGATGCAACTTGTGGCATTTAGGCCAGTTTTCCGATGTTCAGATCGAAGAAGTTTCCGACGTTCAGGTCGATGCAACTTGTGGCGTTCAGGCCAGTTTTCCGATGTTCAGATCGAAGAAGTTTCCGACGTTCAGGTCGATGCAACTTGTGGCGTTCAGGCCAGTTTTCCGATGTTCAGATCGAAGAAGTTTCCGACGTTCAAGTCGATGCAACTTGTGGCATTCAGGCCAATTTTCCGACGTTCAGGTCGATGCAACTTGTGGCATTCAGGCCAATTTTCCAATGTTCAGATCGAAGAAGTTTCCGACGTTCAGGTCGACGCAACTTGTGACATTCAGGCCAGCCTCTCGGTGTTCAGACCGATATTAATAATCGCATATCTCCCGATGTTCAGATCGAAGTCATTTCCAGTATTCAGACTGATGAGCGGCATTTAGGCCATGGTTATTTCTGTGTTACCATTTATTTTGGTATCCAGGTTAACATTCTTTTTCGGTATTCAGACTGATGAGCGGCATTCAGGCCATGGTTATTTCTGTGTTACCATTTATTTTGGTATCCAGGTTAACATTCTTTTTTGGTATTCAGACTGACTCTCACCGTATCAGACGGATTCTTCTTTCAAGACCAGCTCTTTGCCGATTCTGACAGACATTGTTACTTCACTTCACTTCAGTGCAATTTTTCGGGCTTTTATTGTATTCAATCCCTTGATACCTCGAAAGCACGAAAGTCGCTGCTATCTTCTTTCCAGGTCTCCAGTTGATTGAATAGGGGCAGCTGTAATACCCCAAAATTTACCCTTCATTTTTCCCGAAAAAAAAAACGAAAAAAAAAACGGAAAACGAATAAATAAATAAATAAATTAAATAAATAAATAAATAAAAGAAAAATTTTGGACTTGTGCCTCTCTCATCTGAGCCCACAGGTCCACAAAAATCAGGTTATAAATTCAGAGTTTCAGTGAAAGAAAATTCATTCTATTCCTATTACCCTGGCTGAAGGAAAAAGATAGTGAGAGAAGAGGTAACAGAGAACTCAGAGCAGCCTCCAAACCCTGAAGGGAACTCAACTGCACAAAATCACCTCTGCCTCACATAAACCCTAGAGATTGTTTTGTAAACCTCACGAGTGCAACTCAATTTCAATAAGCTCTCCAATCAGGTTTGCCCTTATTCCCATTACCTTTATGCTCTTAATTTGGATCATCTGAATGTATGAGGTATGATGGATGAATTTCATTAGGTTTTTGCCCACGGGTTTATAATTATGTATTAATGTATAAATAATGCCTTGAATGCTTAATCCTTATCGTGTTTCACTAACCCTTTTGTTGAGTTTTTGTGAAGGCTCACATGACTTTTGCAGGGATAGCTCGCTGGATATTCCACTTTGCTCGTGGGATACCATTTGGGAGATTTATTCTGATTGCCTTGTTGGCACATTTACTTTATACATGTTTGTTTTGTATGTGTTTGTATCCCCGCAGGTAGCGCGGTTCCTTCGTCAAGGACTGCCTTTTTGCATGAGCATCCCAAACCCTAACCCTTCATTGATTTTTTTTTCTCCTAAACACACGTTTACTCCTTCTACTACAGGTGAGTAAGTCTCCAAAGGTCGAGCATCCGATAGATTGCGTAGTAACGTCGTTCGTCCAAAACCCAATCCATAACCCCGTAGTTAGCCGAACTACGGCTTGCTCTGATTCTCATTCCAGATGAGATACGTAGGCATAAGACGCGATGTCTTAGCGAGCACACATCCCCCCAACCCATAGGTTAGCTGAGCTACGAAGACTCTGATTCTCATATTCAGATGAGATACGTATGCAGTGGATGCGACATCCGCGCGAGTCATTTTCATTTAACCCTTTTTTTTAGTAAACAACATAAGATAAACTCACACCCTTTAGACAAGAACTACAAAAGTGGACCCCGTAGAGTACTACGGATGCGTAGGGGTGCTAATACCTTCCCTTCGCATAACCGACTCCCGAACCCAAGATTTGGTTGCGAGACCTTGTCTTTTCCTTTCCCCTTTTCAAGTTTACTTCGAGCGTTTCCTTTCCCTCCTTTGGGATAAATAACGCACGGTGGCGACTCTTCTGTCATTTTCTTTCGCCGGTTGTTTTTTCGCACACTGTATTTTTCAGGTTGCAACACTACCTTACAACAAATTGTGAAAAGGGCTCCCTAGGAGTACCTAGGATGTTTTGGGTGCTTAAAACCTTCCCATTTCATAACCAACCCCCTTACCCCGATCTTTGACATTTTTATTAGTTTTTGATTTGATAAAACTTCTCGGTTTTTTTTCGCTTTCTAACCTTTCCTTTGGATAAATAGAAGTGCGGTGGCGACTCGATTTGTATGATTTACTTTTGATTTAGTCAATAAATCTAAAGGTAACGAATACCCCACTACAGTGGTCAAGAGGTCCCGTCACCTACGACTAGCTTTGTGGTGAGCATTGCTGATGTTACCAAGGTGACCCGCAGT
This sequence comes from Lathyrus oleraceus, assembly GCF_024323335.1. Classification (NCBI taxonomy): domain Eukaryota; kingdom Viridiplantae; phylum Streptophyta; class Magnoliopsida; order Fabales; family Fabaceae; genus Lathyrus; species Lathyrus oleraceus. The sequence continues at coordinate 522,366,057 of NC_066583.1, read as the reverse complement.
GGTCGAGTGTTTGGGCTGGTATTCCCAAAAGATAAGGAAGAATTAGTTGTTGGAAAGAAGGTGGAAGTGCCTGTTGTAGATCCAGTTGGTGCTTCAAATGGTAAGTATGGTGAATCCAGCGATTTGAAGGCTAACGATGATGATGAGGTACTTCATTTGATCAAAAGGAGCGAGTTTAATGTGGTGAAGAAGCTGCTCCAAACCCCCTAAAAAATCTCAGTGTTGTCTCTGCTCATGAATTCTGAAGCGCACAGAGAAGCACTGCAGAGAGTTCTTGAGCAAGTGTTTGTAGAACATGATGTTACAGTGGATCAATTCGATCATATCGTGGCTAACATCACTTCTTGCAATAATCTTAGCTTTTGTGATGAAGAACTCCCTGAGGAGGGTAGCAATCATAATCTGGCTTTACACATTTCTATGAATTGCAAAGAGGATGCTTTGTCAAATGTGCTTGTTGACACCGGGTCATCGTTGAATATGCTACCGAAGTCAACTCTGTCAAAGCTATCATATCAAGGAGCGCCTATGAGGTATATCGGTGTGATCGTCAAAGCTTTTGACAGTTCGCGCAAAACAGTTATTGGTGAAGTGGACCTTTCAGTTAAGATAGGTCCGAGTGATTTTCAAATTACTTTTCAAGTAATGGATATCAACCCGGTCTACAGTTTCTTATTGAGAAGCCCATAGATCCATGAGGCAGGAGCTGCTACCTCCACTTTGCATCAGAAGCTCAAATTTGTGAAGAATGGCAAGCTTGTGATTGTTGGTGGGGAGAAGGCGTTGTTGGTTAGCCACCTGTCATCTTTCTCTTATGTTGAAGCTGAGGATGAGGTTGGAACTCCGTTCCATGCCTTATCTATTGCTGCTGAAAAGAGAGTTGGGGCACCCATGTCCTCATTGAAGGATGCTAAGAAGATTGTGGAAGAAGGCAATGTTGATCAGTGGGGGCGCATGGTAGAAGTCTCCGACAACAAAGGCAAAACTGGTTTGGGGTTCCAGAAAGGTTCATCAACTGCAAGGTCTGAAGATATGCAACTTAGCTTCCGTAGCGGAGGGTTCATTCATGGCAATGAACAACACTTAGTTGTTGTGCTAAAAGATGACGAAGAGGAAGACTACACCAATTTTGTTACGCATGGAAAGACTTGCAACAATTGGACTGCTGTTGACATTCATGTTATTTTGCGTCGATCTAAGTAATTGCTTTTATATGTTTTTAAAATGCTTCTCCTATGCCTAAGGGAGAAGTGAACATTGTTTGGGCATTTTTCAAATTGATCATTAATAAAATTAATTCTATTCATCCACACCTATAATGTCTTGTTTTTACTTTTTGCTTTATTCTGAAAATGGTAATCACAAAAAACATAAATAAACAATATAATTGTCCATCTGCATAATATTTGGTCACATATCCACTTCTCTAAAATCAAAATATCAAATCATTATGTAGGTTGGTTTCTAACCCCATTGAATACAATGATCATTCTCCTTCTCCAAATTTTGTAATTGCCTGTGTTCGAGGCCGAGGAGGAAAGTGATGAAGAAGTGAGTGATGAATTATCTCGTCTTCTTGAGCAAGATGAAAAGATCATTCAGCTGTTCGAAGAGCAGATTGAGCTAGTCAACTTGGGTTCTGAGGATGATGTGAAGGAAGTCAAGATCGGATCTCGTCTGTGTTCAGATGTCAAGAAGGGGTTGATTGATCTTCTTCGAGAATATTCAGATGTGTTTGCTTGGGGGCATCTGTAAGACCCCAATTTTGTCCCTAAGATCCCTCATGGCGTTATATCATACCATATCATTGCCTCAAGGGTCATTGTGCACCTTTGCTTGCCTCCTAGTGGGTGGGCTATCTTGTGAGTGTGGTTCTTGATCACCAAGCATGTATTGCATTTGTATATCATTGCTTTTCATATGTTTACTAACCAAAAGTACAAAAATATTGTCATCTAACCTTGGTGCTTGCAGATGAAGCCAACTAGGTCAAACCAGTTAAAATCAGCCATTGAGCAATGGATGGTGACCATTCTTGAAGAATTTGGGCACCATGATCATTTATCAAGAGTTCATATGAGTTATGTATCATTTGGGACCAAGATCTCAAGAGAAAGAGGCTTGGAATTCATCAGAACATGGCTCAGTCAACCAAAACCCTAGAAAAGTCAACTATGGTCAACTGTGCATTTAATCAGGAATTGGAAGGTGTGAGATGGCTGGAAAGGTCTCATTCATGTCCATATGAGCCTCATTTGACATTTCAAAGATCATCATTGAAGAATTTGAGGTCAGACAAAAAGTTTCCCAAAATAGAAATGACCTGTAATTTTCACCTGCCAAAAATGGAAAGTTTTTCTCCCCAAAATTACATGTCCAAGAATGCTTCAAATCAAATTTTGCCCAACATGAAAGTTGAAGATCTTGCTCTCACCTTTCCAAAAAGTCCAAGAACATGGATTTCTCATGTGTGGTTGGCAAGTTATGATCAAATCATTTTCAGAAAATGCCTAAATTCAAAGTGGCATAACTTTTGAATGGAAAGGCCAAATTGGATGGTTCTTCTTTGAGCAAACCCTATTTGATGTGTACTATCCAAATCCATCATCATATTTCACCAAAAACCTTCACATAAAAAGGTCATGTTTCAAGTGGACCATTTAAAAATTGGTGGGAAAAAAGGCCAAATTTCAAAATGCATGGAATTTTCACATGAAACCAATCCCATTCACTTCCAAATGCACTTTGTGACTTGCTTCAAAAGAAAAAACACTGTTCCATTGGTTCAAGCTATCAAAGGGCAAATTGGCCAATTTCCATAACAAGCTCAATTCACTAATCACTCCAATTTGGTTAAGCATGATTAAAGCATGGATTAAGTGATACTATAAAGGCCTAATCCTAACAGAAACTGCAGGATCAACAATCACAATTCAGATCAAAATCACAAAATCTCAAAATTCTCTCAATTTTCTCCATTTTCACATACACTTTTTTTCATCATTTCATCAAGAATTCATCAATGCTTGTGCCATTTCTTTGTTGAATCTTCATCTGCAGGTGTATTTGGAGTTCTGTTTGAAGCAATTGAGGGGAAAAATCGTGCAAAATCTCACTGTTGCAAAGCTTGCTCTTCCATGGCAGTTGCAAGATTTCACTGATCCAAGCACTATTGAGCTGAACATTCATCACCATACGCCTTCTACATCATCCTACACCATCTGTTTCACACGATTGAGCCTTGAAAACACCTGAATCACGAGTTGCACATCAAGAAGGTGAGTTTTCGAATCCTCTAATTATTGCAATCAACATGTGGTTTAGGTAGTGCCTTGGACATAGAATAGACTGGTGTTTGAATCGTGCGTTTTCATCAAATATTCACCAAGAAATCTTGATTTTAAGTTTGTGCACCAAAACATTTCTTGATTAGATCTTTTTGTATGTTGACTTCTGGATGATTTCCTTGCCATATCCATGATCCTTGTTGAAAGACGGAGAGAACCACATATGCCATGTGCATTTTTGTTAAAATTTGTTCATGTTCATCAAGAACATGAAGAACGCGATGAAGCTTCAAAAATTCTGGGCAAAACACGCGTTTGATCTTGTTTCTTCGCCTTTCCATTCAAAAACCTGTTTCCCGCTGGAATGGACCAATCACAAGGCGCCACTGCGTTTAGTGAAACGGGGCGTTTTGCCCCCTGGTCCAGTGAATTACGAAATTGCCATTCGCTGATTTATTTAATTCATTTAATTCATTTTAAAACTTAAATAATTATTTCATATTTTAACCTAACTTCTAAAATCCATAATTAATTCATTTTTTGTCCAAATTGCATGGGGATTTTTTTGCTGATCTCCAAATTTTCTCTAGTTTTTTTTAGGTATGATAATAAAAGTTATGCCTGATGTATTTTTTTATTTGCCTAGTGATCTTTGACATGTATGCATCATACATATGTTTTGCCATATTGATCATGAAATCTTGATGCATTATCCAAAATGAATGAAATTTTATAGGCATGTTCTTGACTCTTTCCTGGTGATTTTGGTATATAGTTTGCTATTTTTGAGTCCCTGGTTAGAGAGATATGATGTGATCTTCATGAGTGTGACAATGTGTGTCACACTAGGCTATGCTATGTTCATGATTTTATTTTTTATGCTTACACTGTGCCAATTTCCCTGAATTTTTGCATGTGATATCATATGTATGTCTAGTTTCACCATGACTTTGTGGATTTGATTGATCCATTTCCTATTTGATTGGGATTTTTGTTGGTTGTTTAGTCATTTTAGGGTTTTTCTTGAGTAGTTCACTTACATATCTTGTGAAATCCTCATCCCTTATCATATGAAGATGAAATTTGGTGGAGTGTTTCTTGACATGTTTAGCTTCACTTTGGCTTTGGTCCCATTCATTTCTCATTTGTTTTCACTGTTTTACAATTGATTGAAGTTGACACATGATTTGTGACCTAGTTTAGGTTGGTTTTTGCATGCCATGACTTGTTGATTTAATTCCCCTACTTCCTCTTGTCCAAATAGCATGAAATTTGACATGATGCTCATTGAATGTGTTCTGTTTAGACTTGAATTTTTGTGGAATTTATTGAGCTGTTTTGGTATTTGTTTGATTGTGATCATTCTGTTTACTCATATGTGGTTCACACTTGCTTACTTTGACCTAAATTGTGCATGAAATGAAATTGGTGCATTATTTTGATATGAGACAAATTGGACTCTCTTCTTAATTGAATTATCTTGGTTCTGATCATGTTTCACTTGCTGTTTTAAGATTTTTCCCTCCTTTTGACCCTAGGCTTGTCCTAGTGGTCTTACTTCTCATGTTTGAGTTTGACTTTGACTTTTCAGGTTAAGAAGCAAAGTGCTTTAAAGGAATTAATGCAAGTTGATTGAGTTGTTTCATTTGACTATTGTAAACTAACTTGTTTGTTTTGTAGGATGCTTAGCTCATTTGAGCTTTGAGCTTTGTGCTTTGCACATGTTTGATTGTACATTATCTGTTGGTTTTTACCTGCTTGTTTTGACCTTTGTGATTGGTACTGATTATATTTGATTGATTTCAGGTACCATAGTTGCTAATAGTTCTTTGATAACTTGCATTGCTTTGCTTGATAGCATTTGCATTGAGTTATAGCACCTTCTTCTTCATGTAGTCTGGAAGACCTGGCTTGTTACTTAGCCAGGCACCTGTCTGAAGTCCTCCTTAAGAGGCAATGTCTTTGTGTGTTTATTTTTGTCCCCAAGCAGGTGAAGTCTTTTTAATAAGGCAATTGGTAGACAAAAGAGATATGTAGCCTATCTCCTACTATTCTGTGAGTCACTCACCTTGCTCACACTACTTGTGTTAATGCATAGTGAGTAAAAGCCCAAGATCTATCGAGTCTAACTTGTGGAGAGAGTTCCCCCTTTCTGAACTCCCACACCTTTTGATATTCAATGCTCTCCCTGACCAGGGATAAGAGTGATGAGACACACCCCTCATATCCTTTCATCTGCTTCACCTTGGCTCTCAATGTCAAGGTTAAGAGCACCATTTAACCCATTCCAGTTGACTTTAAAGTCAAACCATTTGCTTGAGCCTAATTGCTTGGTTATAGTGTGTGATAAATGACCTTGCTTGATTATTTGCTTGATTCATATGTACATGTTTGCTTGCATGCTTTTGTGCATTTTTTATCATTGATTGTTCATTAGTGCATAACCACCATTGCATATCCTTGTGATACATTTGTATTGGCCCATTGAGGACAATTGTAAGACCATATTGATTGGCTTTTGTTCCTATGATTTGGAAGGGATAGAGTGTAAGACCAATTCATTGGTCACTCATATCCTCTTTGCCTAGTGCATTGTTTGTTTGTTGTATGTGAGGATGCAATTATAAGTCCATGTTGTTGGCATTTGTATTCCCATGATCATCTTGTGGAGGTTGGAATAAGTCCAGATAGATTGGCATCCGACATCCCTATTTTGTTTTGCTTTGAGGAGATTAGAGTAAGACCATTTATTGGCATCTGACATCCCCATTTTGTTTTGCTTTGTGAGATTGGAGTAAGACCATTTATTGGCATCCGGTATCATTGTTTTATTTTAGGAGATTGGTGTAAATCCATTTATTGGTATCCGGTATCCGCTTTTGTGTGAGATTGGAGTAAGACCATTGAGTGGCATCCGGTATCATCTTGTCTTTTATTTTACTAACTTGTTTTGCTGCTTTATTCCAAAGGACACACTTGAATCATCTTCTATATGATTTCAAGAGGTGAACCTCTAGGAAGTTTTACACTCCATCATCCATACCCTTTTGTTTCAAAAATCCCTTTTCACATTGTTGACTTTTCAAACTTGTATATACATGTTGTGCAAACATTCTCACCTCTTTCAAATTAGAAACTTGGACCTTAAGTCCTTGACTTTTCAAACTTCACTTTTGTTAATACTTCTTTTTGAATCAATCTTAATCATACTTTGACCATACTTTGTGAATACTCATAATCAATTAACTTCACCCATTCAATTGTTTTGTGGCTTTGTCCATTGTTAATATGTTTTCATACATTAGCCATAGGTTTCAATTCTCATAGTGGTTGATGTAAATCTCACCGCATCCTTAGTGAGTTGATTGTAAGTCTTCCATACTTATTATAGGGTTAACCCCTCACTAGTATGTTGAAGCCATCCTTGCATGGTGGATTGTTGGTATCGGTTGAGTTTTCTCCCGTTGAGAATGAAAAGCCTTAGTGCTCTTGTTTTAAAATTGAATCCACTGACAATTTGGAAATCTTTTAGCCGAACTACGGCGTTTTGATCCTTACCTTTGATGGAAGGTACGTAGGCAACGGGTTCATCCGTTCGAACACAAAAATAATTAACATGTACATTCTTTTCTCATCATCCCATTCATGTTTGCACAATATGTCAAAAAACAAATAAACATTTTTTTATACAACAAGTGTGAAAAGGGTTCCCTAGGAGTACCTAGGACATGATGGGTGCCTAACACCTTCCCATTACGTAATTTACCCCTTACCCCGATCTCTGATCTTTTCATTGGTTTTCTACGTGTAAAACTTCTTAGGCTTTTGTTCGCTTTTTAGCCAGTCCTTTGGATAAATAAAAGTGCGGTGGCGACTCTATTTACTTGTATACTTTGCTTATGATTTAATCAATAGATCATATAGCGACGAATACACCGCTATAGAAAAGTGGCGACTCTGCTGGGGACAGACATTCCTTGGTGGTATTGCCTACTTTTCACCCTCGTTGTATGATATTGTTATTTGTTATTTGACATATTTTTGTACAATTTGGGATAACTATATTGATTGTAATGTTTGAATTGCTTGATATACAATTGTTGTTTGCTTTGGTGATCTCTGTGAGATGAGTTCTATACCCGAACTCGAGTGCACTCTAGGATAGGAGAATGGCATAGTCTTGTTGACTGGTGTGGAGTATTCCTTAGCCAGTTGACTTGCGAGTCCATTCACTTGGTGGAGGTCATGTTGGATTAATAATGTCACACAAGTTATTTGTGGTTAGGCATTATTCTTTCAATCATGTGCCTTAGAAGCCAAGGACCTTAGTTTACCAAACCCATCTTGGCCTATTTTAGGACGTAGTGCGGAGGTCGTTCAGATGTAAGATCTGATGCGATTGTTACGCGATGCTACACTCATAAGAGTCTCTCTTGAGAATATTTTTGGAATACGAGTATTCGTTCCTCCGATAATATCCGAAAGATGGGATGATGATTATGGGAACCTCTGGTAGAACATGTCTGGCAGGTTTAAACCCTAGTACACTCCCTTTGGGTGGTTCTTAACCGAGACTCCATGCTCGTGACTCTCAGCAAACCCGTGATTCATGGTTGAGTCGTTCAGACAACCTTAATATCAATGGAACTTGGGTGTCGATAAGATGTAAACCATAATCCGCCAAAATGGATGATTGATATTAAGGATGTCAGAGCCGATTCATGTACCGTTAATATCAATGGAACTTGGGTGTCGATAAGGTGAAAACCTAAATCCACCAAAATGGATGATTGATATTAGGGATACAATGAGCTTTCCCATGACCTTTGTTTGGTGTGACTTGCTTGATCCTTGAGTGTGATTGTTGCATTCTTGCATTCATGCATTCATCTGCATTTCATGTCATCAGAAAAAGAGAAAATTTTCAAGGAACTTAAAAGGGTTTATTTGTAAAATTTTCAGACATGGAAAGACCAAAAAGGCATACGAAGAAGTACAGTTTCAGACAGCCCGATGTAAAAGAGTTAAGGAATCTGACATCTTATGTACTAGATCCCTTAGGTTTCAAAGCTCGTTATGGGAAGCTTTTGCCTTTGCTCACTACTCAGGTTGATGAGGGTCTGATGAGTACTCTAGCTCAGTTCTATGATCCGCTGTATCACTGCTTCTCCTTTCCGGACTTCCAGTTATTGCCTACCTTGGAGGAGTATTCTCACCTCATTGGGATTCCTATTCTGGATCAAGTGTCGTTCAGTGGCCTAGAGAGTATTCCATCTGCTCGAGAGATTGCCAGTTTGTTGCATATAGATGACGATCTGATTAAAGCTAATCTGACTACCAAAGGCGGAATTCAGGGTTTCTCTTCCGAGTTCCTCATCGCTCAAGCTACTTTCTATGGGAAGGCCAGGAGTGAGGATGCCTTTGAGGCTTTGTTTGTATTACTCATCTATGGTTTAGTGTTGTTTCCCAACTTCGACAAGTTTGTGGACATGAATGCTATTAGGATCTTCTCAGTCCTTAATCCTGTTCCGACTTTGTTGGGTGATGCTTATGTCTCTTTGCACTCCAGGAATGCGAAGGGTGGTGGAGTTATTGTCTGCTGTCTACCTCTGCTGTACAAGTGGTTTATTTCACACTTGCCGCAGACCGTTGCTTTCAAGGAGAACAAGGGATGTCTACGGTGGTCTCAGAGACTCATGTCTCTCACTAATGATGATATCTCTTGGTATGATCGCGTGTATGATACCGTTCAGATCATTGACTATTGTGGTGAATTCCCGAATGTGCCTCTTCTTGGTACATGTGGTGGGATAAGCTACAATCCTATTCTTGCACGTCGTCAGCTTGGGTTCCCCCTAAAGGATAAACCTGATAACATTCTGTTAGAAGGTGTATTCTTTCTGGAGGGTAAAGATCCCCAAGGCCTGAAAGCCAGATTCGTCCGTGCTTGGCGCAGTATTCGCAAGAAGAGTAGGAATGAGTTGGGTCCAAAGAACTGCATTGCTTTGGAACCATACACCTCTTGGGTCAGACAGAGAGCTGCCACTTACTTGATGCCATACGATCATCCGAGACCTACACCTTTGGATGTGGCTGGGCCCTCAACCCTCCCTATCCAACGTATAGAGGAGTTGAGAGAGGAAGATCTTTCGCATGCTTGGATCCGTGAAAGAGAGGAATTACTTCAGCAGCTTAAGGAGAAAGACGCTTTGATTGAGTTTCTCGAGCATCGAGTGATTGACGATCCGAACGATACTTGGACTTCTCTGCTTCCTCAGTCTTCTAAGTTCTGGAAGAGGAGGTATGATCAGCTTGCAAAGGAGAAAGCAGATATGGAAGCAGCCTATGAGAGAGAGATCAAGAAGCTGTGTACTTCTCGTCTTCCAGCATCCCGAGCTAATTGGGATCCATAGGATGTTGTTTTCCTTTTCTCTTTGTATTGATCAAAACGCTGTACTTCTTTGCAAATTATATTGAATGAGATGTTTTCCGTATGAAATTAAAAATGCTAAATATTCAAAAGTTTGCAAATAATACCCTAAGGGTTCCTTGATAATAAACAAAGCATACGCATTAGCATTTCATGCATCATTCGCATAAGCAGGTACCCTTGTTTCTGATCTTCCTGTCCTAACTCTGTGTTCTTCATTTATTTTGAAGACAAGCTGACTCACCGGTATTATACTCGAGCCAATTCTGCAAGAGTAATGGATCAGCTAGAACAAGAGAACAGAGAATTGAAAGAAGAGGTCGCCAGACTTGGCGCTTTGATGGAGCAACTTCTCGCTGCTCAGAATCAACCTGCTCAACCACCTGCAACACCTGTCCAGAGGACTGTGATTTCAGAAGTCGTTGCTTCTACTGTGCCTGCTGCCAGTACTCCTTATATGCCCAATGCTATGCCAGTCGGGTTCCCTTGGGGTATGCCTCCAGGTTTCATGCCTGATATCCCCGCTCCAACTTTTGCTCACATGCCGGCATCTAGCCCGGTCCCTTTTGCTGCTCCTCCTGTCGTGCATACCATGCCGAGGGTAGACGACCCCATCTATCATTCCGAGCCGTCTGAGGGCCCGGACGTTAATGAAAAGATGGATGCCATGAACGACCAATTCCTTGAGCTGAGGAAGGAATTGAAGACCCTTCGAGGTAAAGATCTGTTCGGCAAGTCTGCTGCCGAGTTGTGCTTAGTTCCCGGTGTGAAGATACCGATTAAATTCAAAGTGCCAGACTTTGAGAAATACAAAGGGAACACCTGTCCACTTGCTCACCTGGTCATGTACGCCAGGAAGATGTCAACCCAGACTGATAATGATCAACTGCTGATTCATTATTTTCAAGATAGTCTATCGGGCGTTGCGCTCCGTTGGTATATGAGCTTAGACAGTGCCAATATCAGATCCTTCAACGACCTTGGCGAAGCCTTCGTCAAGCAATACAAATACAACGTCGATATGGCGCCCGACAGAGATCAACTCAGGTCCATGTCGCAGAAGGACAAAGAAACTTTCAAGGAGTACGCCCAGAGGTGGCGAGAGCTTGCAGCTCAGATTACTCCTCCGCTAGAGGAGAAAGAGATTACTAAGATCTTCTTGAAGACTCTTAGTTCTTTTTATTACGAGCGGATGGTCGCTAGTGCTCCCTCTGATTTCACCGAGATGGTGAATATGGGGATGAGGTTGGAAGAAGGTGTCCGTGAAGGACGTTTGGCGAAAGACGAGGGCTCTTCTAGCAAGCGGTATGGAGCATTTGCTAAGAAGAAGGATGGGGAAGCACATGTTGTGCAATCCCATGGCAAATCAAGGAAACCTCCCGCTCAGAGGAAACCAGTACGACGTGCCGGTCATCAGCATCAGGTGGCCCATATTGCGCCTGTCTTCAAAGACAATGCTCAGCAGCATCAGCAATATCAACAGCAACCGTATCAGCAGCCTCAGTATCAGCAACAGCAACGCCCACAGCAACAGGCTTACCAGCCTCGTGGAAGCACAACCAATCAGGCTAATTTGAGTTATGACCGGAAAAAGATCAGCTTCGATCCTATCCCCATGTCATACGCAGAGCTTTATCCCTCCTTGTTGGAGAGGAAATTGGTTTCTCCCAGGGACACTCCTGCTATTCCTGCAAATCCACAGTGGTGGTATAAACCGGATCAGCACTGTGTTTATCATTCCGGAGCTCCGGGCCATAATGTAGAAAATTGCTATCCACTCAAGACTAAGGTTCAGGACCTTATGAGATGTGGGATCTTGAGCTTCGAAGATTCGGGCCCAAATGTCACCAAGAACCCATTGCCTGCGCATGGGAAATTTGTAAACATGGTCCAGGGATGCCCTGGGAAATATAAAGTTAAATATGTAAGTCATATTCGACGATCGTTGGTGGAACTACATCGTTTGTTGTGTCAATATAGCTATATGGAGCATGACCACGATAAGTGCCGTATCTGCTCAGTTAACCGCTTGGGTTGCAATCAGGTGCGCAGAGAACTCCAAGAGCTATTAGACGAAGGAACCATTGAGATTCTGCAGAATCACAATGTTGATGAGGACGAACCTGAAGTGAATGTTATATCTCCAGTGTTCAAATTACCCGAGCCTGTTGTTATTCGCTATGATAGCAGCAAGCCGAAGGCTTCTCCTTCCTTAGTGATCAAACCTGCAGGCCTCGTGCCTTATTCTTCTGACCGAGCTGTGCCGTTCAGATATAACCCAGTTGCTGTGCAAGATGGGGTAGAAGTGCCTTTGCCTTCAACTGCTGTAACCAACATCGCTGATGTAAGCGGGCTGACCCGGAGTGGTCGTGTTTTCTCTGCACCTGCTAAGGCCCCTGTTGCTTCTGAATCCGCTGAGCGTCCGGTTGGGACCGCTGTTAATATTCAGAATTCGGCACTTGATGTTGCCAGACCCTCCTCCGTACAAAAGACTCCCACTTCTTCTGTTGGCCCGAGTGGCATTTCGAATGAAGAATCTGATGAGATGCTGAAGCTCATCAAGAAGAGCGAGTATAACGTTGTAGACCAGCTTCTACAAACGCCATCCAAAATCTCCATATTATCCTTGCTGTTGCATTCAGAACCCCATAGGGAGGCTCTGCAGAAAGTCTTGGATTTGGCATATGTTGATCATGATGTCACCGTTGAACAATTTGACAGTATAGTTGCAAACATCACTGCTTGCAACACTTTGAGTTTCAGTGACGCTGATCTCCCTGAGGAGGGAAGAGACCACAACATGGCTTTACACATATCTCTAAACTGCAAATCTGATGCTATGTCCAACGTGCTGGTGGACACTGGATCATCATTGAATGTGTTGCCAAAATCCACACTCTCCAGATTGTCATATCAGGGTCCTCCTATGAGGCAAAGTGGGGTCGTTGTGAAAGCTTTTGATGGGTCGCGCAAGACCGTGATTGGGGAAGTTGATCTCCCTATCAAAATCGGACCAAGTGATTTCCAGGTTACCTTCCAGGTAATGGATATCCACCCATCATATAGCTGTCTCCTTGGCAGGCCATGGATTCACGAGGCTGGCGCCGTGACATCCACCCTACACCAGAAGCTGAAATTTGTGAAGAACAAGAAACTGGTTGTGGTAGGGGGAGAAAAGGCTCTCTTGGTTAGCCACTTGTCTTCTTTCTCATACATTGACGCAGAGGATGAAGTTGGAACCCCGTTCCAAGCTTTATCTATTGATGAACCAATTGAGAAGAAGTCTCCTTCATTCGCTTCCTACCGTGATGCAAAACTGGCCATTGAATGTGGTGCAGTTGCTGGTTTAGGGAAGGTGATTGAGCTTGAAGACAACAAATCCCGGGCTGGCATTGGCTACTGTTCTGGGGCATATAATGAGCAAGGTCTGTTCACGAGTGGAGGATTCATCCATGATGATCAACCTGAAGAGGAAGCTGCTGCTATCTTGGAAGAGGATGCAGAGGATGTGAACAACTTCGTTATTCCTGGTGGTGTCTGCCACAATTGGGTCGCTGTGGATGTTCCTACAGTCATCCATAGATCAGAGTAATTGTTCACTTTGTTTAAAACCCTTCTCCCATGCCAAAAGGAGAAGTGATGACATTGTTGGCAGCATATGTACAATGATGTTTTCATTCAATTAATGCATTGTCAAACATTTGTTTTTCCGTTTGTTTTCATTTTTTGCTTTTTTGCATGAAATCAGTGATCACAAAAAACCCATAAAAACAAGAATAAAAGCAACATTTTTTCATCTGCATAATGATTTGCTTGTTTAAATTCTAAAGTTTTTCATTAACCCAGAATCATTATGCAGGTTGATTCTAAAACCCATTGAACATAATGATCCAACGCCATCTCCCAACTTTGAATCCCCTGTATTCGAGGCAGAGGAAGATGATGTTGAAGGAATTCCTGATGAGATTACCCGTCTCCTTGAGCACGAGAAGAAGATCATTCAGCCGCACCTTGAAGATCTGGAAACAATCAACTTGGGGTCGGAGGATTGTGTTCGTCTGGTAAAGATTGGGGCACTTCTTGAAGAGTCAGTCAAGAAGGATTTGATCAGTTTGCTACGAGAATATTCCGATATCTTTGCTTGGTCATATGAAGATATGCCGGGTTTAGATACAGATATTGTGCAACACTTCCTGCCTTTGAAGCCTGAGTGCGTGCCTGTGAAGCAGAAGTTCAGAAGAACTCATCCAGATATGGCAGTGAAGATCAAAGAAGAAGTTCAGAAGCAAATTGATGCGGGGTTTCTGGTGACTTCTGTATATCCTCAATGGGTGGCCAACATTGTGCCTGTTCCTAAGAAGGACGGAAAAGTCCGTATGTGTGTTGATTATAGAGATTTGAATAAGGCTAGTCCGAAAGATGATTTTCCTCTACCACACATTGATATGTTGGTAGACAATACAGCTAAATTCAAAGTCTTTTCCTTTATGGACGGATTTTCCGGATATAATCAAATCAAGATGGCACCCGAAGATATGGAGAAGACAACATTCATCACACCTTGGGGAACATTCTGTTATCGAGTGATGCCCTTCGGTTTGAAGAACGCCGGAGCCACGTATCAAAGAGATATGACTACCTTGTTTCATGATATGATGCACAAGGAGATAGAAGTCTATGTTGATGATATGATTGCTAAGTCCCGAACGGAAGTTGAGCATGTTGAGCATTTGTTGAAGCTTCTTCAGCGTCTGAGGAAGTTTAGACTGCGCCTGAATCCGAACAAATGTACTTTCGGAGTCCGTTCCGGAAAATTGTTGGGTTTTGTGGTAAGCGAGAGAGGTATTGAAGTTGATCCTGCCAAGGTCAAAGCAATACAAGAGATGCCTGCACCCAAAACTGAGAAGCAAGTCCGAGGTTTTCTTGGCCGCTTGAACTATATTTCCAGATTTATATCCCACATGACTGCCACATGTGCGCCGATATTTAAGCTCCTTCGGAAAGATCAGTCTCATGATTGGACCGAGGATTGTCAGAAAGCTTTCGACAGTGTCAAGGAATATCTGTCTGAACCTCCGATCTTGTCTCCGCCTGTGGAAGGAAGACCTCTGATTATGTATCTGACTGTTCTTGAAGACTCGATGGATTGTGTACTCGGTCAACAAGATGAATCAGGGAGGAAAGAATCTGCTATATACTACCTCAGTAAGAAATTTACTGATTGTGAGTCTCGGTACTCTATGCTTGAGAAGACGTGCTGTTCTTTGGCTTGGGCTGCTAAGCGTTTGCGCCATTACATGATAAATCATACAACTTGGTTGATATCCAGAATGGATCCAATCAAGTATATCTTCGAGAAGCCTGCTTTAACTGGGAGGATTGCCCGTTGGCAGATGTTGTTGTCTGAGTATGATATTGAGTATCGAGCTCAGAAAGCTATCAAAGGTAGTATCTTGGCTGACCATTTAGCACATCAGCCGATTGAAGATCATCAGTCAGTTCAGCATGACTTCCCTGATGAGGAGATTCTGTATTTGAAAATGAAAGATTGTGATGAGCCTACACTTGATGAAGGTCCAGAACCTGGTTCCAGATGGACGATGGTGTTTGATGGCGCTGTTAATCAGTATGGAAATGGAATTGGGGCAGTGATTATTACTCCTCAAGGTTCGCACATTCCGTTTACAGCAAGGCTAACTTTCAAATGCACGAATAATATGGCAGAGTACGAAGCCTGTATTATGGGACTTGAAGAATGCATTGATTTGAGAATCAAGCATCTTGATGTGTATGGTGATTCGGCCCTAGTTGTCAATCAGATCAAGGGTGAATGGGAGACGAATCAACCAAGTCTCATTCCATACAGAGATTATGCAAGAAGGATTTCAACTTTCTTCACAGAAGTTGAATTTCATCATATTCCTCGAGAGGATAATCGGATGGCAGATGCGCTTGCTACGCTTGCTTCCATGATTGTAGTCAGACGGTGGAATGAAGTCCCCAATATTACTGTGATGCGCTTGGATAGACCAGCTCACATATTTGCAGTTGAAGAAGTGAATGATGACAAGCCTTGGTATTTTGATATCAAGAATTTCCTCCAGAACCAGGTCTACCCGCCTGGGGCATCTGCGAAAGATAGGAAAACTTTGAGAAGGTTGTTAGGCAGTTTCTACCTCAGTGGTGAAGTGTTGTATAAGAGAAATTTCGATATGGTTTTGCTCAGATGCGTGGATAGACACGAAGCAAACATGTTGATGACTGAGGTCCATGAGGGTTCATTTGGTACTCATTCCAATGGACATGCCATGGCTAAGAAGATGTTGAGAGCAGGCTACTATTGGCTGACAATGGAGTCTGACTGCTGCAAATATGTGAAGAAATGTCACAAGTGTCAGATTTATGCGGATAAGATTCATATTCCTCCGACACTTCTAAATGTGATTTCGTCACCATGGCCTTTCTCTATGCGGGGAATCGACATGATCGGCACGATTGAGCCGAAAGCGTCCAATGGACACAGGTTTATTCTCGTAGCGATTGATTACTTCACCAAATGGGTTAAAGCCGCTTCGTATGCGAACGTGACTAGACAGGTGGTTGTGAAGTTTATCAAGAACCAGCTGATTTGCCGTTATGGTGTGCCAGAGAGGATCATTACTGATAATGGATCTAATCTGAATAATAAGATGATGGAAGAGTTGTGCACTGAGTTCAAGATTGCACACCATAATTCCTCTCCCTACAGACCCAAGATGAATGGAGCTGTTGAAGCTGCTAATAAGAATATCAAGATGATTATCCAGAAGATGACTGTCACGTACAAAGATTGGTATGAGATGCTGCCATTTGCTTTACACGGATACCGTACGTCTGTACGCACTTCAACAGGGGCAACCCCTTTCTCTCTTGTTTATGGCATGGAGGCTGTTCTCCCAGTAGAGGTGGAGATCCCATCAATGCGGGTCTTGATGGAAGCCAAGTTGACTGATGTTGAATGGATTCAGAGTCGTTACGACCAGTTGAATTTGATTGAAGAGAAGCGATTGACTGCCATGTGCCATGGTCAGTTATATCAACAGAGAATGAAGAAAGCTTTCGATAAGAAGGTCAAACCTCGTGTATTCAGAGAAGGTGACCTCGTGCTCAAGAAAGTTTTGTCTTTCGTGCCCGATTCCAGGGGCAAGTGGACTCCAAACTACGAGGGTCCATATGTTGTTAAGAGAGCCTTTTCAGGCGGTGCTTTGATGCTTACAACAATGGATGGGGAGAATTTCACTCGTCCTGTGAATTCAGATACAGTCAAGAAATACTTTGCCTAGAAAAAAAAGTATATGCAAATGAAAAACAGAATAGCTCACTAAGTTGAAAACCCGAAAGGGCGGCTTAGGCAAAAATGAGCGTCTCGGTGGAGAACCCGCAAGGGTAACTCAGGCAAAAGTTAGAGACTTGTAAAAAAAGTATATTTGCATCCCGCCAGATTGAGTACCTCACCCTGGGGCAATCTAGGAAAAAATTAGGGATTTGGCAAGTAACTGCATCCTGACAGGACTTTCTGGTCACCAGCTGTCTACTCGTCAGAGGATTCTCGATTCGTCGTCAACTGAAGCTTCGAATACATCGAGATTCAAATTGGTAGAGAAAGGATCACTATGTTCAATGTAGCCCTCTTCCAATATATATCACTGATTTCAAATTTGTACAGATCTATGGAGTCTTGCTATTTGCAAGCTACCATTCCATCAAATAAATTTGAGCTTTTTATCCAATTATTTGCACTCTTATTTGTTTCAATTCGACAAATGTTTTGCATGTTTTAATTAATAAAATATCATTGTCTTAAACAAATCAAATTTTTCAAAATTGTTGTTTTAAACAAAGTGAATATTCACAATGTTGAAAGGATACCTGAGGATGTCTCAGTGCTCTCCCAAGGGCGGTATGATTCCCAACAGGTAAGACGTTTGTTCATATTCCTGGTTTGGTTGTATCCCTTTCTCCAAATCTTTGTTGGGGTTGTTCCTCAAGCAAAGTTGTTGGTGGGGTTGTTCCCCAGCATAATCGCAAGCAGAGTGTTGTTGAAGACTCAGTTTCTCTCCAGCATGGATGTTATTTTTGGAAGATTCAGTCAGTGGGTTAACATCCCCGTACTTTATCTATCCCCATCGCAGTCGCTAGCAGAGTTGTTGATTTCTCTCCATCCGAGTGTTGGTTCTCCTCAGCAGAGCAGGATTTATTTTCCTACTCAATGGTTGATTGGATTGGTATCCCAGTATTTTCATCCATATCTCACCAGCATTGTCTGCAGAGTGGTTGTTGTGGCAATATCGCCTGTTGAATCTCCTTCAATCCCCAGTATGGTTGGTTGACGGCTCTGTCATCCAGAGATTGGATTGATTTCCTGATTGTTTTTTATCCTCAGTAGAGTGCTTATATTGCAGGATCTACTGATGTGATCCTTCAGATGCAGTTCTCCCCAGTAGAGTTGCTTATGCAGTTAGATTCTACTTGGATGATTTTGTTCTCCTGCAGTGGTTTGTTCCCTGTTGTTGTTTGGGGTTGCTTGTGCAGTAATCCTTATTGTGCTGTGAACTTTTGTTTCTCAGTTGATGCTGAGATCCCTTGCAGATGTTTTGGGATTTTCTCTTGTTCCCAACAGATTCGTCTTGGTGGCAGTTTTGCCCGTTGTGACTTTCTGTGCCCTAATTGGGACTTTCGCTGATCCATCGCGCAGAGATTTGGTGTATCCTGATATCTCTTCTTCCCCTGCAGTATCCGCAGATCTTTGCTGTATAGCATGTGGATCTCCGCAGATTGGCTTTCCAGCTGGTTTTTCCCCTGGAAGTATAATACCGGGCGTGTGATTCCTGGGCTGTTGTGTTAGATATGTCTGTTTTGTCAGCATTCATCAAACATAAACACGCATATTCATGTATATTCATGAAACATTCAGATATTCATGTTGCATTGTTTGCCATATATCTCTTGTTTGTTGCGTCTCCTGCTATGGGTTTCATAGATCTCTTTAAAAGATCTCCCCAAGCGGATGTCGGGTTTTAAATCTCTCAATATAGAGTCAGCCCCGTAAGCAGAAAAAGTCTGTCTTTCCTTCTGCAGTTCCCCACCGAGATACTTCCTCGTGGATGACGGTTTCTTCCGTTTCCTCCCAACATATATATGGGGATGGATCTTCCTATTGAGTTATATCCTCATAGGACGTGTCCTGATTCAGTCTGTCTTTTCGGAATATTCCCGAATTGGCGTTTTGTCAAATGTCTTGTGCTTCCCAGTGGGTTGTTCCCCAGCGGAGTTTTCGGGCCACTACCCTTATACCGGTAGTTGTAAGTCCTATTTTCCTTGCCCTGTTGATGGAATTGGTGGTTATATACCTTTGGTTCCTCGGCAAGAGTTTGTGGTTTGTTATAAACCCTATTTTGTTTCCCGTGTGGATTTGTGGTTTCTTTCATCCCCACGTGAATTTGTGGTTATTCCCACCAGAGTATGGCTACTACCCCGTATTCGGTAGCTGTGAGCCCTATCTCTTTTCCCCTAGCAGAGGTAACCCTTTGTGGTTCGTTCTGGCTTTTGATGAATTTTCTGTTGTTGTGGTTTCATCCCTAACAGAGTTAGTATCTCCCTGTGGTGATTTTTATCCCCAGTTGAGTTTGTGGTCTTCTACCCCGTATTCGGTAGTTGTAAATCCCATGTTGTGGTTTTGTTCTCCCTAGTGGAGTTTGTACCTTGTGGTACAGGTGGGTAATTGCCGGTTGCTTGCAATTTTATCCCAGCTGAGTCTTTGGTTCTACCCAGTAGTCGGTAGTGTTAACCTCTTGTTTCCTCAGCCTGATTTTTGGTATTCTACCCCGTATTCGGTAGTTATAAACCCTAATTTCTCCCTTTTGGCAGAGTTAACCTTGTTGTTCATCCTAATCAATGATGGTTATTCTTTGTGGTTATCTTCATTCGTTGTTCGATGTTGATATTCCTCCTTTCTTCTGGGTAGTTGCTCTTGAGTAAGCACTTGTATCCCCAGTAAGTAGTCTTCTGGATCATTGCCGTATGCTTGCAATGTTATTCCTTTTGAAGTCGCCAGTGGGTCTTTTCACCGTTTGCTAGTGATTTGTTCCCCGGATCATTGTTTGTTTATCAATGCATTCCCAGCTAGTCCCTGTGGATAATTGCCGGATGCTTGCAATTTATCCCCAGCGGATCGTATTTCATTTACCCTTTTGCTCGGTAATGATTGTTGCTTCCTTTGATCAGTCATCTTTATATACCTAGTTTTGGTATCCCGATGCCTTTCTTTTCGGTCGATTTATCCTTTATTAACCTAGTAACCGGTTGTGGATAATCTTCCATGCGAGTGTGTTATTCACGTTCTGACGGTAATGAATAATATATCTCATGCACTCTTCAGTTGAAGCCTTTTGTGTTTCCCTAGTCGAGTAAGATTCGTTTTTTCCCTCTGTGGAGTCGAATATTTCTTTGTTGTTGGATAATTGCCGGATGCTTGCAATTTATCCTCTTTTGAGTTGTCTTTCGTTTACCCGGATGCTTGGTATCGATTGTCTCTCTTTTTGGTTAGTCACCTATCATATACTGCGGTATCCCGGGTGTCTTTTCCTTTCGAGTATATTATTCACGGTCTGCCGGTAATGAATAATATTTCTCATGCGCTCTTTAGTTGGAATCCTTTGATGATTTTCCCCAGCTGAGCAAGATTCGTATTCTTTGTAGAGTCGAATATCCATCCTTTAACCAGTTTGTGTTTTGGATGATGAGTGTGTTGGCATATATACCAATTCATGTTTTCGGTAGATCACCTATTATATACCTCGGTATCTCTGGTGTTTCTTACCATGCGAGTTTATTATCTACGTTCTGACGGTAATAGATGATATATCTCATGCGAGTATTCTTGTCCACGGTCTGCCGGTAATGGATATTATATCTCATGCACTTTTTGGGTTTGTGTCCCCATTTGAGTACGATTCGTTTTCCCGTTGTGGATTCGAATGTCCATCCTGTAAGTCGATTTGCTTTTTCAAGCCCTCCTTTTGGATGATGAGTGTTTTGGCATATATACCAATTCACGCTTCGGTCGGTCATCTATTATATACCTCGGTATCCCTGGTGCTCCTTCCTTTCTGCTCCCTACTATGACTGTGGTCCCCTGCGGAGTCAGATTTTCCTGAGTTTATGTACCTTTTTCAGGTCTTTCTCAGATGTTTGGTTGATTGATATCTCTCACCCTTATACCGGTCTTAGATATTCATTCTTCCTGAGTTTGTTACCCTCATACCGGTAACATCTCATCCTTTGGTTTCCCCTGGAAAGTCTTTTCTAGATTTCCCCAGCGGAGTTGTGTTTCTATTTGTGTCGCTGTATTGGCGTTCTCCCCAGTACATGCATTTTGTGAGTCAGCTTGAGTCTTGCCAACAGGAGTGTTTGCCTTTGGAATTGCTTCTTTCCCCGACTTGAGTCCTTTACTTCCCCAGTGAGGTCTCCAGTTTGATTTCTGTTATATCTCCTAATCAGAGTCGTGTCTCGCGCACGTCATGTCAGTTTTGTTTTTCCCACTTGAAGTCGTGTCCTGCTCACGCATTCTTTTTCTTTATTATCCCCAATAAGAGTCCATAAGAGTCTTGTTAGAGTCTCTGTACCTGGTGAGTGAATTACTCCGATGGATCGTCTTTTCTTCTGTGTGAATAGTATTCCCCACAGAGTTTGTCTTTTTGCATGCATACATTTGCATTATGAGGTCTCTTAGGGACCAAAATTTGTCTCATTACTGTTATTTAAGCCCATTCTACCGTGTCGAGATGAAGATTTCTAAACTTCACTTCTCCGGCTAGAATGACCTTAAATAGGGGCATCTGTAAGACCCCAATTTTGTCCCTAAGATCCCTCATGGCGTTATATCATACCATATCATTGCCTCAAGGGTCATTGTGCACCTTTGCTTGCCTCCTAGTGGGTGGGCTATCTTGTGAGTGTGGTTCTTGATCACCAAGCATGTATTGCATTTGTATATCATTGCTTTTCATATGTTTACTAACCAAAAGTACAAAAATATTGTCATCTAACCTTGGTGCTTGCAAATGAAGCCAACTAGGTCAAACCAGTTAAAATCAGCCATTGAGCAATGGATGGTGACCATTCTTGAAGAATTTGGGCACCATGATCATTTATCAAGAGTTCATATGAGTTATGGTATCATTTGGGACCAAGATCTCAAGAGAAAGAGGCTTGGAATTCATCAGAACATGGCTCAGTCAACCAAAACCCTAGAAAAGTCAACTATGGTCAACTGTGCATTTAATCAGGAATTGGAAGGTGTGAGATGGCTGGAAAGGTCTCATTCATGTCCATATGAGCCTCATTTGACATTTCAAAGATCATCATTGAAGAATTTGAGGTCAGACAAAAAGTTTCCCAAAATAGAAATGACCTGTAATTTTCACCTGCCAAAAATGGAAAGTTTTTCTCCCCAAAATTACATGTCTAAGAATGCTTCAAATCAAATTTTGCCCAACATGAAAGTTGAAGATCTTGCTCTCACCTTTCCAAAAAGTCCAAGAACATGGATTTCTCATGTGTGGTTGGCAAGTTATGATCAAATCATTTTCAGAAAATGCCTAAATTCAAAGTGGCATAACTTTTGAATGGAAAGGCCAAATTGGATGGTTCTTCTTTGAGCAAACCCTATTTGATGTGTACTATCCAAATCCATCATCATATTTCACCAAAAACCTTCACATAAAAAGGTCATGTTTCAAGTGGACCATTTAAAAATTGGTGGGAAAAAAGGCCAAATTTCAAAATGCATGGAATTTTCACATGAAACCAATCCCATTCACTTCCAAATGCACTTTGTGACTTGCTTCAAAAGAAAAAACACTGTTCCATTGGTTCAAGCTATCAAAGGGCAAATTGGCCAATTTCCATAACAAGCTAAATTCACTAATCACTCCAATTTGGTTAAGCATGATTAAAGCATGGATTAAGTGATACTATAAAGGCCTAATCCTAACAGAAACTGCAGGATCAACAATCACAATTCAGATCAAAATCACAAAATCTCAAAATTCTCTCAATTTTCTCCATTTTCACATACACTTTTTTTCATCATTTCATCAAGAATTCATCAATGCTTGTGCCATTTCTTTGTTGAATCTTCATCTGCAGGTGTATTTGGAGTTCTGTTTGAAGCAATTGAGGGGAAAAATCGTGCAAAATCTCACTGTTGCAAAGCTTGCTCTTCCATGGCAGTTGCAAGATTTCACTGATCCAAGCACTATTGAGCTGAACATTCATCACCATACGCCTTCTACATCATCCTACACCATCTGTTTCACACGATTGAGCCTTGAAAACACCTGAATCACGAGTTGCACATCAAGAAGGTGAGTTTTCGAATCCTCTAATTATTGCAATCAACATGTGGTTTAGGTAGTGCCTTGGACATAGAATAGACTGGTGTTTGAATCGTGCGTTTTCATCAAATATTCACCAAGAAATCTTGATTTTAAGTTTGTGCACCAAAACATTTCTTGATTAGATCTTTTTGTATGTTGACTTCTGGATGATTTCCTTGCCATATCCATGATCCTTGTTGAAAGACGGAGAGAACCACATATGGCATGTGCATTTTTGTTAAAATTTGTTCATGTTCATCAAGAACATGAAGAACGCGATGAAGCTTCAAAAATTCTGGGCAAAACACGCGTTTGATCTTGTTTCTTCGCCTTTCCATTCAAAAACCTGTTTCCCGCTGGATTGGACCAATCACAAGGCGCCACTGCGTTTAGTGAAACGGGGCGTTTTGCCCCCTGGTCCAGTGAATTACGAAATTGCCATTCGCTGATTTATTTAATTCATTTAATTCATTTTAAAACTTAAATAATTATTTCATATTTTAACCTAACTTCTAAAATCCATAATTAATTCATTTTTTGTCCAAATTGCATGGGGATTTTTTTGCTGATCTCCAAAGTTTCTCTAGTTTTTTTTAGGTATGATAATAAAAGTTGTGCCTGATGTATTTTTTTATTTGCCTAGTGATCTTTGACATGTATGCATCATACATATGTTTTGCCATATTGATCATGAAATCTTGATGCATTATCCAAAATGAATGAAATTTTATAGGCATGTTCTTGACTCTTTCCTGGTGATTTTGGTATATAGTTTGCTATTTTTGAGTCCCTGGTTAGAGAGATATGATGTGATCTTCATGAGTGTGACAATGTGTGTCACACTAGGCTATGTTATATTCATGATTTTATTTTTTATGCTTACACTGTGCCAATTTCCCTGAATTTTTGCATGTGATATCATATGTATGTCTAGTTTCACCATGATTTTTTGTGGATTTGATTGATCCATTTCCTATTTGATTGGGATTTTTGTTGGTTGTTTAGTCATTTTAGGGTTTTTCTTGAGTAGTTCACTTACATATCTTGTGAAATCCTCATCCCTTATCATATGAAGATGAAATTTGGTGGAGTGTTTCTTGACATGTTTAGCTTCACTTTGGCTTTGGTCCCATTCATTTCTCATTTGTTTTCACTGTTTTACAATTGATTGAAGTTGACACATGATTTGTGACCTAGTTTAGGTTGGTTTTTGCATGCCATGACTTGTTGATTTAATTCCCCTACTTCCTCTTCTCCAAATAACATGAAATTTGACATGATGCTCATTGAATGTGTTCTGTTTAGACTTGAATTTTTGTGGAATTTATTGAGTTGTTTTGGTATTTGTTTGATTGTGATCATTCTGTTTACTCATATGTGGTTCACACTTGCTTACTTTGACCTAAATTTTGCATGAAATGAAATTGGTGCATTATTTTGATATGAGACCAATTGGACTCTCTTCTTAATTGAATTATCTTGGTTTTGATCATGTTTCACTTGCTGTTTTAAGATTTTTCCCTCCTTTTTACCCTAGGCTTGTCCTAGTGGTCTTACTTCTCATGTTTGAGTTTGACTTTGACTTTTCAGGTTAAGAAGCAAAGTGCTTTAAAGAAATTAATGCAAGTTGATTGAGTTGTTTCATTTGACTATTGTAAACTAACTTGTTTGTTTTGTAGGATGCTTAGCTCATTTGAGCTTTGAGCTTTGTGCTTTGCACATGTTTGATTGTACATTATCTGTTGGTTTTTACCTGCTTGTTTTGACCTTTGTGATTGGTACTGATTATATTTGATTGATTTCAGGTACCATAGTTGCTAATAGTTCTTTGATAACTTGCATTGCTTTGCTTGATAGCATTTGCATTGAGGTATAGCACCTTCTTCTTCATGTAGTCTGGAAGACCTGGCTTGTTACTTAGCCAGGCACCTGTCTGAAGTCCTCCTTAAGAGGCAATGTCTTTGTGTGTTTATTTTTGTCCCCAAGCAGGTGAAGTCCTTTTATTAAGGCAATTGGTAGACAAAAGAGATATGTAGCCTATCTCCTACTATTCTGTGAGTCACTCACCTTGCTCACACTACTTGTGTTGATGCATAGTGAGTAAAAGCCCAAGATCTATCGAGTCTAACTTGTGGAGAGAGTTCCCCCTTTCTGAACTCCCACACCTTCTGATATTCAATGCTCTCCCTGACCAGGGATAAGAGTGATGAGGCACACCCCTCATATCCTTTCATCTGCTTCACCTTGGCTCTCAATGTCAAGGTTAAGAGCACCATTTAACCCATTCCAGTTGACTTTAAAGTCAAACCATTTGCTTGAGCCTAATTGCTTGGTTATAGTGTGTGATAAATGACCTTGCTTGATTATTTGCTTGATTCATATGTACATGTTTGCTTGCATGCTTTTGTGCATTTTTTATCATTGATTGTTCATTAGTGCATAACCACCATTGCATATCCTTGTGATACATTTGTATTGGCCCATTGAGGACAATTGTAAGACCATATTGATTGGCTTTTGTTCCTATGATTTGGAAGGGATAGAGTGTAAGACCAATTCATTGGTCACTCATATCCTCTTTGCCTAGTGCATTGTTTGTTTGTTGTATGTGAGGATGCAATTATAAGTCCATGTTGTTGGCATTTGTATTCCCATGATCATCTTGTGGAGGTTGGAATAAGTCCAGATAGATTGGCATCCGACATTGTCGCATTACGCGAAAAACCGGCGGGAAAAGAAAGAAACAACAGAGCCGCCACCGTGCGTTATTTATCCCAAGAGAGGGAAAGGAAACGCTCGAAGTAAACCTAGGAAAGAACATGGTCTCGCGACCAAAGAGAATGGGTTCGGGAGTCGGTTATGCGAAGGGAAGGTATTAGCACCCCTACGCATCCGTAGTACTCTACGGGATCCACGCACCAAAGGAAGGAATATTGGTTGCTAAACACTGCTCAAACACACGCACACTGGCTGAAAAGAGACAAAAGAAACTGACTGAAACTGACTCGGCAGGACATCGTATCCTGGGCCTACTTAGTCTATCAGGCATAGACATCAGAGTCGAAGTAGTTCGGACTGGGGAAACGACACATGCTCGCTAGGATATCGCATCCTATGCATACGTATCTTCTCGGACGAAAGAAGAATCAGAGCATTCGTAGCTCGGCTGACACGCACACAAACAAAAACAGGCAAAGGCAAACATGGAGCCCAAATGCCAATCACTGGACTTACATCAGCATCCGAACCTAAACGCACACAGGAAACCAACTGCCAATCGCTGGACTTATGTCGGACTCCAACCAGAACACACACAAGGGTGGTTAAGACACAAAAGGTTGAAAAAGAAAAAGGGCGCCCGGAGAGATCAGCTCAATCTCCTGCCTACATACTTCATCTGGTATGAAGATCAGGGCGATGTAGTTCCCCTACGCAGGGACAAGGATCTAGCCTAACCAGATAACAGAGGGAGACACAACACTAGGGAGACTACGACTCGAGCCTAGATGTTGTCATGCAAAGTCAACCCTAAGTTAAGGTTTCTAGCTAACTTGCACAGGAAGCAAGGGTCTCGATTGCAACTAGGGCAAGAGAAAGGGGAGGTCTCAATCGCAACGAGGGCGAGAGAAAAGAATTAGTGTTAGTGGTTAGTCAAACTCGGCAAGACATCGCGTCTCGTGCCTACGTATCTCATCTGAACATGAGAATCAGAGTTGCCGTAGTTCGGCTACGGAGGGACAAAGGATCTCGATTGCAACTAGGGCAAGAGAAAGGGAAAGTCTCGATCGCAACAAGGGCGAGAGAAAAGAAAAGGCTCGATCGCAACGAGGGCGAGAGAAAGGAAAAGGCTCGATCGCAACGAGGGCGAGAGAAAGGAAAAGGCTCGATCGCAACGAGGGCGAAAGCAAGCAAGTCAAACAAACAAAGGCACAGGTAGCACACACTATATGCACACAAGGGGCTCACACAAGGGTTAGGTTTTAGTCGAGGGGTCATATCAACCTCAACAAACAAACCTCTGGAATGGGGTGAGTGTTGCTCTTAACCTTGCCATTGAGGGGCTAAGGTGAAGCAGATGAAAGGATATGAGGGGTGTGCCTCATTGCTTCTATCCCTGGTCAGGGAGAGCATTTGACAAGAATGTGTGGGTTCAGAAAGTGGGAACCCTTCTACACATTAGATACTGACTCAACTGTGCAATTGCACAAGATCTTGGGTTTTTATCTATAATGCATCAACACAGTAGTGTGAGCAAAACAGAAGACACACTGAATAGCAGGGGATAGGCTGCTTATCCCTTGGGTTCTGCCAATTGCCTCTTCACTTAGGAGGTCTTTGACTCTATACAAGGACAATTTAAACATACACAAGCATTGCCTCTTAAGGAGGACTTCAGACAGTTTGCCCGGCCAAATAACAAGCCGGGTCTCCAGACTACATGAAGAAAGAGAGATCGTACCTCAAGCAAGTTGCTAAATAGCAAAGCAAAGCAAGTTCAAAGAACTTAAGCAACTAAGGGTACCTGAAATAGTCAAACTAATCAGTATACAGCTTAACAGTTAAAGCAACATGAAACAGTCAAAACAGACAGGCAAATGTGCAAAGCACAAGACCCAAATCATATGAGTCACAACACCTAAAAAGCAAAGGTTAGCATATGATATGTAATCAAACCCAATCAAATTTGTATGATCTTTGAGGCATTGTTGCTTAACCTGAAACATAAACTCAACATAAGTCCAAAAGACCACTAGGGCAAGCCTAGGGTCAAAAACAAAAGGGAAAGTCAAAACAGCAAACAAATAGTCAACCAAAGTCAAGTTCAAGCATTTAAGAAGCAAGCACAATTGGATTCAAACTCATATCATGCATCATTATCATTTTATAGACCAAAGAAGTCAAAACATGGCAAAAGGAAGCATACAAAAGGTCAACAGCAAGACCAAGCTCAAAAGCAAACATAATCAATTCCAAAAATCATGAAATAATTCATACTCAATCACAATCCATAACATAGCATGCATATGAAATTTCAGCTCAATTGGATCATGGGAACATAGTCAATTAAAATCAGGAAGTCAACATAATTTCAAATGTGCACAAAGAAGTCAACAAAACATGTGTCATCTTCAAAAAATCATAACAAAATGAAAACAGATGAGAAATGGATGGGATTAACACCAATGCAAAGCTCAAGATGTCTAGTATGCACAAATAAAATTTCATGATCATAAAATAAGATATGAGAATTTCACAAAGGATATGGCAAGATGTATCACATGAAGTCAACAATTGACTAGGCAGGGAAGAAAATTCTCAAACAAATAGGAAATGGCATGATTAAATCCAAGAAAATTCACACATCAACTAGACATATAAGAGATGGCTCATGCAAAATTTCACATTATTTGAAGGCCAGGAAGCATGTGAACAAAAATCATGAAATGGCATATCACTGGTGTGACACAAATTGTCACACCCTACTTCAAAAATTTATATCTCACAAACCACATATGATAAATGCACAAACTTTACATCAAAATGAACATGAGTGAGTGTAGATTAACCACAAAAAATTTCAGGGTCATTGGATGCATCATCATTATTTCACAAAAGGATTGGCAAAAGGTATAATTTTTGGTCACATGACAAGAAACCTAAAGCCATTTAAAAACCAATGATCCAAAAAAATATTAAAAATAATGATAAAAAACTAGACAATCATGTGAATGTGATGCAAAAAACCCCACTGGATTTGGAATTGAAATGAGCAAGTTGTGAATTTTCAAAGATGTGAACAAATTGGAAGAACATGGACAAAATAACATGAATAAGCAAAGTCAAACAAGTTGACCAGTGGCACTTTTGTAATTGTGCGCTTCATTAACCTAAACGCAGCGTTTAGGGAGACAGAACGAAATGTTCTGATTGGTGGCCTCCCAATGGAACAGTAACGAGGCCAATCAAAGTTCATGTTTCTGGGTAACAAACAGCTAGGGTTTCTACAGCAATGGTATTCATCATCATGCTCATCATAGCAAAACGAATTCAAACAAAATTATGCAAACCACATGGCAACACAATCATAATGTTCATGCAACATATAACAACAGCACACCAAACACGATTCTGGGAAAATTCTGGGCAGAGCTAGGGTTTAACATGAACAGCATGTGTTCATCAACTTCATCAAATCGAAATTTGTAAAACACCCAGAAATCAATAGCAAGCACATCAATGGCATCAGCAAACATCAGGCATGCATATTCCAAACATAGTTTTCATGAAATCAACAACATCAAAGCAAATCGATGGAAAGCAAGTTTGAGCATAAAAAGTGAAATCCAGATTTCTCAGCCATAACACAACCATTTTGAATGATACAAGTTGCAATAGACTCAGCATGGCAAGGACTACACAAAACATAGCATGGATTTGAAAAATAAAGGATTCGAAAATTTACCAATATGAAGAGCAGAGGAAGATTCAGCAGTTGTTTGGTCTGGATATGCTCAAACAGTTGAAGATTCTTCTTCCACAAGTTGAATGGTGAAGAAAGCTTGGCTCAATGAAGCTGAGAAACCACTCAAATCGGGTCTGCCATGGCTAGTGGTGTTTGAAGAACAGTCGAATAAAACCTCTTTCCAGTTGTGAAATGGCAATGGAAATATGCTTGAAATGATGCTTGGATGGTGAATGAACAAAGGCTTGCTCGAGTGCTGTGGAGGTTTTGGCCAGAAAATGCAATATGCAAAAATGCAAGTTGAGAGGAAATGAGAGTTTCTGATGTTTGCAGCTGCTAGCTAGGGTTGAGACTGACTGAAAATATGCATTATATTTGCTGTTTAACATCAGTTAATGGAATGGTAAACTTGTTTTGCTCATTTTAATCAAATTGCTAATTTTGCATTTTTGACCAAATGGTGGTATGTGGTAGCAAGTGCACGAATTCTGGGCCTTGGCAAGTCTCAAATGACAATAAAAACAAATTCCAAATGGCCAATTATGCTGAAAATGGATAAATCAAAAAGTCAACCATTGGTCAAACTTGAATTTTAATGAAACAAGTCAAAAAATGCCATTTTGATTGGCAAGGTTTTGGTGTATGAAATTTATATTTTTGGAAAGAGGAGGAAAAATGTGGTTTGTAGGAAAAAACCCCACCAATTTTGGCCAAAGGAATCATGAGATATGGCCTTTTGAAGTTCACAAATTTTTGAAATTGAATTGATCATATCTTGACAACCATTCATGGGATTTGGGTGTTCTTGGACTTTTTGAAAATGGGAGAACACGATCTTCAACTTTCATGTTGGGCAAAAATTCATTTGGAGCTTGTATCATGATGTAAGTTTAAGATCAAGAAGTTTCCATTTTTGGCAGTTAAAATTACAGGTCCAGTTTCTATTTTTGGAAATTTTATGATTGACTTCAAATTCTTCAATGATGTTGATTGCCATGATATATGAGGCCTATTGGGACATGAATAAGCTCTCTCAAACCAAATCCATCCATCAAAACCACAAAATCAACCACAGTTGACCAACTTTGACTTTCTAGGGTTTCTGACTGTCTGTGCATGAACTGATGACTTCTGATCATCCAACCCTTGACTTAAACACTTCAAATGGACCTCCAAGTCATGTGAACATTTTGGACCAAACCTAGGGCCCTGGCTCCTTGAGAAACACCCTTGCTTGATTGGTTGACTGATCTCCTGATCAGTTTGACCTAATTCTTGACTTGCTTGCTCTTGAGGCAACTGGGGACAATGCAATGCTATGCAATGGATCATGATATGCTATGACCTAATATGAAATGGTATGTACAATGATAGGTGCAAATTTGAGGTGCTACAGCTGCCCCTATTCAATCAGCTGGGAACCCGAACGGATGATAGCAGCGGCTGTCAGACTTTCAGGGTAAACAGGGATTGAATACAAAAGAACCGTAGAATTTGCACAATACAGGGATCCAATAATGGAAACGTCCACTGGGATCTGATGCTTATTACTGGATATTTTTGTTTGTTTTTTTTGTTTTTTTTTTTTTTTGTCTTCAAAGGGTACGGCCACATCCAGACATCACAATGACGATGAATGGGAAAAGAAATCACAACTAGATGCCAACGGACAACTAGGAAAAACTCAGCGTTTACCGGAACCAACGGAGAGGTAAATCCACAAGGGGACAGGTACAACTAGACGTCATAGGACGAATAGGAAGACTCACGTTTATCGACACCAACGGAGAGGAGGAAAACTCAGCCAGACGTCATAGGACGAAAGGGAGACTCACGTTTATCGACACCAACGGAGAGGAGGAAAACTTCAACCAGACGTCATAGGACGAGAGGTAGACTCACGTTTATCGACACCAACGGAGAGGAGGAAAACTTCAACCAGACGTCATAGGACGAAAGGGAGACTCACGTTTATCGACACCAACGAAGAGGAGGAAAACTTCAACCAGACGTCATAGGACGAGAGGTAGACTCACGTTTATCGACACCAACGGAGAGGAGGAAAACTTCAACCAGACGTCATAGGACGAGAGGTAGACTCACGTTTATCGACACCAACGGAGAGGAGGAAAACTTCAACCAGACGTCATAGGACGAGAGGTAGACTCACGTTTATCGACACCAACGGAGAGGAGGAAAACTTCAACCAGACGTCATAGGACGAGAGGTAGACTCACGTTTATCGACACCAACGGAGAGGAGGAAAACTTCAACCAGACGTCATAGGACGAGAGGTAGACTCACGTTTATCGACACCAACGGAGAGGAGGAAAACTCAGCCAGACGTCATAGGACGAAAGGGAGACTCACGTTTATCGACACCAACGGAGAGGAGGAAAACTTCAACCAGACGTCATAGGACGAGAGGTAGACTCACGTTTATCGACACCAACGGAGAGGAGGAAAACTCAGCCAGACGTCATAGGACGAAAGGGAGACTCACGTTTATCGACACCAACGGAGAGGAGGAAAACTCAGCCAGACGTCATAGGACGAAAGGGAGACTCACGTTTATCGACACCAACGGAGAGGAGGAAAACTCAGCCAGACGTCATAGGACGAAAGGGAGACTCACGTTTATCGACACCAACGGAGAGGAGGAAAACTTCAACCAGACGTCATAGGACGAGAGGTAGACTCACGTTTATCGACACCAACGGAGAGGAGGAAAACTTCAACCAGACGTCATAGGACGAGAGGTAGACTCACGTTTATCGACACCAACGGAGAGGAGGAAAACTTCAACCAGACGTCATAGGACGAGAGGTAGACTCACGTTTATCGACACCAACGGAGAGGAGGAAAACTTCAACCAGACGTCATAGGACGAGAGGTAGACTCACGTTTATCGACACCAACGGAGAGGAGGAAAACTCAGCCAGACGTCATAGGACGAAAGGGAGACTCACGTTTATCGACACCAACGGAGAGGAGGAAGACTTCACTAGGGAAGGGTGGGCGACGTTATGAACATCGCAAGAGGCTGTTTACCGACATCAAAAGAAGACCAGACACTTACGCATGACTGGAAATCACCGAAGGATGGTGTTTACCGACACCAAAGAAGACCAGACACTTACGCATGACTGGAAATCACCGACGGATGGTGTTTACCGACACCAAAGAAGACCAGACACTTACGCATGACTGGAAATCACCGAAGGATGGTGTTTACCGACACCAAAGAAGACCAGACACTTACGCATGACTGGAAATCACCGAAGGATGGTGTTTACCGACACCAAAGAAGACCAGACACTTACGCATGACTGGAAATCACCGAAGGATGGTGTTTACCGACACCAAAGAAACAACACACGCGGGTGCTGACGGGATACTGACATCCACAAGATGACAGGGCAAGGCTGAACACTTGCAGGGGGTATCACTGGGGAACAAGGTCACAACAGCGAGCAAACAGGAAGGAACACCAAGAATACCGAGTTGTAGGTATGAAACGGGTGACCGACCAAAGCGTGAATTGGTTTGTTTTCCAAAACACCCAACATCCTGAAGAGGGCTAGAAAAGCAGTCTTGTTAAAGGATGGACATTCGATTCCGCAAGGAATACGAATCTTACTCTGCTGGAGATAACAAATCGAAAGATTGACCAACGAGTGCATGAGATATATTATCTATAGCCGTCAAAACGTAGATAATACACTCGCATGGAAGATTATCCATAACCGGGTTGTAGGTTGTTAAATGGATAAACGACCGAAAAGAAAGGCATCAGGGTACCAGGACTAGGTATGCAAAAGATGACCAATCAAAAGAGGATAAAGTTGCTAACTCGGAGCAAGTATCCAAAAGGAAGGGGAAGACCCAATGGGGACAATACTGCTTGATCAAGGCAAGTATCCAGAGGGGAAAGAATATCAATACTGCAAACTTGGTATTGATAACTGCAAAGAGGGGATTACATCTACCGGTTTGTAGGCAGAAAACCACAGAAAAGTAATCGGTCATCGATAGGATGAGCACAAAGGGTTAACTCTGATAGGGGATGAAAAGTGGGATTTTACAACTACCAGCTAGTGGGTAGAAAACCACAAAGATAGGACTTACAACTACCGGTTCGTAGGTAGAGGCCAATGGAAGAGTAACCAGTCATCATCGGGATGAGCACAAAGGGTTAACTCCACCAAGGGGAGAAAGTGGGATTTTACAACTACCAGCTAGTGGGTAGAAAACCACAAAGATAGGACTTACAACTACCGGTTCGTAGGTAGAGGCCAATGGAAGAGTAACCAGTCATCATCGGGATGAGCACAAAGGGTTAACTCCACCAAGGGGAGAAAGTGGGATTTTACAACTACCAGCTAGTGGGTAGAAAACCACAAAGATAGGACTTACAACTACCGGTTCGTAGGTAGAAGCCAACAAATTCCGCTGAGGATAAGATGAATGAGTGCCGGTTAGTGAGCGACTATTCATTTATGCCCCAGGGAAGTATAGGAGACAGCCAACGAGAAGCCAATTTAGGATCGATCCAAAAAGGCAGACTGAAGCAAGACTCATCCTAATGAGGAAAGAACTCAATAGGGAAAACCCATCCCGTGTAGAGAGGGAACGGAAGCAACCGTCATCCACGAGGATGTATCTCAGTGGGGAAATGGCAGGAAAGGATTGACACTTTCTGCTTAAAGGGTAGACTCTACATGGAGAGATCAGACACGCCCATCTCTGCTAGGAAAATCTACTTGAGAGATCCATATCACCAAATAGCAGGAGACAACAATCAACAGATATCCGGCAACAGCTGCAACATGAGTATCTGAATGCTATGATTATGCATGTATGCATTCTACCTAAAATGTATGATGAATGCTGACAAACAGACATGCTCAAACCACAGGTCCGGGAATCAACCGTCCGGAGAGAAGACCAAAGCCACCAGAGAGCAAAGAAAATCCACTGGGGACTGGGATATCAGGGAACACTTATCCTGCAGGGGAGGAAGGCCACCGGAGGCTTCCGGAGGGATCGTCGGTCACAACCGGAGAAAAGAGTTCAACATACAGGCGGATGCGCCACAACAACTCGTGATGAAAATCAGAGATACCGAGAAGCAACCAGATTTCTGATGAGAAATACAAAAGCATTGACAAAGCTCCTCGTGCAAACAACTCCGCTGAGGGATCTATCTGAGAGAATGTCGGATTACTGGGATGTCAATCCTCCAAGTACTGAATCTTCCAAGAAAAGCACCCATGCTGGGGGGAGAAGACTGCTCTGCTGGAGAGGCGAACGTTGAAGTCTTCAGTAAACACTCTGCTTGGGGAACTGCCCCACAAAAGTATTTCAAAAGCAACCTTGGTGTGAATGCCCCACGGTAGGGCTCAACCAAACCTATACTGGAAATGCCCCCCGATAATGTCCGAAACAGCAAACTTGCTGGGGATGCCCCACGATAGGGCTCAAGCAGCACTCTACTGGGGATGCCCCACAATAGAGCTAACAGGGATTTGGAGGAAGAATCTGTACCGCCGGGAACATGAAGATGAACAACTTCAAACAACACTGCATCGGGCAACTTCACTGAGGAGAGACCATACGAGGTTCTGTAGGACAAAGATACAGTCATGCTCGAGATACGAACAATTGTCTTACCTGTTGGTAATCATACCACCCTCGGGAGAGCACTGTGGGTCTCCTAAGTATCCTTCCATCATTGTGAACGTTCACTTTGTTTAAGAACAATTTTTTGTGAAAAATTTGTTTATTTTGAAAACAATGATACTTTATCAATTAAACATGCAAAACATTTGTTGAGTTGAAACAAATAAGAGTGCAAACAATCGGCTAAAAGCTCAAATTGATGTGATGGAATGGTAGTCTGCAAAGGGCAAGACTCCATAGATCTGTACAAGTTTGAAATTGGTGATATATATTGGAGAGGGCTACATTGAACATAATGACCTTTCCTCTACCATTCTGAATTTTCGATGTATTCGGAGCTTCAGTCGACGACGAATCGAGAATCCCTGACGGATGACAGATATAGAGCACAGTCTTGTCAAGATGCAGTTACTTGCCAAATCCCTAATTTTTGCCTAGATTGCCCCAGTGTGAGGTGTTCAATCTAGCGGGATGCAAATTCTTTTTTTTTCAATGTCTCTAACTTTTGCCTGGATCGCCCTTTCGGGTTTTCAATCCACCGAGACGCTCCTTTTTGCCTAAGTCGCCCTTTGGGGTATTCGACTTATCGAGCTGTTTTGCTTTTTTTTCTTTTAGGTGAAGTATTTCTTGACTGCATCAGAATTCACAGGACGAGTGAACTTCTCCATCCATTGTTGTAAGTGTCGAAACATTGCCTGAAGAGGCTCTCTTGTCAACACATGGACTTTCATAGCTTGGAGTTCACTTGCCCCTGGAATCGGGCACGAAAGACAAGACTTTCTTGAGCACAAGGTCCCTCGGAACACACGAGGCTTGATCTTCTTATCGAATGCTTTCTTCACTCTCTGCTGATATAACTTGACCATGACACATGGCAGTTGATCTTTTCGTTCTTTCCGTCGAATTCAGCATTAGTCAACTTGGGACTTTGAGGGTGCTATCTTTCTTTTGTTTTTTTTCTTTTGATTTTGCTTTTGATTTTGCTTTCTTTTGATTTCTTTTGATTTTGCACCCTCCTCTTTCTTTTTTCTTTTTTTCTTTTTTTTTTCTTTTTTTTTTTTGATAATGCCCCAGTTGGCTGTTCTGCTGATTCTCGAGATGCAGCTGAGTGTGATCTTCTTTTCTCGCTCAAGAAGTCAGGAAATCTCGTCAGGAATCCCTTCAACATCATCTTCTTCCGCTTCGAATACAGGGAATTCAAAATTGGGAGATGACGTCCGATCACTATGTTCAATGGGTTTAAGAAACAACCTGCATAATGATTTTGATATGAAAAGCTTTTTGAAAATCAAACAAGACAATCGTTATGCAGATGAAAAGATTGCTTTTATTCTTGTTTTTTAAAGGTTTTTTGTGATCACCAATTTCATGCAAAAAACGAAAAGGGAAAACAATTGGAAAAACAAATGTTTTAACATGAATTTATTTGAATGAAAATATCATTGCACAAAATGTTTCCAACAATGTCATCACTTCTCCTTTTGGCATGGGAGAAGGGTTTTTAAACAAAGTGATTATTACAAAGACTTATGAACAGACTGTAGGAAAGCCCACAGTGACCCAATTGTGATAGATCCCACCGGGGATGACAACTGTCAGTATCTCTTGCATTAGTAGCTTCTGCTTTCTGAACAACCCTTCTGAAGAAAAAGTCGGCGCCAGCCCAGGACTTGTTATCTTCAGGCTCGATTAGCATTGGGACCTAAGTCTTCCAAAATCAGAATACCTGACCTCACAAGGTCTTGAACCTTCATCTTCAGCTGGAAACAACTGTCCACATCATGACCAGGAGCACCCGAGTGATACACACAATGCTGTTCAGGCCTATACCACCACCGAGGGTTGACGGGTATGGGCGGCGGGTCTCTGGGAGTGATCAAGTTCCGCTCTAACAGAGAGGGATACAGTTCGGCGTAGGACGTGGGGATTGGATCAAAAGTGATCTTCTTCCTCTCATTACTTGTACTGGCTTGATTTCCATTGTGAGGCTGGGAAGCCTGCTGCTGAGGACGATATTGTTGACGCTGATGCTGCTGAGCTGGTCTTCTCTGTTGTTGTTGAGTTTGAGTTGCTGGGATAGTCACAGCAGCAGCCTGACGATACTGTCCTCTGTTTGCACTCCTCCGACGGTGCACAGCATTTGTTTCAATCTCTCCCCTTTTGGATGCCCCAGAGGATATCTTCTTAGAACTGGAAGAACTTGAAGAGCCAGGATGGCGAACCGGAGCGCGGGTTGTTCTGACATTAACAGTCTCTGCAGCAAGAGGCTGTTCACTGATTCTGATCCCCTCCTCAATTCATCACCCACGGCATAATCATTGACGAGAATAGTGACAGCAGCATTCTCATGAACGGGTACATCCACTGGTGGAGTACGGCGGACCGGTGAAATCACGGCTTCCAGTCTCTGGGCTAAGGCACGCAGCTCCTCTTGCCCCTGAACAACTCCTTGCATCATCGTCATGAACTGGGCCATGTTCGCCCTCATCTCAGCTAACTCAATCTGAACCTGATCCATACTTCTTTGGTGATTGAGTCTGGTCGCGGTGCGGACGATGATCAACAACCCTGTCTCAGTCAAAACCCAAAGTGAGAAGTCACTCCCAAGCATGTCTGTAATGCAAGGATGGTATGTACATGATATGCGTATGATGCGGATGCTATTTTATTATGAATGATCCCGAAAAGGATATGCGTATGCGTGTTAACTCTTTTTTCATTTTCATGCATTACTATCTTTTGGAAAATAAACATGCTATGATGCAAATGATGGAGCCAAGACTGGCAGGAACTGGCATCTGAGGAACCATCTGAAACCCCAAAGTCATCTGAGGAGCTGGCATTTGAACCCAAGTCTGGAGAACTGAGTCACCATCTGAGCGAGTACCCTCAAATTCAGCCCAGGGATCCGAAATAAACGGAACCCTCTGATCAATACCAGGGTCAAACCTCCGGCGTCCAGAAATATAACTCGTAGTCACCATCAGTACCAGGAGTCACCAACTGTACCTGTTAAAATGATCAAACCCTTCCCCACTCACGGGTGTCGTCTAGGCCAGGGTAAGGTCGAGAGAAACGCAGCATAAATAACCTTTCGCAGAATATCATCCTGTGCACACCCGATGTATGCACCGATAATATCCCACCAGGGTCTGAACTGCTCGTGATATCAATGTTCCGCTAAGTGGCGCAATACCACCCGCTTCCCATGAATCACTCTATTCCTAGGTTTCCTAGATTTCACTCATAGCCTGGGTATTGGGCCTTTTACCTCAAGTAACTCCCACCCCAAACAGAGAAACACAAACAGCACAACAGATGAAATATGAATGAATGCAAACATTTAATGCAAATAATAAATGCAAACAGTAAATGCACATATATACAATGAATGCAATAAATAACAGCAAAAAGCAACCAAAGCCCTAACCTAGAGAGCGCTAGGAGAGACTCGCTCAGGGAAGATGGACCAGCATAGGTCAACTTCTCTAGATCCCCAGCAGAGTCGCCAGCTGTCGCATTACGCGAAAAACCGGCGGGAAAAGAAAGAAACAACAGAGCCGCCACCGTGCGTTATTTATCCCAAGAGAGGGAAAGGAAACGCTCGAAGTAAACCTAGGAAAGAACATGGTCTCGCGACCAAAGAGAATGGGTTCGGGAGTCGGTTATGCGAAGGGAAGGTATTAGCACCCCTACGCATCCGTAGTACTCTACGGGATCCACGCACCAAAGGAAGGAATATTGGTTGCTAAACACTGCTCAAACACACGCACACTGGCTGAAAAGAGACAAAAGAAACTGACTGAAACTGACTCGGCAGGACATCGTATCCTGGGCCTACTTAGTCTATCAGGCATAGACATCAGAGTCGAAGTAGTTCGGACTGGGGAAACGACACATGCTCGCTAGGATATCGCATCCTATGCATACGTATCTTCTCGGACGAAAGAAGAATCAGAGCATTCGTAGCTCGGCTGACACGCACACAAACAAAAACAGGCAAAGGCAAACATGGAGCCCAAATGCCAATCACTGGACTTACATCAGCATCCGAACCTAAACGCACACAGGAAACCAACTGCCAATCGCTGGACTTATGTCGGACTCCAACCAGAACACACACAAGGGTGGTTAAGACACAAAAGGTTGAAAAAGAAAAAGGGCGCCCGGAGAGATCAGCTCAATCTCCTGCCTACATACTTCATCTGGTATGAAGATCAGGGCGATGTAGTTCCCCTACGCAGGGACAAGGATCTAGCCTAACCAGATAACAGAGGGAGACACAACACTAGGGAGACTACGACTCGAGCCTAGATGTTGTCATGCAAAGTCAACCCTAAGTTAAGGTTTCTAGCTAACTTGCACAGGAAGCAAGGGTCTCGATTGCAACTAGGGCAAGAGAAAGGGGAGGTCTCAATCGCAACGAGGGCGAGAGAAAAGAATTAGTGTTAGTGGTTAGTCAAACTCGGCAAGACATCGCGTCTCGTGCCTACGTATCTCATCTGAACATGAGAATCAGAGTTGCCGTAGTTCGGCTACGGAGGGACAAAGGATCTCGATTGCAACTAGGGCAAGAGAAAGGGAAAGTCTCGATCGCAACGAGGGCGAGAGAAAAGAAAAGGCTCAATCGCAACGAGGGCGAGAGAAAGGAAAAGGCTCGATCGCAACGAGGGCGAGAGAAAGGAAAAGGCTCGATCGCAACGAGGGCGAGAGAAAGGAAAAGGCTCGATCGCAACGAGGGCGAAAGCAAGCAAGTCAAACAAACAAAGGCACAGGTAGCACACACTATATGCACACAAGGGGCTCACACAAGGGTTAGGTTTTAGTCGAGGGGTCATATCAACCTCAACAAACAAACCTCTGGAATGGGGTGAGTGTTGCTCTTAACCTTGCCATTGAGGGGCTAAGGTGAAGCAGATGAAAGGATATGAGGGGTGTGCCTCATTGCTTCTATCCCTGGTCAGGGAGAGCATTTGACAAGAATGTGTGGGTTCAGAAAGTGGGAACCCTTCTACACATTAGATACTGACTCAACTGTGCAATTGCACAAGATCTTGGGTTTTTATCTATAATGCATCAACACAGTAGTGTGAGCAAAACAGAAGACACACTGAATAGCAGGGGATAGGCTGCTTATCCCTTGGGTTCTGCCAATTGCCTCTTCACTTAGGAGGTCTTTGACTCTATACAAGGACAATTTAAACATACACAAGCATTGCCTCTTAAGGAGGACTTCAGACAGTTTGCCCGGCCAAATAACAAGCCGGGTCTCCAGACTACATGAAGAAAGAGAGATTGTACCTCAAGCAAGTTGCTAAATAGCAAAGCAAAGCAAGTTCAAAGAACTTAAGCAACTAAGGGTACCTGAAATAGTCAAACTAATCAGTATACAGCTTAACAGTTAAAGCAACATGAAACAGTCAAAACAGA
This sequence comes from Lathyrus oleraceus, assembly GCF_024323335.1. Taxonomy (NCBI): domain Eukaryota; kingdom Viridiplantae; phylum Streptophyta; class Magnoliopsida; order Fabales; family Fabaceae; genus Lathyrus; species Lathyrus oleraceus. The sequence goes on along the minus strand of NC_066583.1, from coordinate 522,325,347 downwards.
CAGGCAAATGTGCAAAGCACAAGACCCAAATCATATGAGTCACAACACCTACAAAGCAAAGGTTAGCATATGATATGTAATCAAACCCAATCAAATTTGTATGATCTTTGAGGCATTGTTGCTTAACCTGAAACATAAACTCAACATAAGTCCAAAAGACCACTAGGGCAAGCCTAGGGTCAAAAACAAAAGGGAAAGTCAAAACAGCAAACAAATAGTCAACCAAAGTCAAGTTCAAGCATTTAAGAAGCAAGCACAATTGGATTCAAACTCATATCATGCATCATTATCATTTTATAGACCAAAGAAGTCAAAACATGGCAAAAGGAAGCATACAAAAGGTCAACAGCAAGACCAAGCTCAAAAGCAAACATAATCAATTCCAAAAATCATGAAATAATTCATACTCAATCACAATCCATAACATAGCATGCATATGAAATTTCAGCTCAATTGGATCATGGGAAGATAGTCAATTAAAATCAGGAAGTCAACACAATTTCAAGTGTGCACAAAGAAGTCAACAAAACATGTGTCATCTTCAAAAATTCATAACAAAATGAAAACAGATGAGAAATGGATGGGATTAACACCAATGCAAAGCTCAAGATGTCTAGTATGCACACATAAAATTTCATGATCATACAATAAGATATGAGAATTTCACAAAGGATATGGCAAGATGTATCACATGAAGTCAACAATTGACTAGGCAGGGAAGAAAATTCTCAAACAAATAGGAAATGGCATGATTAAATCCAAGAAAATTCACACATCAACTAGACATATAAGAGATGGCTCATGCAAAATTTCACATTATTTGAAGGCCAGGAAGCATGTGAACAAAAATCATGAAATGGCATATCACTGGTGTGACACAAATTGTCACACCCTACTTCAAAAATTTATATCTCACAAACCACATATGATAAATGCACAAACATTACATCAAAATGAACATGAGTGAGTGTAGATTAACCACAAAAAATTTCAGGGTCATTGGATGCATCATCATTATTTCACAAAAGGATTGGCAAAAGGTATAATTTTTGGTCACATGACAAGAAACCTAAATCCATTTAAAAACCAATGATCCAAAAAAATATTAAAAATAATGATAAAAAACTAGACAATCATGTGAATGTGATGCAAAAAACCCCATTGGATTTGGAATTGAAATGAGCAAGTTGTGAATTTTCAAAGATGTGAACAAATTGGAAGAACATGGACAAAATAACATGAATAAGCAAAGTCAAACAAGTTGACCAGTGGCACTTTTGTAATTGTGCGCTTCATTAACCTAAACGCAGCGTTTAGGGAGACAGAACGAAATGTTCTGATTGGTGGCCTCCCAATGGAACAGTAACGAGGCCAATCAAAGTTCATGTTTCTGGGTAACAAACAGCTAGGGTTTCTACAGCAATGGTATTCATCATCATGCTCATCATAGCAAAACGAATTCAAACAAAATTATGCAAACCACATGGCAACACAATCATAATGTTCATGCAACATATAACAACAGCCCACCAAACACGATTCTGGGAAAATTCTGGGCAGAGCTAGGGTTTAACATGAACAGCATGTGTTCATCAACTTCATCAAATCGAAATTTGTAAAACACCCAGAAATCAATAGCAAGCACATCAATGGCATCAGCAAACATCAGGCATGCATATTCCAAACATAGTTTTCATGAAATCAACAACATCAAAGCAAATCGATGGAAAGCAAGTTTGAGCATAAAAAGTGAAATCCAGATTTCTCAGCCATAACACAACCATTTTGAATGATACAAGTTGCAATAGACTCAGCATGGCAAGGACTACACAAAACATAGCATGGATTTGAAAAATAAAGGATTCGAAAATTTACCAATATGAAGAGCAGAGGAAGATTCAGCAGTTGTTTGGTCTGGATATGCTCAAACAGTTGAAGATTCTTCTTCCACAAGTTGAATGGTGAAGAAAGCTTGGCTCAATGAAGCTGAGAAACCACTCAAATCGGGTCTGCCATGGCTAGTGGTGTTTGAAGAACAGTCGAATAAAACCTCTTTCCAGTTGTGAAATGGCAATGGAAATATGCTTGAAATGATGCTTGGATGGTGAATGAACAAAGGCTTGCTCGAGTGCTGTGGAGGTTTTGGCCAGAAAATGCAATATGCAAAAATGCAAGTTGAGAGGAAATGAGAGTTTCTGATGTTTGCAGCTGCTAGCTAGGGTTGAGACTGACTGAAAATATGCATTATATTTGCTGTTTAACATCAGTTAATGGAATGGTAAACTTGTTTTGCTCATTTTAATCAAATTGCTAATTTTGCATTTTTGACCAAATGGTGGTATGTGGTAGCAAGTGCACGAATTCTGGGCCTTGGCAAGTCTCAAATGACAATAAAAACAAATTCCAAATGGCCAATTATGCTGAAAATGGATAAATCAAAAAGTCAACCATTGGTCAAACTTGAATTTTAATGAAACAAGTCAAAAAATGCCATTTTGATTGGCAAGGTTTTGGTGTATGAAATTTATATTTTTGGAAAGAGGAGGAAAAATGTGGTTTGTAGGAAAAAACCCCACCAATTTTGGCCAAAGGAATCATGAGATATGGCCTTTTGAAGTTCACAAATTTTTGAAATTGAATTGATCATATCTTGACAACCATTCATGGGATTTGGGTGTTCTTGGACTTTTTGAAAATGGGAGAACACGATCTTCAACTTTCATGTTGGGCAAAAATTCATTTGGAGCTTGTATCATGATGTAAGTTTAAGATCAAGAAGTTTCCATTTTTGGCAGTTAAAATTACAGGTCCAGTTTCTATTTTTGGAAATTTTATGATTGGCTTCAAATTCTTCAATGATGTTGATTGCCATGATATATGAGGCCTATTGGGACATGAATAAGCTCTCTCAAACCAAATCCATCCATCAAAACCACAAAATCAACCACAGTTGACCAACTTTGACTTTCTAGGGTTTCTGACTGTCTGTGCATGAACTGATGACTTCTGATCATCCAACCCTTGACTTAAACACTTCAAATGGACCTCCAAGTCATGTGAACATTTTGGACCAAACCTAGGGCCCTGGCTCCTTGAGAAACACCCTTGCTTGATTGGTTGACTGATCTCTTGATCAGTTTGACCTAATTCTTGACTTGCTTGCTCTTGAGGCAACTGGGGACAATGCAATGCTATGCAATGGATCATGATATGCTATGACCTAATATGAAATGGTATGTACAATGATAGGTGCAAATTTGAGGTGCTACAGACATCCCTATTTTGTTTTGCTTTGAGGAGATTAGAGTAAGACCATTTATTGGCATCTGACATCCCCATTTTGTTTTGCTTTGTGAGATTGGAGTAAGACCATTTATTGGCATCCGGTATCATTGTTTTATTTTAGGAGATTGGTGTAAATCCATTTATTGGTATCCGGTATCCGCTTTTGTGTGAGATTGGAGTAAGACCATTGAGTGGCATCCGGTATCATCTTGTCTTTTATTTTACTAACTTGTTTTGCTGCTTTATTCCAAAGGACACACTTGAATCATCTTCTATATGATTTCAAGAGGTGAACCTCTAGGAAGTTTTACACTCCATCATCCATACCCTTTTGTTTCAAAAATCCCTTTTCACATTGTTGACTTTTCAAACTTGTATATACATGTTGTGCAAACATTCTCACCTCTTTCAAATTAGAAACTTGGACCTTAAGTCCTTGACTTTTCAAACTTCACTTTTGTTAATACTTCTTTTTGAATCAATCTTAATCATACTTTGACCATACTTTGTGAATACTCATAATCAATTAACTTCACCCATTCAATTGTTTTGTGGCTTTGTCCATTGTTAATATGTTTTCATACATTAGCCATAGGTTTCAATTCTCATAGTGGTTGATGTAAATCTCACCGCATCCTTAGTGAGTTGATTGTAAGTCTTCCATACTTATTATAGGGTTAACCCCTCACTAGTATGTTGAAGCCATCCTTGTATGGTGGATTGTTGGTATCGGTTGAGTTTTCTCCCGTTGAGAATGAAAAGCCTTAGTGCTCTTGTTTTAAAATTGAATCCACTGACAATTTGGAAATCTTTTAGCCGAACTACGGCGTTTTGATCCTTACCTTTGATGGAAGGTACGTAGGCAACGGGTTCATCCGTTCGAACACAAAAATAATTAACATGTACATTCTTTTCTCATCATCCCATTCATGTTTGCACAATATGTCAAAAAACAAATAAACATTTTTTTTATACAACAAGTGTGAAAAGGGTTCCCTAGGAGTACCTAGGACGTGATGGGTGCCTAACACCTTCCCATTACGTAATTTACCCCTTACCCCGATCTCTGATCTTTTCATTGGTTTTCTACGTGTAAAACTTCTTAGGCTTTTGTTCGCTTTTTAGCCAGTCCTTTGGATAAATAAAAGTGCGGTGGCGACTCTATTTACTTGTATACTTTGCTTATGATTTAATCAATAGATCATATAGCGACGAATACACCGCTACACTATCAATACATGCCTGGTTTGGATTCTGAGATTGTGGAGCATCGATTGCCGTTGAAGCCAAAATGCCCGCCGGTCAAGCAGAAGTTGAGAAGAACGCATCCTGATATGGCTATGACGATCAAAGAGGAAGTGCAGAAGCAGATTGATGTCTGTTTCCTTGTGACCGATGAGTATCCGCAATGGGTAGCCAATAATGTGCCTGTGCCGAAGAAAGATGGAAAAGTCTGCATGTGTGTTGATTATAGAGATTTGAATAAAGCTAGTTCGAAAGATGATTTCCCTCTGCCACACATTGATATGTTGGTAGACAATACTGCTAAATTCAAAGTATTTTCGTTTATGGATGGATTTTCCGGATATAATCAAATCAAGATGGCACCCGAAGATATAGAGAAGACCATATTCATTATACCTTGGGGAACATTCTGTTATAGAGTGTTGCTTTTCGGTTTAAAGAATGCTGGTGCAACTTGCCAAAGAGAAATGACTACTCTTTTTCATGATATGATGCATAAAGAGATCGAAGTTTATGTCGATGACATGATTGCTAAATCAATTGATGAAGAGGAACATGTTGAGCATTTATTGAAGCTATTCCAGCGTTTGAGGAAGTATAAACTCCGCTTGAATCCCAATAAATGTACTTTTGGTGTTCGTTCTGGTAAGTTGTGGGGATTTATTATCAGTGAGAAGGGTATTAAAGTTGATCCTGCCAAGGTCAAAGCAATACAAGAGATGCTTGCGCCCAAAACTGAAAAGCAAGTCAAAGATTTTCTCGACCGCTTGAATTATATCTCCAGATTCATTTCACACATGACTGCCACATGTGCACCTGTATTCAAGCTTCTTCGGAAAGATCAGTCTTATGATTGGATCGAAGACTGCCAGAAAGCTTTTGACAGTATCAAAGAATATCTTCTTGAACCGCCGATTTTGTCTCCGCCTGTTGAAGGAAGACCATTGATCATGTATTTGACTATGCTTGAAGATAGTATGGGTTGTGTTCTTGGTCAGCAAGATGAGACTGGAAATAAATAATTTGCAATTTACTACCTCAGTAAGAAGTTCACCGACTGTGAGACTCGGTATCTTATGCTTGAGAAGACTTGTTACGCATTGACTTGGGCTGCTAAGCGTCTGCGTTAGTATATGTTGAATCATACCACTTGGTTGATATCCAAAATGGATCCGATCAAGTATATATTTGAGAAGCCTGCTTTAACTGGGAGGATTGCCCGTTAGCAGATGTTGTTATCAGAGTATGATATCGAATACCGATCTCAGAAAGCAATCAAAGGTAGTATCTTGGCTGACCATTCGGCTCACCAACCGATTGAAGATTATCAGTCAGTGCAGTATGACTTTTCTGATGAAGAGATTTTGTACTTGAAAATGAAAGATTGTGACGAACCATTGCTTAAAGAAGGGCCAAAACCTGGTTCCCGTTGGGGCATGGTATTTGATTGAGCTATTAATAAGTATGGTAATGCCATTGGGGCAGTGATCATTACTCCTCAAGGCACGAATCTACCATTTACAGCTAGATTGACTTTCAAGTGTACAAACAACATGGCAGAATATGAAGCTTGCATTATGGGGCTTGAAGAGGCCATGAATCTCATAATCAAGTATTTGGATGTCTTTGGAGATTCAGCTTTGGTTGTGAATCAGATCAAAGGTGAATGGGAGACAAGTCAACCCGGTTTAATACCATAAAGAGATTATGAGAGGAGGATTTAAACTTTCTTTACAAAGGTTAAGTTTCATCATATCCCTCGAGATGAAAATCGGATGGCAGATGCTCTTGCAACATTGGCGTCAATGATTGTGGTGAAGTATTGGAATAAGGTTCCTGATTTGTCTGTGATGCGTCTTGATAGGCCAACTCATGTGTTTGCTGTTGAAGAAGTCAAAGACGAGAAGTCGTTGTATCATGACATCAAATGTTATCTCCAAAGTCAGATTTACCCGCCTGGGGCATCTTTGAAAGATAAGAAGACTTTGAGAAGATTAGCCGATAATTTCTACTTGAATGGTGTTATACTGTACAAGAGAAACTTCGACATGGTTTTGCTCAGATGGGTGGATAGACACGAAGCAGACTTGTTGATGACTGAAGTGCATGAAGGTTCCTTTGGTACTCATTCCAATGGACATTCAATGGCAAAGAAGATGTTACGAGCAGGTTATAATTGGCTGACAATGGAATCTGACTGTTGCAAATTTGTGAAGAAGTGCCACAAGTGTTGAATTTATGCTGATAAGATTCATGTTCCCCCGACACAATTGAATGTTATTTCTTCCCCATGGCCTTTCTCCATGTGGGGAATTGATATGATTGGGATGATTGAGCCCAAAGCTTCGAATGGACATCGTTTCATTTTAGTGGCAATTGACTAATTCACAAAATGGGCTGAAGCGGCATCGTATGCAAATGTAACTAAGCAAGTTGTTGTAAGGTTCATCAAGAATCAGATCATATGTCGTTATGGTGTGCCAAGAAATATCATTACTGACAATGAATCGAACTTGAATAACAATACGGTGGAAGCTCTTTGCAAAGACTTTAAGATTTCACACCATAATTCTTCTCCCTACAGACCCAAGATGAATGGGGTTATTGAAGCTGCGAATAAGAACATTAAGAAGATCATTCAGAAGATGGTTGTCACATATAAGGATTGGCATGAGATGCTCCTATTTTCTTTGCATGGGTATCGTACATCCGTCCGCACTTCAACAGGGGCAACCCCTTTTTCTCTTGTGTATAGAATGGAAGCAATGCTCCCCGTAGAGGTTGAGATTCCATCATTATGTGTGCTCATGGAAGCCAAGTTGACTGAGGCTGAATGGTGTCAGACCAGGTTTGATCAGCTGAATTTGATTGAAGAGAAGAGGTTAACTGCCATGTGTCATGGTCAGCTATATCAGCAGAGGATGTAGAAAGCTTTTGATAAGGTCAGACCTCAGGTATTCAGGAAAGGTGACCTTGTGCTCAAGAATATCCTGTTGTTCAAACCAGATTCTAGGGGAAAATGGACTCCCAATTATGAAGGCCCATATGTTGTTGAGACAGCCTTTTCAGGTGGTGCTTTGATTCTTACGACTATGGATGGTGAAGAGTTCACTCGTCCTGTGTGTCGCATCCGCGAAAAACAACCGGCGGGCTAAAACAAAACAACACAGATCCGCCACCGTGCGTTATTTATCCCAAAAGAGGGAAAGGAAACGCTCGAAGTAAACCTGGAAAAAGCATGGTCTCGCGACCAAAGAGAATGGGATCGGGGGTCGGTTATGCGAAGGGAAGGTATTAGCACCCCCTACGCATTCTTCGTACTCGACGGGATCCATGCTCAAACGATAGAAAAAGGTTGCTAAAACAAACATCATACACACACACTGAAAACAACACAGGTGGGAGAAGAGGGGAGAGGGCTCGCTAGGACATCGCATCCTATGCCTACGTATCTCATCTGGAATGAGAATCAGAGCTACCGTAGTTCAACTCACGCACGCCGAAACAAAACACACGCAGGAAACCGACTGCCAATCGCTGGACTTATGTCAGACTCCACACAAGCAGGCAAACATGGAAACCGAATGCCAATCGCTGGACTTACATCAAACTCCGAACCAAACAAACCCACACTGGAAACCAAATGCCACTTGATGGACTTATATCGGACTCCAAGCACACAACAAAAGGATACGGAATGCCAATCGCTGGTCTTACATCCATCTCCTAACACACAGGAAGAGTAACAAACAAACAAGTTAATAGGGAGTCGGGAACTCGAGCCTAATAACTGTCAAGCAGACCCACACAAAAAGAAAAAAGGTGCCCGGAGAGATCTCGTGCGACCTCCTGCCTACGTACCTCATCTGGTATAAGGATCAGGGCAACGTAGTTCCCATTAACAGGGGAGAAACTTTCTCCAAACCAGAGACTGGGAAATGACCAACTAGAAGGGAGACTGACTCGAGCCTAATAGTTACCATGTATTCCACAATGGTCCTAGGTTGAGTTTTCTATCTACTTGCACAGGCTGCAAACTAATCCTAAACAGGCAAAGCAAAGCATACAAGCACAATCAAAACAGAGCAAACATACACAATTAGCACACACTATATACAGACAAAGGTGGGCTCACACAAGGGTTAGGCTGCAAAAGCAAGCCAACTGTATCAGGATGATGTTAGCTCTTAACCCTAACATTGAGAGTTAGGGTGAAGCAGATGAAATAGGAAGTGAGGGGTGTGCCTCACAGCTCTTATCCCTGGCCTGGGAGAGCTTCAGACAAAGGAAGTGTGGGTTCAGAAATTTGGAATCCTTCTACACTTATGACTGACTCAACATGGATCTTGGGTTAATATCCACAATGCATCAACACCAGTTGTGTGAGTAAAGGGATGACTCAACTGAATAGCAGGAGATGGATTGCACATCTCTTGTGTCTTCCAATTGCCTTAACAAAGGTCTTTTCCTACTTGGGGACAAAGATAAACAATCACAAGCATTGCCTCTTAAGGAGGACTTCAGACAGGTGCCTGACCAAGTAACAGGCCAGGTCTTCCAGACTACATGGAGTTAGTGAGTTCTACCTCAATTGGTTAAGCAACCAAGCAACAGTAAAAGCAAGTTCAAAATGAACTATAGCCACTAATGTACCTGAAAACAATCTAGCTCAGTTAGTATTCAACTCAGAAAAGAAAGTCAAACAGACAATTACAAGTCAACAGTTAACTGTACACAAGCAATGCATCAAGCAAAGCATAAGCCAATTCTCAACTCAAATGACTTAGAAGCCACCTACAAAACAAACTCAATGTTAATCAACATCAATCAAATAAGCAACTCAAGCCAAGTGAATTAATTCCTCCATGCCATATGCTTTTTGTCCTGAAAACCAAGCTCAAACATGAGAAGCAAACCCCTAGGACAAGGCCTAGGGTCAAAGAGGGAGAAATAATTCAAAACAGAACATGAAAATTGGCACAAATCAAGTTCAATCAATTTAGAACAATGTCCAAGTGGTCTCATATCCATATCATCAACCAATTTCATTTCATAAAGCATTTAGTGCAAAGCATGCAATTTCAAAGCTCATTGGACCAAACAGAATGAATCAATCCACATCCAATAAAAAATAATTCAATAAATCTCAAGAACAATTATGGCTAAACAGCTCTCATAACATGATCATCATACCAAAGTTCAAGTCAATTGGACAAGTGGAAGCATGTCAAATAAAATCCATAAGTCAAAGCTTGCTCAAACAAGCTCAAAGGAAGCACAATTCCATACATCAACTTCACACAAACCTAAAACAGAATCTACACATGATAAATGAATCAAACCAAAGCCATGGCAAACTTTAATGTGTCTATAATCACTCCACAAAATTTCAAGTCCATGTGATACACATCAAGAATTTCACAAATCATTTAAGATCATGACTCACAAAAGGTTCACAAATGATCAAACAGAAAAGAAATTCTCAACCAAATTGGAAATGCATCCAAAAATTCCACAAAAATTCACAAGTGAACCTAACATCCAGAAGAGTCAACATGCAAAAATTCACATCAATTCAAGTTCATATGGCATGGTAATAAAAATCCACAAGTTGGACAAGAAATGGTGTGACACACATTGTCACACCTAGATTGATCAGCTCATATCTCACAAACCAGAAATGATAAAATCACAAACTCAAAGCCAAAATGTTCATTGAGATGTCTATTTTAAGCATGCAAAGTTTCAAGAATTTTGGATGAAAACTCATCATTTCATGAAGGATATGGCAAGATAGGTCATGAAAACATACACATACACAATCCCTAAGCAAAATAAAAATCCAACAGTGCACAATTTCTGGAAAAATATTCATTAAATTCTAGAGATCATGATGAACACAATGAAAAAAACCACAGCTCAATTGGATTAATAATCATGGAGATATGATTTTTGGAATGGAAGAGAAAAATAAAAAATGATGTGAACAAGCATCTAGAAGTGTGGAAAGCCTAAGTGAAAAAGGCAAAAAGCAATATGAAAAAGCCACCGAGCCAAGGATCGAACCGGCTCCATATTCAAATTGTGGCGCTCACTTAATGAAACGCGCCGTTTCATTAAGTGAGGTGGCATGGCATGATTGGTTGCATGGGCAAAAAACACAAAAAACATGCAAACAGGCGAAGGCATGGATCTACAACGCTTCTGGAAACGATTTTCAAATGTTCATCCGTGTTCATCATAAACCCTAGGCTCAAGAACAACTGTGCTCAGAAATTCATGAAATCTATATCACTAGAATCCTCTTTCAACGTACATCATCAATCCAAGCTTATTTTATGCTAATTCTTCCTAGATTAAAAGATTCGAAGGAAAACATTTTTGTGCATCAATCTTAAAATCAACATAACTTCCTCAATTCTCCATGGATTTTAATGATTCAACTTGCAGTGTACTCTACATCCAAGGATCTATCAAAAGCATGTATTAATTACAAGAATTGTGATGCTCGAAAACTGACCTTAATGGAGTAGCAGAAGTGAATTCGTGGATTTCAAGCTTTGTAAGGTGCAAACAGAAGTTCTTCAGTGCTTGTATGAGTGAATGAAGCAAGGTTTTGATGTTAATTGTGCACGATCTTGTTGAAAACTCAAACTGCCATTGATGAACACACTTTCAACAGTTCTTGAATCAGCTTGAAAACCTTGTGATCTTGCTTCCAATAGCCTCAACAATGTGCATGGATGAAGGATTGATCAAAGCAAAGGCAATGTTTATGCAGAAAAATGGAGAAAAGTTGAGAGAAGAAGTTGAAGAATTTTTTGATTTCTAGATCTAGATCTCAATTCTGTTATCATTATGAGAAAACAGTTATAATTTAGCTTTTATATGTGATGCTAATGATATTGGTAATCATGATTAGTGTTAATGCAAAAGGATTAAGTGATATCAAGTTTTATGACCAATTAGCCAATCCACCCTACATGCATGAAAATCAATGTAACAGTGCAATGTTCTGGTTTGGATCAACTCCAAATGATGTTTCTAAGCCAAGGCAATTGGAAAAACATGAAAACAATGCATATTTCTCAAATTGATATTTTCCCTCCAATTTTCAAATTCAATTCAAATGAAAAGTTCAATTTTTTTGCAATGGAAATTCATGGTTTAGGATGTGTAATTTGGATAGCTCATATCAAGAGTGAAATGTTGCAAAAAGTCCCACTTCACTTGGCCTTGTGGTTCAAAAGTTATGCACTTTTGAAATTCAAAATTTCTTGACCGAGATTGATCCATAACTTGCCAACCATAAATGAGAAATTCATGTTCTTGGACTTTTTGGAAAGGTGAGAGCAAGATCTACAATTTTCATGTTGGACAAAATTTCATTTGAAGCATTTTTGGACTTGTAATTTTGAGGAGAAAACCTTTCCATTTTTGGCAATTTTGAATTACAAGTCACTTTCTATTTTTGGAAAGTTTTCATCTGACTTTATTTTCTTCAATGTTGATGTTTGAAATGTCAAATGAAACTTGTTTGGACATGAATGAAGTGTCTCTAACCCTCTCCCATATCCAAATCCAACAGTTGACCTTTGGTTGACTTTTGTTGACTGATAGATGAATTGGCTATGCAGAGATGAAATTGAGCCTCAATCTTCTGATGACATGGCTCCAAAATGAAACCCTAGCTTCCACAAGCTCAATAAAACCATATAATGATCCCCCATCTTAATGAAGACCTCATCTCCTTGACAAGCCCTGATTGGCCCAATACAAATGATTAGGGTTGACCAGTGGTCAAAACCCTAATCCCAAGGCATCTGATCAAGCACAATGAACCTCTTGGATGATGACAATATCATGATGATGATGATGTACCATTTCAACCGAGATGATGATCAATCTCCTTGAGGAACCAAGAAACCCTAATTTGAAGCACACCCTCAGATGGCTATTGATCAATTCTTGAGACCCTCAGGCTTGAATATCTTTTAACCTCTTTATCTTCTGAGAAAGACCTAGGAGGATGACTTGTTCATTGTGGCCATATGATATGCAAAGATGCAATGCCTAATGACCTAAAAATGAAATGCAATATGTTAAGCTAGTCCCAAGAGAGGAGGGCAAATTTTGAGGTGTTACAGCTGCCCCTATTCAATCCACTGTGAACCTGTCGATATGAATAGCCTCGACTTTCAGATGATCAGGATGAAGAGTGATTGAATATCAAGAACAGACGAACAATTTGCACTCTGATGGGAAAATAATTAACAATGCCTGGCAGACTCAGCAAAGAAGCAATCTTGAAAGGAAGAATCCGTCTGATACGGAGAAAACTCCTCCTGAATATCGAACAGAAATGTCGACCTGTATACTAAAATAAATGGTAACACAGGGGTAACCATGGCCTGAACACCACATCCGCTGGGGATTATTATTATTATTATTATTTTTTTACTTTTTCTTGAACCCCAGAACTTTCTGATTGATAATCTTTTTTCTTCATCTCTGATTGAACTGTATTTTCGCGCTGATCGCGTCACATTTCCATCTCTGTCCGACGGAAAAGTTTCCTCCAGTATCGCACTACTGGGGAACATTGCTGATCTGACATCAGGATGCTAAACTCCTCAGAGTAACATCTTTACCATCCGGTGAAACCAAATCTCAAGCGGTAACCACGGCTTGAATCGCGCTGATCGCGTAACATTTCCATCTCTGTCCGACGGAAAAGTTTCCTCCAGTATCACACTACTGGGGAACATTGGTTCTGACGTCATGATGTTAAACTCCTCAGAGTAACATCTTCACCATCCGGTGAAACCAAATCTCAAGCGGTAACCACGGCTTGAATCGCGCTGATCGCGTCACATTTCCATCTCTGTCCGACGGAAAAGTTTCCTCCAGTATCGCACTACTGGGGAACATTGGTTCTGACGTAATGATGTTAAACTCCTCAGAGTAACATCTTCACCATCCGGTGAAACCAAATCTCAAGCGGTAACCACGGCTTGTATCGCGCTGATCGCGTCACATTTCCATCTCTGTCCGACGGAAAAGTTTCCTCCAGTATCGCACTACTGGGGAACATTGGTTCTGACGTCATGATGTTAAACTCCTCAGAGTAACATCTTCACCATCCGGTGAAACCAAATCTCAAGCGGTAACCACGGCTTGAATCGCGCTGATCGCGTCACATTTCCATCTCTATCCGACGGAAAAGTTTCCTCCAGTATCACACTACTGGGGAACATTGGTTCTGACGTCATGATGTTAAACTCCTCAGAGTAACATCTTCACCATCCGGTGAAACCAAATCTCAAGCGGTAACCACGGCTTGAATCGCGCTGATCGCGTCACATTTCCATCTCTGCCCGACGGAAAAGTTTCCTCCAGTATCGCACTACTGGGGAACATTGGTTCTGACGTCATGATGTTAAACTCCTCAGAGTAACATCTTCACCATCCGGTGAAACCAAATCTCAAGCGGTAACCACGGCTTGAATCGCGCTGATCGCGTCACATTTCCATCTCTGTCCGACGGAAAAGTTTCCTCCAGTATCGCACTACTGGGGAACATTGGTTCTGACGTCATGATGTTAAACTCCTCAGAGTAACATCTTCACCATCCGGTGAAACCAAATCTCAAGCGGTAACCACGGCTTGAATCGCGCTGATCGCGTCACATTTCCATCTTTGTCCGACGGAAAAGTTTCCTCCAGTATCGCACTACTGGGGAACATTGCTGATCTGACATCAGGATGCTAAACTCCTCAGAGTAACATCTTCACCATCCGGTGAAACCAAATCTCAAGCGGTAACCACGGCTTGAATCGCGCTGATCGCGTCATGATGTTAAACTCATCCGAGTAACATCTTCATCATCCGGTGAAACCAAATCTCAAGCGGTAACCACGGCTCGAGTAACTGATACTTGCAATATTGCTGATCTTCCGACTAGCGAAACCACTTCTCAAACGGTAGCCACGGTTTGAGTAGCATCTTCACCCACTGGCAAAACCAAATCCCAAGCGGTAACCACGACTTGAGTAGCATCTTCACCTACTGGCAAAACCAAATCTCAAGCGGTAACCACGGCTTGAGACTATCGTATGCTTGCAATGATGATGCATGATATTTTTTCAGCGTAATGCTCCCTAACCATGGAAATGCTACGCGATTTATGCAATATGCTATGCTTTTCTACATGATGAATGTATAAAAAGGTATCCCCCTCAGGGGACTCTTCTGGGAAGCTCGAGGCACTCTGCCGAGGGACTCGCCAACACTCCAATCTCCACCCTGCTGGGGAATAACACTGCTGCTGGGAAACGGCAACCCTTGCTGGGGAAAACCTCCTCTGCACCCGATCCGCTTGGGGAATTGCTGGGGAATAGACCACCAACGCACTCTGTGGGGATAACAACAGTCTCTAACTTGCTAGGGGATATAACAATCCCTACTCCGCTTGGGGAACCACCACCCATAAATACCTCCGCTGGGAAACAGCAACCTTCAGGCCTGGCTGCTGAGGAAACATCGATCTCAAACCTGCTGGGGATATAACCATACCGACCCTGCTAGGGAAGCCACAGACCTGGAATCTGCTGGGGAATTCTAGTCCTCACAACTCTGCTTGGGGAGATGAGGAAAGTCTTGACACGGAACACCTGCCGACTCGTCGAACCTTTGGCATTCATCGCCTAAATCCACTGTCAGCTTTCCAATTTTGAGAACTCCCAGACTCGCCTGGACTTTTCTGATTCATCACCTTGTATTCCCAACCGTTCCGTACTCGACAGAGAGCGAACTCCTGGGATTTATACAGACTTTTCAATCTCTAGACTTTGAAGAGTCTTCTTGATTAATTCCAAGGATCGTCGTACGTCCCTCGCCGTCTTTTTCACCATTCTTCCATTCGTTCGTCCCTGACCGGACTCTGTGGGGATTGTCTTGTCAACAGCTTCCACATCACAACCTGCAAGTGAGTGAAAATATCTAACAGTACCTGCAAAAGAGATCGTTAGATAAAACGTGCCCCAGGCGTGTCAAGATTTCAACACTTGGGCCACTCATCCTTCCGAGTATAATTTCGAGCTTCAATCTTATAAGCATGCATTGGAAGGGACCTGTATGTCTTAAAATGCAAAGATTCTTTATCACAAACAATTGGATGTTTCTGCAATCAAAGCGGTGATGAAAAACAAAAACAAAATTATTTGACTGAACATGCATTTTATTGACTGAAAAAGTGTGGCTCAAAATTGAGCAATACAAAGGAAGCAATTCCTGAAAAGAGGTAATTGCGCGCAAAAGGAAAAATCTATCCTAATGGCAATGTGAAACCACGATCTCATCGAGTTCCAACTCGGTTACACCCCATATGTCCTCAGACTCTCCGTGTTTTCTGCCTTCTGAACAAGACGCTTCTGATTGATCCCTACCGGGTATTATCCATGTGTCTTAACCAAAGCGCAAACGATCATGCCAGACGCAGTTGTTCGTTTCAATCCCTCTTTTGCCTGGACCGCCCTTTCAGGTTTTCAGTCCACCGGGATACCCTTTTTTGTCCAAGTCGCCTTTTCAGGTTTTCGACTTGCCGGGTGTACAAATTTTTCTTTTTATATCCCTAATTTTTGCCCGAACCTTTTCTTTCGGTTTTTTTTTGGTTCGCCGGGATGCCCTTTTTTGCCTGAACTATTTTATTCTTTTCGTCCAGCGGGTCTCTTTATACGAAGTATTTTTCAACTGCGTCCGCATTCACAAGGGATGGAAAATCTTCGTCATCCGTGGTCGTCAGCGACAAGGCTCTGTTTAGAGACAACCTTCTTGACCACGAATGGACCTTCATAATTGGGTGTCCATTTGCCCCTTCGATCGTTTTGAGGAGGAAGGATCCTTTTCAGCACCATATCACCCACGTGATATACCCGAGATCATACCTTTCGGTCAAAAGCACGCTTCATTCGCTGTTGGTATAACTGCCCATGACAGATGGCTACCAACCTCTTTTCCTCAATCAGGCTCAACTCTTCATACCGGGTCCTTACCCATTCCGCCTCTTGCAATTTCACGTCCATCAGGACTCTCAAAGAGGGAATTTACCCCAACCGGTAGCACGACTTCCATCCCATATATCAACGAGAAAGGCTTTTCCCCAGTAGGCGCACCGAGGTTCGATACCCAGGATACCAGCTTCATACTCAATCATACTGTCGGTGCATTCAAATGTTATCCGGGCCACAAAAGGAATGTGGGATCTTTTTGGCGTGACCAAAACAACACCAACTCCCACCATTCACGTTAACATCCCCATCAGACATCAGAATCCGTTCGGATTTAGGGTCAGGCCCCTCCTCCGGGATCGGTTACTCTCAATCTTTCGATTTGAGCACCTCGAGATGTCCTCATCAAGGAACTCAAACATCATTGGTTGATAATCCTCCACGGGTTGTTAGGCGAGGTAATCAGACAATACATTCCCTCTGATTGCTTCCTGAGAAGTATATTGTATATCATACTCAGTCAAAATCATTTGCCATCTCGCCACCCATCCGGTCACTGCTGGCTTCCCAGATATGTACTTGATCAGATCCATCTTGAAATCCACAAAGTGGTATGAACCAGCACATACTGTCTCAGTCGGCGAGCAGCCTATGCCAAAGTACATCAAGTTTTCTCGAACAGTGAATGTATTGTTTCACAGTCGGTAAACTTTTTGCTAAGGTAAATTGCATGCTCTTTTCGACCAGACTCGTCATGCTGACCCAATACACCTCGCAGACCCCTCGAAGGCCGTCAAGTACAGAATTTGATGGTCGTCCCTCTACAGGGAGACGTCTGAATCGGAGGCTCCTGCAACTTATTCTTGTATCTCTTAATGCCCCTTGGCATTCATTATTTCACCTGACCGTTTGATCTCTTTTTTTTTCAACAGCTTGAGTATAGGTTCACACGTGGCTGTTAGAGGAGATGTGAACCATGACATGTAGTTCAATCTACCTAATAGACCACAAACCTTTTTTTCTGTTCTCGGTTCAGGCACATCTTGTTTTCCTTTCTATTATTTTATTTATTTTTTTATTTTATTTTTTAGCAGGATCAACCTCGATTCCTATTTTCCGCTCACAATAAGCCCCAGCAACTAACCGGCCCGCACTCTGATAGTGCACTTATTCGAAATCAACCTCAGTCTGAATTATCTCAACCGGTCAAATGAATTGCCCCGGTCTACCAGATGCCCCTCTTCTGTTTGGGACTTTGCTATCATGTCATCAACATAACATTCGATTTCATGATGAATCATATCATGAAACAAAGTCACTCTGATGCGTGGCACCGGCGTTCCGCTTCTCTAGAGGGCAGTCTTCTCTCCATGGTAGCTTGTGCACAACGACATTGGTATCCGACCCTAGCATATCCTGACACGACCAGGTGAAGGTATCCACATGCTCTTTCCACAGGGCTACCATTCTGCTTTCAACTCGTCTCTAAAACGGCCCCAATTTTCATTTCCTTGCTGACCTCGACGGCGCTTGGAATAACAATCTTGCATCGCTCCTCGCGCGACTAAATCACCTTCTCCTCTTATTTCAACAACCTGGCTAATTTCCCAGCAGATCACAATCTTCTCCGCCTTCTTCTTCGGCATGATAGACTGGATTGTCGAAGTCATACAGAGGTGTAACCGAATTGTTATCAATGAGATCCGGAGGATTATTTTTCGAAGTCGGAACGAGACAAGACACAAGGAAATAAAAATGAAAACAAACATTGCCATTTTTATTTGTTTTTAAACTGCAAAAATAAATGAAAAACAGGGAACACTGCTTTTAATGTGAAAAACATCCATTTATTAATGATGCAAAACGTTGCACAATGAAACATATGAGATGGCCCTTATAATGAACCATTACGTTTCGGGCAAAACGTATGGCTTCCATGCAAATAAAATTGAAAACAGAAAATATTACTCTTCCGAATGAGTGACAGTGATGATCTTTTAGGCCTTCCAGCTCCCTGGTACGCACGCTTTTATCCACGAGTCCAGTTCATAGTCACTGTCAATCTCTCCACCTACTGTACAGGCGTGACCTGGATCCAACATTCCAGCACTGACAAATGTGAACGGAGGACGACATCCTCTGTTTTGCCCAAACAAGTCTTGATCTGGCTGATAGCCAACCCCAAACATATCCGCCTTTACCACTATGCCTATGATCTTTCCCCAGCCTGGGATCCCTCCATTTCTCACCACTTCCACGACCTGCTTATAAGAAGAAATGGACGGGTTTTTCTCTTTCTCAACAATAATGGCATTCTCCACCTGGACGGTTTCAACTGCCAGACTGGGTGCTTTACATCTTACATCGTCCATTCCTCCTTCAATCATTCCTTGAATTGCTTCCTTCATCATTGCACGCCCCTTTGTAGCGACAGCCGCACAACAGTTATCAACACCAGGGAAAGCCCCACTCTTCATCAAATGCTTCTGGACCACAGGCATTGGAATCTTCAACTGGTCCCCGTTCATTTCATCCATTTTCCTCTTGACTTTGGACATCACATTCACCCCCATAAGGCCATGCATCGGCACGGGGTTAGTATTAACATCCGTCATCCGATCAAAATTGATGGCTTTAGAATCCACCAAATCTTGAACGACATGCTTAAAAGCTTTGCAATCCTCAATGTGATGTCCGGGTGCATCAGCATGGAACTCGCACCTGACATTCTCATCATAACTTGCAAGCCTCTGATCCGGTTTCCCTGGAACCAATGTCCTTGGCTGCACCAACCCGAGATCCATCAACCTTTTAAACAGAGAGGCATAAGTCACGGGCGGCTTATTAAAATAACGATCTGTCGTCCTTCTTCTCACTTGGCACCCAGCTTTCTGTGTTCTTTGTGGAGGTGATTGTCGCTGCTGTAGTACAGATGAGTTACCAGCAGGAATAGTCAATGCGGCAGCATACGGGTGATAACGATCTGTACCCCTTTTGGCATGCCCATCACTTGATTCAACCTCCTTCTTGTGCTGAATACTGCCAGAGGGCTTCTTTACTCCAGACGACAGAGCATCTCCCTGGATTTTCCCCATTCTCAACCAATTTTCAATCCTCTCCAACCTCTCAGCGATTGCTCTCTGCCCCACGGCGAGCCCTTGCATGATGTTGAACAACTCACCTATTTTCTCTTTCAGATCGAGAACGTCGGCGTTGGGTGGATTCATCATTCCTCAATCAATCAAACAGGTTAGACACTGACACCTGCAAAATAGCAGACAAGTTATTATGATCATGCATGAATGCAATGTTTATCCGTATGAGGAACACTCTGTCTTTTCAATCCAGGTTTCATCGAGACAGATAATAATCCGGCGGCAATATTCTGACATTCATCATTTGATTTCATCATACAGATCAGAGACATATGATTTAGCGTAATACCACCCGACCATGTGTGTGCTGTGTGAGTGCATACAGTAAAGCAAATAAAGCTTGAAGATCAATCACTGAATAAAAACAATCATGCATATCACAAGTGCACAATAAGCGCCATAGTCATACATCAAGCTGATACAGGTCAAATACAATTCCCCAGAATCAGGAAGGAAATACAAGCAAGTGAATTCCGTCAACAGGCCTGACGATAATCCACACAAAATGAGAAAAGTCTAGTCTGACGAAGGTCCCACAGAAGGCCCGACATCATCAACCATCTTCGCAAACTCCGCAGCGAACCTGAGCTCGGTATTCTCCTGCTGCAATCTCCCGATCTCCTTCTGGCCAATCTTCATCTGTCTGAAGTAATGATCTCTCTCAGCGAGATAATGATCTCTCTCAGCAGTGATCTTCGCGTTCTCTGCTTCCTTGGTCTTCAACTTTGCTTCCCACTCAGCGACGAGGATTCTGACTCTGTCTTCCCTCTGATCCCTCACAAGGATTTGCCTTCTCTTCTCATCTTCAATGACCTTCGAGGCTCTGGCTAGCTTCTCCTTAGTGATGTCGTGCTCCCTTGTGGATGACGCTAAAGCTTGGCTGATCTTCCCATAATAGGAAGTATCCATCTCAAAACGCTTTGCTTCCATGGCATGTCGCTTATCCTGATCTTCCATCCTTACTCTGATCTCCTGATTAGTCATCTGAATCCGAGCAACACTCATCTCCAATTCAGCTTTTTCTGCAAGCAACTGATCTCTGGCTCTCTTCATCTCGAGGAATTCTTCCATACTGACAGAAGAACGTGGACCCTCAATCATAGGACACCAAGGATCACCTCCCGGAAATGGTAGATACGTGAGCTCAATTCTCTTCCGAAGCCAATCATCAAATGGAGGAAAAGACCGGCTGTTGACCTTGCCAAAAGGAACCTTACCCTTTCTCTGAATGCTACGCCATGACCCAGACACTTGTCTCAACTTGGCCTGATTACCCTCAGCTGGGAAATAGAAAGACTCCTGAATCTCACACTCGAGAGGAGGAACTTCCATAGCAAACCCCATTTGTCTCCTAAGAAGCGTTGGGTTGTAATTAATGCTACCCTGAACTCCCATAAGAGGCATATTGGGAAAGCTCCCACAACTGTATATGAAATCCCGTCCTGCCAACCCGTTATGAGTCCAAGCTATATCAGCGGCCCGCAAACCCATCAACTTGACTGACCACTTGACCGTAGGATCAAGAGAAGCAAAAGAACCTCGGGAAGGCAAATACCCCATAAACCACTTGTATAGCAACTGGGCACAACACCGGATCAAACCACCACGCCGCTTCTCGTTCCTGTTATGAACCGAGTAGTAGACATCTCCAATCAGAGTAGGAATGGGATTCCTCTGTATGAACAATCTGATGGCATTATGGTCCACAAAGCTCTTCTGATTAGGAAACAGAATGGTCCCATAAATGCTCACAGCAATCAAGGTACAGACCGTCTTCCAATTACCCACAGCAGCATGTTCCTTGGCTTTAGCCTCCAAGAAACTCAAAGGAAAACCGGGTAATTTACCTTTCTCCTTCAAACCCCCTTTGGTCGCCTCCGGGCTCAAATAAAGAGCACGAGAAATCTCAAGGATGTCAGGCTCTCCCCTAATGGCACAGAAAGGAATCTGATCTCGGATCTGAATACCCAAGATGCTAGCATAGTCCTCCATCAGAGGTCCCAACAAATAATCCGGGAACACAAAACATCTCAAACCCGGGTCATAGAACTGGAGAAGAGTATGAATGTCGCTTTTGTCACTGTCTGTGAGTCTGAAAACCAACTTCAAAATACCACCGTATGCCTCTCTGAACATCCCCACATGGTCGGGCGTAATCAATGCTATCATATCCTTCAGCACACTGATCTATGGATCGAAGAATCTATAGACAACATCATCTTTCAAACCGGTCCTCATATCTGAGCAAAGAAGTCTCTCAACCAGGATCTCAATCAAAATGTCCCTGCATATGGATAAACATGTGTTAGATGCAGGTAAATGCAAAATGTGAATGATGCTGATGAATGAATGCAATGCCATCCTCCCAGTCATCTGAACATCTGTTGCACTGAGTTACGGCCTTTGATCTCTGAACTGATCACAACCATCTGAAGGAATATGTAACCACAAATCCGACTCAGGGGTCCGAAATAAACGGAACTGGAAGATACATCACCTTCATCATCAGACAATCTCTGAGCAGATAACCACAACAATCTCTGAATCGGCCCGGGGAATCCTGAAATAAACGGATCCCCACTGATAAATAATACGGACAACACTTCGGCGTCTCAGAAATAAATATCCATAAATCCGACTTATAAATAGGACTCTGATCAGCGGAACCAATAGTCACCATCAAAGTCACCATCTGAACATGCATCTGTAAGAATCACCCTCCCCTCACAGGTAAATTCTAATCAGGTCATCCTAAGGCGGATAATAGTCTCGACAATCGGGCAGAGATACTCAATGGGTTTGCCCTTTCGGGTGTGCCATTGTAGCTCTCCTGAGATCGTCTAAACCAAAGATTTGGGAAAGATCGGTCACCGAAGTCAATAGTCCAAAAGAGGTGACTCAACCAAAGTGGATACTCCACAAAGGAAGAGCACTATCCAATGAACCTCGTCCGGCTTGTGGTATGTCACGTTACAACAATATGCTGATAAAGCAAATGAGGAACGTGAGACCACACTAATCCTAGGTGTATACTCGGGCCTGGGTTTTAGCCCCACTCAGAACACCCACCCCCAAAACAGAGGAACCACCTGTACAGAGGACAGCAGCATGATAGTATGATGCATGCAAATATTTATGCAAATATATACACAAAAGAATAATAAATGCAATAAATAGAGCAACACAAGCAACCTAAACTATCCTAGAACGCTAGGAGAGACTCGCTTAGGGAAGATGAACCAGCAATAGGTCAACTTCTTGTATTCCCCAGCAGAGTCGCCAGCTGTCGCATCCGCGAAAAACAACCGGCGGGCTAAAACAAAACAACACAGAGCCACCACCGTGCGTTATTTATCCCAAAAGAGGGAAAGGAAACGCTCGAAGTAAACCTGGAAAAAGCATGGTCTCGCGACCAAAGAGAATGGGATCGGGAGTCAGTTATGCAAAGGGAAGGTATTATCACCCCTACGCATCCGTCGTACTCGACGGGATCCACGCTCAAACGATAGAAAAAGGTTGCTGTCATACCCCAAAATTTGCCCGTCGATATTTCAAAGTATTCCTCAAGACCCTCTGACTTGCTCTGCAAGGCACTGATATCAAATGGACAAAAGCCCAGCTCACAACAGGCCCAATCCAAAGGCGGCCCAAAATAGCTTGCTCGCTAGGCGAGCAGTCCCTTCTCCTAGCGAACATTTCATCATGACACTCGCCCAGCGAAGCATCAGATCCAGGAAAAAGCCCAGAACTAGCTTGCTCGCTAGGCGAGCAATTCCTTCGCCTAGCGAAGCTTGCGAAAATCTGAAGTTTTGGACCTCATTTTAAGCCCATTAGGTCACCACCACTACTACTATAAATACCAGCTCCTCTGCCACGAAAAACACAAACCGAGACGGACGGAGAAGAACGGAAACCCTGGCACAGAAACCCTGCTGATCCAGAGAATTCGGAAGACGGAAACCCTGAAAGCCGCTCACCCGCCTCGAAGCTACCGCCACCCAACTCAATCCGGCTCGCCAATTCAAGGTTGCAATTCGATTGCAAACAGGTTTGCATTACTATTATCGCTTTCTTTTCTTAATTTGCATGTGATACCGCTTTATGTTCTTAACTTGCATGTGATATTATAATTGAATTCATAAACATATTTGAGGTTTTGCATGTGAATTTAAGTGTGCCTGAATATTGTGAATGCTGAACCATGTAATTATGTGTTGGATGCCATAAGCCATGCCGCAGGTCGAAGTCATACTGTTCTGAAATTCAAAACCCGCAGCCGCTCGCTAGCACATCGCTAAGCGAGCATGTAACGAATATTCGCTAGGCCTTCGCTAGGCGAGGCAGAGGCGACTGGGACAGTAGCTTATATTTCGTTTGTTCTGTGCTATGCTTCTCTGATCTATTCCCTTATCATCATACATTATTTTGCATGATATTTGTGCTGTTGTATTTCGTTTGCGGTGTAATCCTCGATTGCACCCTGATTTGGTATGCTAACCCGTTTGCTGAATTTTGCAAAGGTTCATAGGTCCCAGAAAAAGATCACAGTTTAGGCCTTCCACTTTATTTGTGGGATACCCTTATGAAGATCCACCCTAAATTGCTTAATTAATTTTAACGTATTTTAATAATGTATTAATTTTAATGTATTGATTGTAATGTGGAAGCTCATCCTAATTACCTAATTAACTTTAAAATATGGCTTTTAAATATGTGATCTTGGACCTCTCTTTTGCCTTACGATATTACGGTATAACGGTCATGTCCCGCGAACGTAGGGATACACTTAGCAACGGCCCTTCGATTAAATCGTCATGTCCCTTTAAAATAAATCATAGTCCCTCGGATGTGGCCTTCGAATATATGATTTTGTCCCTCGATGACCCTTCGGTGTAGCCTACGGTTAAATGATGATCGTCCCTTCGAATGCTAAGGTATCCTTACAACTGTTGCCTTCAATGACCTATCGATGACCCAACGATGACCCTTAAACATCCAAAGGGTAAAATTACTTACTTCTCAATAGTAAGGACAGTTTTACCCTCATAAGGATAGGAAACGTTCATAACGACCTTAGGAAGGTATAACTCTCAATTGCTGGATCATAACCTAAAACATTTTCCACCCCTCACACTTTGCAAATCCTAGAAAATCACCACTTGGTATATATTCATGCTAGAATCATTACCAAGTTATATTTTTCTAAACTGTTTTTTTTCAAAATCAAACGAGATAAATGCTTTGTATACATTCATACGAGAATCATTACAAAGTTAAACTCTCTTTTTCGAAACTTTTTTTTAAACAATTCACGAACACTTTTCAGACAAAAATATAAGTGATCCAGCAATTAAGAGCCCATGGATAACCATGGATACAAAGGGTGCTAACACCTTCCCTTTGTATAATGTACCTCCCGAACCCAAAATCTATTGAGGTCTTTCCTGTTCTTTTCCACCTTTCCTTATTCGATAAAAGAAAAGTCGGTGGCGACTCTTGCTATCCGCGACATTGCGATAAAAAGCAAAACACCCCAAGTCAGTTCACTGTATGACAGTTGCTAAAACAAACATCATACACACACACTGAAAACAACACAGGTGGGAGAAGAGGGGAGAGGGCTCGCTAGGACATCGCATCCTATGCCTACGTATCTCATCTGGAATGAGAATAAGAGCTACCGTAGTTCGGCTCACGCACGCCGAAACAAAACACACGCAGGAAACCGACTGCCAATCGCTGGACTTATTTCAGACTCCACACAAGCAGGCAAACATGGAAACCGAATGCCAATCGCTGGACTTACATCAGACTCCGAACCAAACAAACCCACACTGGAAACCAAATGCCACTTGATGGACTTATATCGGACTCCAAGCACACAACAAAAGGATACGGAATGCCAATCGCTGGTCTTACATCCATCTCCTAACACACAGGAAGGGTAACAAACAAACAAGTTAATAGGGAGTCGGGAACTCGAGCCTAATAACTGTCAAGCAGACCCACACAAAAGAAAAAAGGTGCCCGGAGAGATCTCGTGCGACCTCCTGCCTACGTACCTCATCTGGTATGAGGATCAGGGCAACGTAGTTCCCATTAACAGGGGAGAAACTTTCTCCTAACCAGAGACTGGGAAATGACCAACTAGAAGGGAGACTGACTCGAGCCTAATAGTTACCATGTATTCCACAATGGTCCTAGGTTGAGTTTTCTATCTACTTGCACAGGCTGCAAACTAATCCTAAACAGGCAAAGCAAAGCATACAAGCACAATCAAAACAGAGCAAACATACACAATTAGCACACACTATATACAGACAAAGGTGGGCTCACACAAGGGTTAGGCTGCAAAAGCAAGCCAACTGTATCAGGGTGATGTTAGCTCTTAACCCTAACATTGAGAGTTAGGGTGAAGCAGATGAAATAGGAAGTGAGGGGTGTGCCTCACAGCTCTTATCCCTGGCCTGGGAGAGCTTCAGACAAAGGAAGTGTGGGTTCAAAAATTTGGAACTCTTCTACACTTATGACTGACTCAACATGGATCTTGGGTTAATATCCACAATGCATCAACACCAGTTGTGTGAGAAAAGGGATGACTCAACTGAATAGCAGGAGATGGATTGCACATCTCTTGTGTCTGCCAATTGCCTTAACAAAGGTCTTTTCCTGCTTGGGGACAAAGATAAACAATCACAAGCATTGCCTCTTAAGGAGGACTTCAGACAGGTGCCTGACCAAGTAACAGGCCAGGTCTTCCAGACTACATGGAGTTAGTGAGTTCTACCTCAATTGGTTAAGCAACCAAGCAACAGCAAAAGCAAGTTCAAAATGAACTATAGCCACTAATGTACCTGAAAACAATCTAGCTCAGTTAGTATTCAACTCAGAAAAGAAAGTCAAACAGACAATTACAAGTCAACAGTTAACTGTACACAAGCAATGCATCAAGCAAAGCACAAGCCAATGCTCAACTCAAATGACTTAGAAGCCACCTACAAAACAAACTCAATGTTAATCAACATCAATCAAATAAGCAACTCAAGCCAAGTGAATTAATTCCTCCATGCCATATGCTTTTTGTCCTGAAAACCAAGCTCAAACATGAGAAGCAAACCCCTAGGACAAGGCCTAGGGTCAAAGAGGGAGAAATAATTCAAAACAGAACATGAAAATTGGGACAAATCAAGTTCAATCAATTTAGAACAATGTCCAAGTGGTCTCATATCCATATCATCAACCAATTTCATTTCATAAAGCATTTAGTGCAAAGCATGCAATTTCAAAGCTCATTGGACCAAACAGAATGAATCAATCCACATCCAATCAAAAATAATTCAATAAATATCAAGAAAAATTATGGCTAAACAGATCTCATAACATGATCATCATACCAAAATTCAAGTCAATTGGACAAGTGGAAGCATGTCAAATAAAATCCATAAGTCAAAGCTTGCTCAAACAAGCTCAAAGGAAGCACAATTCCATACATCAACTTCACACAAACCTAAAACAGAATCTACACATGATAAATGCATCAAACCAAAGCCATGGCAAACTTTAATGTGTCTATAATCACTCCACAAAATTTCAAGTCCATGTGATACACATCAAGAATTTCACAAATCATTTAAGATCATGACTCACAAAAGGTTCACAAATGATCAAACAGAAAAGAAATTCTCAACCAAATTGGAAATGCATCCAAAAATTCCACACAAATTCACAAGTGAACCTAACATCCAGAAGAGTCAACATGCAAAAATTCACATCAATTCAAGTTCATATGGCATGGTAATAAAAATCCACAAGTTGGACAAGAAATGGTGTGACACACATTGTCACACCTAGATTGATCAGCTCATATCTCACAAACCAGAAATGATAAAATCACAAACTCAAAGCCAAAATGTTCATTGAGATGTCTATTTTAAGCATGCAAAGTTTCAAGAATTTTGGATGAAAACTCATCATTTCATGAAGGATATGGCAAGATAGGTCATGAAAACATACACATACACAATCCCTAAGCAAAATAAAAATCCAACAGTTCACAATTTCTGGAAAAATATTCATTAAATTCTAGAGATCATGATGAACACAATGAAAAAAACCACAGCTCAATTGGATTAATGGAGATATGATTTTTGGAATGGAAGAGAAAAATAAAAAATGATGTGAACAAGCATATAGAAGTATGGAAAGCCTAAGTGAAAAAGGCAAAAAGCAATATGAAAAAGCCACCGAGCCAAGGATCGAGCCGGCTCCATATTCAAATTGTGGCGCTCACTTAATGAAACGTGTCGTTTCATTAAGTGAGGTGGCATGGCATGATTGGTTGCATGGGCAAAAAACACAAAAAGCATGCAAACAGGCGAAGGCATGGATCTACAACGCTTCTGGAAACGATTTTCAAATGTTCATCCGTGTTCATCATAAACCCTAGGCTCAAGAACAATTATGCTTAGAAATTCATGAAATCTATATCACTAGAATCCTCTTTCAACGTACATCATCAATCCAAGCTTATTTTATGCTAAATCTTCCTAGATTAAAAGTTTCGAAGGAAAACATTTTTGTGCATCAATCTTAAAATCAACATAACTTCCTCAATTCTCCATGGATTTTAATGATTCAACTTGTAGTGTACTCTACATCCAAGGATCTATCAAAAGCATGTATTAATTACAAGAATTGTGATGCTCGAAAACTGACCTTAATGGAGTAGCAGAAGTGAATTCATGGATTTCAAGCTTTGTAAGGTGCAAACAGAAGTTCTTCAGTGCTTGTATGAGTGAATGAAGCAAGGTTTTGATGTTAATTGTGCACGATCTTGTTGAAAACTCAAACTGCCATTGATGAACACACTTGCAACAGTTCTTGAATTAGCTTGAAAACCTTGTGATCTTGCTTCCAATAGCCTCAACAATGCGCATGGATGAAGGATTGATCAAAGCAAATGCAATGTTTATGCAGAAAAATGGAGAAAAGTTGAGAGAAGAAGTTGAAGAATTTTTTGATTTCTAGATCTAGATCTCAATTCTGTTATCATTATGAGGAAACAGTTATAATTTAGCTTTTATATGTGATGCTAATGATATTGGTAATCATGATTAGTGTTAATGCAAAAGGATTAAGTGATATCAAGTTTTATGACCAATTAGCCAATCCACCTTACATGCATGAAAATCAATGTAACAGTGCAATGTTCTGGTTTGGATCAACTCCAAATGATGTTTCTAAGCCAAGGCAATTGGAAAAACATGAAAACAATGCATATTTCTCAAATTGATATTTTCCCTCCAATTTTCAAATTCAATTCAAATGAAAAGTTCAATTTTTTTGCAATGGAAATTCATGGTTTATGATGTGTAATTTGGATAGCTCATATCAAGAGTGAAATGTTGCAAAAAGTCCCACTTCACTTGGCCTTGTGGTTCAAAAGTTATGCACTTTTGAAATTCAAAATTTCTTGACCAAGATTGATCCATAACTTGCCAACCATACATGAGAAATTCATGTTCTTGGACTTTTTGGAAAGGTGAGAGCAAGATATACAATTTTCATTTTTGACAAAATTTCATTTGAAGCATTTTTGGACATGTAAATTTGAGGAGAAAACCTTTCCATTTTTGGCAATTTTGAATTACAAGTCACTTTCTATTTTTGGAAAGTTTTCATCTGACTTTATTTTCTTCAATGTTGATGTTTGAAATGTCAAATGAAACTTGTTTGGACATGAATGAAGTGTCTCTAACCCTCTCCCATATCCAAATCCAACAGTTGACCTTTGTTGACTGATAGATGAATTGGCTATGCACAGATGAAATTGAGCCTCAATCTTCTGATGACATGGCTCCAAAATGAAACCCTAGCTTCCACAAGCTCAATAAAACCATATAATGATCCCCCATCTTAATGAAGACCTCATCTCCTTGACAAGCCCTGATTGACCCAATACAAATGATTAGGGTTGACCAGTGGTCAAAACCCTAATCCCAAGGCATCTGATCAAGCACAATGAACCTCTTGGATGATGACAATATCATGATGATGATGACGTACCATTTCAACCGAGATGATGATCAATCTCCTTGAGGAACCAAGAAACCCTAATTTGAAGCACACCCTCAGATGGCTATTGATCAATTCTTGAGACCCTCAGGCTTGAATATCTTTTAACCTCTTTATCTTCTGAGAAAGACCTAGGAGGATGACTTGTTCATTGTGGCCATATGATATGCAAAGATGCAATGCCTAATGACCTAAAAATGAAATGCAATATGTTAAGCTAGTCCCAAGAGAGGAGGGCAAACTTTGAGGTGTTACACTGTGAACGCATATGCAGTCAAGAAATACTTCGCCTAAAAAAAGAAAAGAACAGCTCGCTAAGTTGAA
This sequence comes from Lathyrus oleraceus, assembly GCF_024323335.1. NCBI lineage: Eukaryota > Viridiplantae > Streptophyta > Magnoliopsida > Fabales > Fabaceae > Lathyrus > Lathyrus oleraceus. The sequence goes on along the minus strand of NC_066583.1, from coordinate 522,295,256 downwards.
AACCCGAAAGGGCGATCCAGGCAAAAATTAGAGACATAAAAACAGAAAGAATTTCCCGATAAGTTGAATACCCCACCTTGGGGCAACTTATGCAAAAATTAGGGATTATGGCAAGTAACTACAGTCTGCTGATCGCCCAATTTTGGAAAGACTTTGTTGAGCATAAGGGTTGACATCGATTCATCATCCCAGTAGCGGTCAAGAGCACAATGGATATCAAGAGTTGGTAGAAGGATTAAGGATCATTTGTATTCAATGTAACCCTTTTCCATGTAAATCACCATTTTCAACATTGGAAAAATCTATGGAGTCTTGTCATTTACAGCCTACCATCCCATTAAATAAAGTTGAGCCTTTATCCAATTGTTTCTACTCTTATTTACTTCAGCCAATAGTTTAAATTTTATTATGATTATTTTGGAAATTTAAATTTTTTTAATCAAAATCATTTTTCTTAAAACATATAAAGACAAGAATTTTTCAAATCAATTAAAAGGAAGTATCGACAACACTTCAAAGAGCAGCAGTTCCTTAAGTGTGAAACATCAGAGGTTCCCCAAGCAGTTAACCCTTCGGGTATCCCTAGTTGTTGGTGTTGATCTGGTTCCCCTGCGGAGTGTTTGTTCCCTAGCAGAGTTCCGATTCTTTTCCCCAACTGAGTTGGTTGATTCAGTACCTTGCGGCGTGTTATTTCCCCGACAGAGTTTCTGTGCCCCCCAACGGAGTTCGTGTTTCTTCAGCAGGGTTGATCTTCAGCAGAGTAAGAGGTTCTTCCCCAGTGGATCGCGTTGGTTTCCTCACCAGTCGCCATCCTACTTGCTCCCAGTCAGAGTTTCCTCCTTGTTTCTGAGCAGCCATTTTGTGTTTATCTTCTGTATGGTTGTCTCCCATTTGATATGGCGTTGACTTAAAATTCCCTGCAGACTCGATAAAGATTCATCTCCTCAGCAGATCTCCTCTTCCCTCGGCTAGATTTAAGCCTTTGAATGTTGATTTCTTTGTTCTCCGGCAGTTGTCTCCCTCTTTTGCGGGTTGACCGAGGATTGTACCGATGATTCAAATTTTTTGCAACACCTTTGTATCCTTTGTGATCGTTCTGTCAGCATAATCATCATATATACATATACATATACCTTCATATAATTTCATAAATGCATATTTGCATCATCATATCTGATTAGTTTATCTGAGATTCTTATTCTCTGTTATGGCGATACTTTATCCCCATACGAGTTTGGTGTCTGTCCTCCCTCAATTGCAGAGTGTCATCCCCTTAGGCAGGAAGACTTTAACCTTTCTCCTCTTCCCCACTGAGTTTGTTTCCTAGTGGATGATTATTATTTCAGTTTCCTTCCCAGTTGATTATCTGGATGGAATCACTCCCCTTGAGTTATGTCCTCATTAGGTTGAGTCTTGATTGACTGTTTCTTTCTAGATCTTACCTGGATATATGCTTTGAGTCTTCTAAGAGTTTGTTACCCAGTAACTGGTAATATTCTTCTGAAATTTGTTACTTCTTGCCCAATACCCGACATAAGTACCCCTGTTTTCATAGCAGCGGAGTTCCCAGTGGATTCATTTGTTTCTGATTCCCCAGGAAGTATATCCTTGATATGTTCATCCTAAGTGGTGACAGATATCTTTCTTTCCCCTGCTTGAGTGTATCCTTGATATGTTCATCCTAACCGATGACGGCTATTCTCATCCTTGGTGTTCTACCCAGTAAAAAGGTAGTTGTAATCCCTATTTTGTTCCCTAGAGAGTTAATCCTTGATATGTTCATCTTAACCGATGATGGATTTCCTTCTCCTTATGGTATTCTACCCAGTAAAAGGTAGTTGTAAACCCTACTTTCTCCCGTAGAGTCTATCCTTGATATGTTCATCCTAACCGGTGACGGATTTTCTCTTCGATGGTATTCTATCCAGTAACTGATAGATGTAATTCCTATTTTCTCCCCTCACAGAGTCTATCCTTGATATGTTCATCCTAACCAGTGATAGATTTTCTCTTTGATGGTCTTCTATCTAGCATTCGATAGATGTAATTTCTACCTTGTGGTTCAGTTGGTATATCCTTGATATGTTCATCCTAACCGATGACGGGTATCCTCCTTGACAGTCCCAGGCAAGTCTATCCTTAATATGTTCATCTTAATCGATGACGGATTTTCTTCCCTGGTGAGTCTATCCTTGATATGTTCATCCTAACCGATGACGGATATTCTCACCTTTGGTCTTCTGCCCAATAGCCGGTAGTTATAAATCCTATTTTCTGCAGTTTTCCCCAGCAAGGCTATTCTTACCTAGTAACCGATAATGAATACTCTCTCCTGGAAATTCTCAGCGAGTCATCCTTGATATGTTCATCCTAATCGATGACAGATGTCCTCTCTGTCAGATCTTTATTATCTCCTCACCCAATAACATGCAGTAGATAATATATTTCTGCCCCTCTTGTGTTGAAGTTTATTTCTTCCCCAGTCGAGTTGAGTGTGCATTTCCTTAGTGAAATCGTTTTTCCTGCATGATTTAAGTACTTCAGTTTTATCCTGACTTACTCGTATCCCCTGCAGATATTATTGTTCCCCGTCTGAGTCTTTCCCATTTTTTGTATGGAATTCCTCGAGTCCCCTAGCAGTTTTCAAGTTGTAGCCTGGCCTATGCATAACTCTTTTATCCCCATAGAGTCTCTGTCTCCCCAGTGAGTTTTCCTTGCGGAATGCATTATACTTATGTGGACTTTCGGTCTCTCTGATTTCTTTTCCTTTGTGGCTATATTTCCCCACAAAGAATTTACTTTTGCATTCATATCATATGCATCATGAGGTCTCTTAGGGACCAAAATTGTTTCTATGTTGTTATTTAAGCCCATTCTACTAAGTCGAGCCGAAGATTTTAACCTTTACCTCCTCAGTTAGAATGTCCTTAAATAGGGGCAGCTGTAAGACCCTAATTTTGACCCTAAGACCCCTCATGCAATTTCATCATATGCATTAGCATTGGGATCATACTTTGGCATCCTCCTTACCCCTATTTCATTGGGTTTGTTTTGGGAGAGATCACCAAGCACTATGTGATTGTATCATACTTGTATATCATCATTTTATTAACCAAAATACAAAAATATGTTTTTGCATTTGCCTAACTCTTTTGTAGGTAGCGCATGATCTCCATTGGTCTATCAAGTTCATATCTAGGGTTTGAGACCCTCATGACAAAGAGTACAACCATGAATCGATCCAAGAATGGTTATGAGCATCATATATGAGTCCCAATGATCTCTACATTTTATATTGATCAAGTTTCCTTCAAGAGTTTGGAGGTGATTTGCCTTGGAAACCCTAGTTTGATTGGGTATCTTAAGTGACTTCTCCAACAAGCTATCTCGCCAATTGATCAAATTTCTCAAGGGAAACTTCAAAATTCATCATCTTATACATATATGATCTATCATGAGCCAAGAAAGTCAAAAGAATTTAAGGTTAGCAAGTTGGTTGATGGTGGTTGGCCAGATGAATTCATCTGATCAAAACTGGATCTCCCTAGACCCTATCTCCTACATTTTTCACCATATGAAAATGATTACAAGATCAAAGTTACTCTAAATGACATTATAAACAACTTTAATGTTGAGGTCTAGAGCTACTTTTGCTTGGACAGTCATTTTCTATGTTGAAACATTATAGGTCATTTTGTCTAAACCCTAATTTGAAAGTCAACTTCCCAAGGCCATAACTTGCTCAATTTTTGTGAGATGAAAGATTTCCAAGTTGCACAATAAAATTCAATATGTATACTTCAACTTTGATGTATGTAGTTAGAGCTAAGTCAACTTTTATGATCATGTGATATGAGGTTACATTATAGGTCATTTTTGACCTATACCATTGAACAAGTGATTTTTCCAAACTTCAAAAATGCATAATTCTATCGTTCTAAATCCAAATGACATGAAATTGGTGACCATTTTGAAGGTATTTGAAGAGCTACAATGTTGATGAAGACACTTTTCTCATTTGAAGCTCACATAAAAAGTTAAGTAAGGTGGAATATTGAGCTATATAGCTTGACACTTAGTAAATTTTTCAACATGTTGAAATTTCCAAACTTCCACATCAAAATTCTTCATGTTCCAAGCTCCAAATGAAAAAGTGTTGAATATCAAACTTGTTCCCCTTGATCCAAGCTTTCCAAATCAACCAAGTTCATGCATTTTGGACAAAGATTGCTAGGACTGCGCATGGCTTTAACAGGGCTACATCATTGGAAAGAATCAATTGCACAAACTTCAGTTCACATTGCCTTGCCATTCAAGCTTCATTCATACTTCAATTGGAATCATTTTGGACCTTAATGCATTGCATCATGGGCCTGTACATGCCCATGCACTCGTGCCATCCATATTGCCAATTTTGGATAGATTTTGAAGTGTGCAAATATTATTCCCTTTGGCTATAAATAGAAGGCCTCTGAGCTCATTTGAATAACTTTTTGCGCGCCAGCTTTGCCCCCCATTGAAACCCTCTCATTCTAAAGGAAAACCTGAGAAATTTCAATTTGAAATTTGAGTTTGAATCTCAACTGTTGGAGATTCAAGAACTCCAGGATCCAAAGCCTTGCAACCTCTCCAATCACTTCCTGCTAGCTTCTCTAGTGTGATCACATCGTGTTTGGAGCAAGCAACATCAAGAACTGCATAACATTGAAGGTAATTTTCAAAAAACTTCATCTCTTCGATTCTCACTCAATTCTACTCAATTATCTTGGATCTTTGGTTGTCTGAAGTCCTACCAATGTAGGCAAGAAGATTGAGTTGCTTAGAGGTCAAATCAAAGCAACTCAGTTGATACACCTCAAAATTCAACTCCTCATTTCTTTCTATATATATATGTGGAGTTAGTTAAAATTGAGGTCAGATTTGTGCTCTACGCCATTTTTTCTTTCAGATCATGTCCTTCTTTTTCATTTTCTTGATGGTGATAAGTGAACCAGTCCGGTGGACCTCGCTTGAGAAGGTGACCGGAGGTCCAGCGCCGGTGGTGTGTTGGACAGGTTCTGAGCCGTTGATCTCACTTGAAATGTTTTAATCTCACGCGTTGCTTGTAATTACCATTTGTGTTACGCATTGACTCGTGACTATGGTGGAAAGCGCGCTGATGGCCATTTGATATGCCACCTCAATTAATGAGGCAGATCAAGTGGTCCACGTTTTTCTGTTATTTTCTGATTTTCTTTTATTCCTTTTATTTTCATTTATTCATATTAATTTTAATATTGATCCAAAAAATATGAGAGTTTCACCAAAAAATTTCAAATAATTTCCTCTTTCATATTTTGAATTAAAATTATTTTTTGGATCATTATTAATATTTTTCATGATTTAATTGATTTTGTGTTTGTTTTTAACTGTTTAAAAATACTTTTAAGTCTTTAAAAATTCTGAAATTTTTTCTCCAAGATCCTTTGACCTTGTTTGACATATGATAAATCTCATGGCCATTTCTTTGGTGTTTTGATGAGGTTTTAGGAATTTGACAAACCATATTTAATTTAAGTGTATTATTTTAGTCTTTTTAATTTGAATAAATGCCAATTAATTGTGTTGACCAATTGTGATGACTTGTTTGAGTTTGACTCTTGTTGTTGGGCCTTGGTCAAGGTTGATTTGACTTTGTCAAATTAATATCATTGAATTTAGAGGATTGATGGAATGTACATTCCATCTTCCAAAATGAATGGATGATATTTATTTGGTAAAAGTCCTTCTTTAACCAATTTGAGTTTTGATCCATTCCCCTCCCTCTTCATCTCATTCTCATTCTTTATGCATTCATCTCATTTGGCCTATGATATCTCAAAGTCCTAAGGCTAGTTGATTGAAAAATAAACATAAGTATGAATGAGATTAGGCCACCTCTTTTGCATATTCTTTTTGTGTGTGATATGTTTCATGAGCATAGTCCATTATACTATGTCTCTAACATGCATTAACACCAAAATTCTATTGCCCGACCTCAAATAGTTGTGACTTCTACATAAGTCCAATTACGATTGTTTAACATAGCGCTAAATTTGTGACACAAAAGGCATAACATTCTAGTTAGTGAGATTGTAAGTCTCCCCTCTTTCATGGTTTTGTGGGGAAACTTGACCTTTTTTCCTTCCTTTGAAAGATGTCTTGGCTCAAGGATCCATGCTTGTTATAAGTGGGTTGGGTGTTCTCCAAAGAATGACTAAAAAATGAAAAGCAAAGGCAAAACAATACTAACTTCTAACTCATTAACTACTAACTTTTAATTTCAAGCCATTTATTTTAATGTCATTTAATTTTAGTCTTTATTTATTTGCCATTATTCATACCATTCTAACTGTTTATGTTAATGCAATTTTCACTTTGTCCACTTGGACCATATTGTGTGATATATCTTGTTTGTGTATACTTTGCTTGTTTGTGTGGTCTTTGACCATTAATGTACATAATAACAACAAAAACCCTAAAAAACTTTTGTGTGGACTGTTGGCTTGATCTTGGACAAATGAGCTTAGAATTTAGGCAACATTCCTATGCTAAAGGACTTGGCCAATGGCAACTTTTGTGAAACCAAGTGCTTGCAATTTGAAACTTCATCTGATACATCATTCAAGATCCCTCTGAGTTCATCTACAACATGATCATTGTGAAGCTGTTATTTTGAGCTTGTGACTTGTGGAATTTATCTGTTACATGGGCTAATTTGAAGAAGATCATGGAGTGGCTAAAGCTTGGATGTGGCTATCTTTATTTGATGTCTTGCTCTTCAAGATAATATAATTGTGCATTTGTGTGTTGCTTGATTCAAAATGTCCAAGGGAATTTGGGTTTCTATTGACATTCTTGTCTATTGGATTGCTACCCATTGGTCAGATCTTTTCAACTCTTAAATTTTAATTTTGTGCATTGGATTAGTCTCTTCATCTCCTCCCCATCTCTTAAATTTCAAAATCTCTCCCTCATTTTAAAAAATCTTCTCTGTTTGAACTAGTTTTGTTCTAAAACTTTGAGCACTTTGCAAAATGATAGAAACTTTGGCCTTATGCCATTGTATTTTTAAACTACTTTTCTTAAATCAAACTTGTAAAGAGGCTCAATTATACTTGACTTAAACTTTCAAAAAGCCAAAAAGAACTAACTCATTCAAACCATTTTTAGGCTTCTGTGCCCTTCAAACTTAATTTTTGCTAAAAATAATGCATCCACTTTGAAATTCGTATCACGAACTACGAGGTTTTGATCCTTCATTTTTATGTTGGTACGTAGGCACAAGTCTGAAGGTCTTGTCAAACACAAAAATATAATTAATGAATTCTTTTCTCACCCCCCCACTCTATTTGTTTGTAAACATCATTTTGTACCAAATACATATGCACACAAAAAGGGCTCCCTAGGAGTACCTAGGACACTTTGAATGCTAACAGCTTCCCTTTGTGTACCCAAGCCCCTTACCTGTAATCTCTGACATTTTATTAGTTTTGATTTGAAAACTTCTTACTTTTGGGTTTTGTTCGTATTTTTTCCCTTTTCCCTTGGAAACAATAAAAGCGTGGTGGCGACTCTGGTTTTACTGATCTCTAGCTTATCCATGGCTTGATGATCATGAATTTACCGCTACAGATAAAGACATGGAAGGAATTAGAGGATAAATCCATGGAAAGATTTTTCATTACTACTCAGTTTACCGAGCGCTAAGTAGAAATTGTGAGGTTTGAGCAGCAGGAAACTGAGTCACTTTAGGACTCTTGGGAAAGATTAAAACTTTTGTTACGCAGATGCTCGAATCACAACATGAATAATATGGAGCAGATGAAAAACTTCATTAAAGGTCTCAAAGTCAAACTCACATATTTTTGGATGCTTCTACGAGAGGTACTATCTGATAAATGAATGAACCATGGGTAAAAGATATCATTGAGGTGATGTGTATAAATGAGTACCGATCCAAGAATGAAAGGTCGGTCAAGACGGGAACTGTGGGCACGCCTAAAGGTATGTTACCTATTGATACCCACACTACTCTTTTAGCTCATATTGAATTATTAAATAAAAAGCTAGCTGGAAGCAGCTTAGTTAAAGCTAACGTAAGTCAGGTACAAGCACTTAAAAGCGACTTATATGGAGGATAACATGCGAATGAAAGGTGTTCATTGGAAGGGACAAGTGAGGAGGTCTAATTTGCTAATTTATAAAAAAAAAACCTGTATTCAAACACATACAATCCGAGTTGAAAAGACCACCCAAAACTCCTTTGGAATAATAATCAAAATTCAAATGCTAACTAAGGGATGCAACAAAGCCAACAAGCTCTGTTTCAAAGAAATCCATCACAAATGGTAGAGACCTTGCAAAATTTCATTAAGGTCACTCAAAGTAGCTTTGATAGGGTAAATAAGACCCTTAAAGAAATGAGTAGAAACTAGGATGCGTCTATCAAAATTTTGGAGATGAAGATTGGTCAATTATCTAGACAAGTAGCTACTTTTCCAAGCTCAAGTGGAGGATTCACCAGTAACATTGTTGATAACCCTAAGAATGATAACCCTAAATATAGGTTTAGGGGCAATTACTGAAAAGGATAAGGAGGAGATAGTTAAAGAACGTGTGGTTAAGATAGAGGAGGGTACAAATCAAGGTGACCAAGAGGAAAGAGGAGACACCATTGATCAACTTATAGACAAAAATTCTCCTCGGGGGAGAACAAAGAAGCAGATCATGACTTAACCAAATCCTCCTTTACCTGATTACGTAAAACCACCGTACCTAATAATTAAAAAGAAAGTGGTTTAAGATGATGAAGCGAGAATGTTTTCAAAGTTCAAGGAAGTTCTAGCTACTCTCCGGGAAAGTATTTCGTTCCATGAAATTTTAGAACTAATGTCTAAGTTTGCTAAATTTATGAAGGCGTTACTAAATAGGACGGAAGAGAAAAGGATCAAGGAACATGTAAACATGACCGAAAAGAATGATATGGTAAAACCTCAATCCTTACAATGTAAACTAAAAGACTCAGGTAAATTTATGAAGGAGTTACTAAATGGGACAAAAGAGAAAAGGATCAAGGAACATGTAAACATGACAAAAAATGATGATATAGTAAAACCTCAATCCTTACAACCTAAACTAAAAGAATTAGGTAAGTTTACTATTTCCTATAATATCAGTGGGTTCAATATTCTGCATGCTCTATGTGATCTGGGATCTAGCATAAATGTCATGCCACTAAAAACTGGAAAGAATTAAAAGTGGGTGAGATCACACTGAGTAACATGACTCTCAGTCTAGTTGAATTGTCTATTACTCATTCAATTGGTAGTTTACGCGACATATTAGTACCTGTCGACGACTTATTGTTTCCTATAGATTTTGTAGTGCATGATACAAAAGGATATTCAGGAGGATCTATTATTCTTGGACATCCATTCTTGGCAACCGGGAAAGAAAAGATTGATGTAGAAATTGGTCAACTTATCTTGAAGTCAAATAAAAGGAATGTGGTTTTCAAGGTATATGACTGGACACCTTATGTGGATAATTTGGATACTTTCTACTATCTGGAGGAAAAAGGTAGGAAAGTATACAAAGGAACAATGAGAAAGGAAGTGACAGGCGTGAGGGTATCCCTTGCGCCTGACGTACCTTAGACATGGATTATCAAGCTAGTGATGTTAAAAAAGCGTTTGATGGGAGGCAACCCATCAATAAGAATTTATTTTTCCGTCATAATGAATTTTTATTTTTCTAACCTTGTTAATTTTTGTGCTATGTTATTGGAAGAGAAAATAGGTGAAAGAAGAAAACAAAGAAAAAGCAAAAGGGAAGAAAATAGAACAAGAAAAGAGAGAGGAAAGTTTCATCCCTTGGAATCATCACGTATGATAGTATAAACTAGTTCTTTACAATAACAAAATTTGATATTTATTTATACAAACACAATTAATATAAAGACAATAACACACAAATCACACATGATAATTTTAGAATAATTATACTCTAATATTTTTTGAGTCGTGATATTTTCTCTTCTTAAATATTTGAAAGTTGGATCTCTCTCATTAATCTCTATTCCCCTATTTATTTTAAGAATGAACATATTGAATTAATAAAACATAATTGCACCTTTCTTAGAGGTTATACAAATAACTACTAAAGTTGAAAAAAACAAAGAGAGGTCAACTCAATCTTTATCAAATTAAATTAAAGTTTATTTTAAAACACAAACAACTAGTTCATTGAAATGATAACTTGTTTAGTACACAAACAAGATCTTACTTAATACATAGAAATAAGATCTTACGGAACATAGAGATTAAAAACATAGGAACAACATGAAAAGTTTTTAAAATGACATAGATATTGATTAACAAAGATATGAACTAGTTTCGGGTATTTTTTAACCATCCATCAAGGTAAACTTGTTTGGAGTCAGGGGTGGATTTTGCTCTAATATCTTTCAACCATCCATCAAGGTAAACTTGGTTGGAATCAGAGGAGGATTTTGCTTTTTCAGCTCGAGTGTCTTTCAACCAACCATCAAGATAAACTTGTTTGGGATCAGAGGTGGATTTTGTTTTCTCTGCTCGAGTATCTTTCAACCATCCATCAAGGTATACTTGGTTGGAGTCAGGGGTAGATTTTGTTCTCTCGTTTCGAATATCTTTCAACCATCCATCAAGGTAAACTTGGTTGGAATCAGAGGAGGATTTTTCTTTTTCAGCTCGAGTGTCTTTCAACCAACCATCAAGATAAACTTGTTTGGGATCAGAGGTGGATTTTGTTTTCTCTACTCGGGTATCTTTCAACCACCCATCAAGGTATACTTGGTTGGAGTCAGGGGTAGATTTTGTTCTCTCATTTCGAATATTTTTCAACCATCCATCAAGGTAAACTTGGTTGGAGTCAGACATGGTTTTTGTTTGCTTCGCTCGAGTATTTTTCAACCATCCATCAAGGTAAACTTGATTGGAGTCAGAGGTAGATTTTTCTTTCTCAGCTCGGGTATCTTTTAACCATCCATCAAGGTAAACTTGTTTGGAGTCAGAGGTGGATTTTGTTTTCTCTGCTCGGGTATCTTTCAACCATCCATCAAGGTAAACTTGATTGGAGTTAGGCATGGACTTTTCTTTCTCGACCTTGATATTTTTCAACCATCCATCAAGATAAACTTGGTTGGAGTCACTTGCAGGTTTTGTTTTCTCAACTCGGGTATTTTTCAACCATCCATCAAGGTAAACTTGGTTGGATTCAGAGGTGGATTTTGCGTTCTCTGCTCTGGTATCTTTCAACCATCCATCAAGGTAAACTTGGTTAGAGTTAGGTGTTGACTTTTCTTTCTCAGCTCTGATATCTTTCAACCATCCATCAAGATAAACTTGGTTTGTGTCACCGGTAGATTTTGCTTTCTCAGCTCGATTATCTTTCAACCATCCATCAAGGTAAACTTGGTTGGATTCAGAGGTGTCTTTTGCTTTCTTTGCTCTGGAATCTTTCAGCCATCCATCAAGATAAACTTGATCAGAGTTCTGGGAGGATTTGGTTTTCTCTGCTCGTGTATCTTTCAACCATCCATCAAGATAAACTTGGTTAGAGTTAGCAATGTGTTTTTGACTCTTCAATGGATTTTTGAGCCAACCATCAAGGTAAGGTTGATCAGCTTGTATTTCTTGTACATTCTCTTGCTGAAGTTTGATATATCGGGCAAAGCTTCCTTGTCCATTCTACAATACAATTGAATAAATGGATATTAGTGAGTTATTTTTGGATGGTATATATGATTACAAAAATAATGTGTTTTATAAGACACATTATGTTGCACAGGTGAGACACATTCATTATATATTTCAGATGGATACAAAATGTGAAATAAAAATGAAAGAAAAACTATTTTTAAAATTTCATTGCGGCATAGAAAACATTATTTTATCAAATCAAATAGAACAACATGATTGTAAATGAATGATGAAATCAAATCAAATAAAGATGAGAAATGATAGATTGTGATAAATAAATGATGAAAAATATAAGTGTAAAAGATACAAGAATGGATGCAAAGTTAGTAACTTACGATCAACAATAGCATGATAAAAGGGAGGAGAGACAAAACATCTTTGTGTGTCATTTCTTTAATGTTATGATTTTGTGGGAAAATTGTTTTAATGTGAAAAGATGTATTGAAATGGAAGTGAATTGGGCTATTTATAAGTGAATGAAAAGAAAAACTACATTAAGGACATTAAGGACATTGCGACTTTGGTTGGCAAGATTATTTTTTAAATATTTAATTTAATTTATTTTTTAAATGTTTAGTTTAATTTATAAGTTTATATGTCTAAGAAAGATCAATTTACTAAGATTTATTTTTTCCAAATCTATTAGGTGTGTTGTTTTGAGTTATAAATAAAAAATTAAAAAAATTGTTTGTTTGGTATCATTTTTTTAATTAGAAGCTCCTAACTAAATTCTCCAGGTTTAAAATAAATAAATTTTAGAAAAGCTACTGCAATTAGTTTTTTATTTTAAAATTAAAAATGATTCTCTTAAAAACTTTAATAAAAACCTATTAAAATGACAAAGGTGATTTTTTAAATGTTAAACAAACATTTATTTTGATAAGTTATTTCAAATAATTTAAATTTTCATAAATTTATTTTAATTTATAATTGAAGTGGTAATTATCATAATCTCGTCTCTTGAGTTCTAATATTTGAGCTAATAGTATAAATATTTTTTAGTTGAATTAAAATTTGCATTAATGATAGTTTCAATTTTACAATTAATTAAACTAATTTAGTAGTTAATTTTATTAAGTGTAATAAATGCAATGAATTAATTTAACAACATCCCCTTTAATTCGAGGTGGGTGTAGGTATTCCGAGACATTCAAATTTGAAGACTAATATATAGATTAAAATTATTTATGTTCGTCTTATATATTTTTTTTTATATTTTAATACAAATATTTATTAATTTATTTAATGGTAATTATATATTACAAAATTTCATTTTTGGAAAAAAATTATTATTTTAATATTTTATATTTTTTAATAATTATTATTTTATAAAATTAATTATAATGAGTATAATATTTTAATTTTATTATCATCAAATATACACGACATCAAAATTACCAAACATGAAATCTAAATATAGGGATCCAATTAATTGAATTGGAATTTACATTGTGAATCATGAGTCTTCTGCCACCAACTCCTAGGGACTCACTACCTAGCCAACAATGAATCCAAAATACTGTGTTCACCCTTGCATGTTTAAGATGTTCACATGTAGCTAGGGTTTGGGTGGTTATGTAGTTATGCTTACCTAATAGTAAGACTGTGTTGACCTTTGCATGTTTAAGATGTTCACATGTAGCTAGGGTTTGCGTGGTTATGTAGTTATGCTTATCTAGTAGTAAGTTAAAAAATTGTAGTTATCAATATTATTATATTGACCGGTCTAAAGAGAAGATAGATAAGTTATTATAATCAAATATTATCTAAAAAACAATAAATTATAAGGAATATAGTTTCATTATTTTTATGTTTATTTAAAAAATATAAATATTTTTTAAATTAATGATAAATAATTGATTTTAAATGTGATGATGGTTTATATCTTTACATAAGAAACTAAATGATAAAATGTGAATATTCATATCTAACATTAAATATTTATCAAAATATGTAGGCCAGCCTCATATTTATTGTAAATTTTTTAACAAAGCTTTTAATAATGTAAATTAGAATAATGTAGGCCAGCCTCTCTATTTATATAAAAAAAATATTTTTAAAATTATTTTTATAATAAAAATATAAAATTTGTCACAAAACAATTTTATTTTATTAACTATAAAAATATAGGTTATAAATCACATATTTCATTTATAATTCATTAACCAGTAAAATACGTAATATTAATCAAATTATAATATTAAAATATGAAATACACAATTTGCTTAATTATTAATTATTATATTTTATATTTTAATGTCAGAATTTATTGATATTATTTATTTTATTAATTGAATACAGTAATAAATAAAATATATGGTTAATCACCTATATTTTTGTGATTAATATAATAATAAAATTGATTAATAACAAACTTTATATTTATATTATAAAAATAATTATAAAAATAAATCAAAAACGAGTTTAAGACAACGTAGGAAAAAGGGAGACTCGGATATCGTATCTCAAAGACGGTTGAATTATTATTAATATATTGGAATCGAATTGGGGGTTTATATTTTATTCATAATAAATGATTATGAAAAGTGATTATAAAATAAGTTGATTTATTGATTCGGTTTCCTACCTATCATTGATTATTATAGCGCGAATGAAAGTGTAAGAATTATGTTTCTTATTTGCTGAATTAAGCAATCAGTTAAGATTAAAGCGAATTAACGGATTAAGCATACGTTAACACACAATCAAAATTAGGGAACAATAAATATTCGAATCAAACAAAATTACTAAGTTTAAAATTGTACCTGATTCAGGTCTTGGTTCAAGCATCCTTATGTGCATCACATTTAACTTTGCATAGGCCATTAACTCAAGTCTTTTGGTATGGGAAAATGCATAGACCCATATGCCCGATTCACTTCATTCATATGATGCAGATGATCAAGCACTACGCCAAATAAGGGAAAAGAGGGCGCTTATTTTGGCCTATAACAGCGCTTTTAAGCGCCCTCTAAAGTGGCGCTGGCATAGGTAAAGACAGCGCTTTGTTTTCCTAGAGAAAACGCTCTCTAAAGTGGCCCTTTAAGGGCCACATTATAGTGCGCTTTCAGAAAAAAGCGCCCTCTGGAGTGGTCCATAAAGGGCCACCTTAGAGGGCGCTTTCTGGACAAAGCGTCCTCTAAAGTTGTCAATGTAAAGTGTTTAGAGGGCGCTTCCTACAGAAAGCGCCCTCTAAAGTGTTAGTTATTTTAAAAAAATTTGTTTGAAAAACAGTGGGTATTTAATTGGTGACGAGGTGTAATGCCCTAAACCAATAATAAATATGTTATTGTTAACGTGTATATGTGTCAAGTAAAAGAGTGTTATTTTAATTTCATAATAACATATATAATTACCTCGGGAAATTTCGGTTGACAATTGATACTAGCTCGGTCACTAGTATCTTTTGCCTCGGAATCCCGCCTTTCCTCTCTATACCTTGCATTCTCCTTTTGCAGTTCGAGTACTTGTGCCCTTAACTCCGCCAAGGTCTCCATCACCTCTTTGTTGGTTGGATTTTTTGTTTTTGATTTTTTATAAAACGACGACGGAGTCACACCAAAACCCTTACCCCTCACATGACCGGAATACTCAGGAACATTTAGTACTCGACTAAGTAGGCTCCTGCAATCCTGGACCTCGGTTGAAGGTAAGATTTGGGATAAAGTCTCCTGAAATATTATTAGAGGAGATTAAAAATGAATTATATGTCTAACAAAATTTTCGATATAATTAAAGAAATAATGTTATATATACTTACACATTCGTCATAAACACTCTGAACCGCTTCAACGACAGCCCCATCCTTCCCAACCCGAGCAGCCTTCCACAATACGTGCTCCGGAAGAGATGTTGCGTCACTTTTCTCCTCGGCTAGCTACACATTGAATCAGATTATAAGATCATCAATTATAACATATTGTGACAATGTATAAGCTCATAGCATTTGAATATACTCACAATTCTTTGTTGTAACCGTGCATATCCCGTACGCCCTTTTTTGTACGGATATGCGGGTTTTGATGCCCTTTTCCGATTTTTATCGCTTACTTCCTGGATAAAAAAGTTTAAGGCATATCAGAACCAAGTAACTTAACAATTGTATAATACCATAATTAATAGACATTACATGGAATTTTTCGTTTCTTCGTTTGGCGACAAAGTTATCCCATTCTTCGGCTGAAATAATCTCCGCATACTTCATTGGCCGTTCTGCTTCAACAAATTTTCCTTCCTCATCCTTGAGAAATTTGTTGGACAAAAAGGATCGAAATCCTCAGAGTCTTTTTCCGGCCAATTGAATACAATATTTTTGCCGGCTTTCGTCGATGTGAAAGGATCTCTAAAAAACATACACATGGAGTGTGTTATTATAAGTAATATTATAAAAATATATGGTCAACAAATAGTCAACAAAAAAAACATATAACAATATATGGTAAGTACCTGTATCTCGGACCATATTTTTTCTTTGCCAACCTTCAATTCCGGACTTCTCCAATTATCACATGTAATCGGAATATGTTGTCGAACAAGGAAACCAATGTAACTTGCCAACATTGAACCGTTAGGCTCAATTAGTTGGTCTTCAGCACTCCAATGTACTTCGAATTTTTCACCCTTGTCTCTTGCACGAATGATTGACTTCATAACAGTCAATCCTCGTTTGATTTCATTTTCAACATTGTTACGTGATCCACTCGCGTCATGGGTATCTTCTTGGTTACTAGCCATTTTATCTGTAATATAGAAATGATTCAATAAGACCCAAGTAAGACAATGACCATATTCGTGAAGCTACACAAAAAACACATTCATATACCTTCCATTTCTCTCATGTTACAACAATCTAAACTCTCTCTTTTTTTCATCATTATTGAATACAAACTCACACACACCTACTGCATACAAAAGACCAATGCAAACTTATGGTGTTTGGAACATGAACAAACTTGCATCCATAATCATCAAACTTCCAAGCACAAGCTCAAACACACTCCAAATGACATCAGTTTTCAATCAGAAATAAAAAACCTTACATAACCATACAACATACAACATTCAGTGATCAAAACCATACACACAAAAATAACAAAAAATGATTTTCAACAAGGTGCTCATGAACACCATATAGTGCTCGTTTGCCCTAAACAACATTAATCAACATAATGCACAAAATGCAAAACTCAGTTTAGAAAATGCCCTAATCAAACACCTGAAAATACAAACTATTGAGAGAAATACCTTCAAGGTGACGGTAACGATGGAGAAGAAAGTGAACAGCGACGGTGGACGCAGATAACTCAGTGAACGTGAACGCAACAGCAGAAAAAGGCGACGGCGACGATGGTGAGGGAGGGAGAACGAACGGAGGACGAGAGTAATCGCAGTAGAGAGAAAACCCAGTTACGTAAACGAAATAGCATATAGCGAGGGAAAATAAAGAGACATGCAGTATATGTTATAATTTTAATGTTTACTAAAGGGGACCTTAGAGGGCGCTTGTGTAAAAAAAGCGCCCTCTAAAGGGGGCCTAAGAGGGCGCTTCTAAAAGCGCTCTCTAAGGCTTTCCAAAAACGCCTTATAAACTGGAAATGTACATGGACTTAGAGAGCGCTTTTTTAAAAGCGCCCTCTAAGGGTACCCTTAGAGGGCGCTTTCATAAACGCGCCCTCTATTGGTGTCCCTTCATTTCCTCATTATTTTTTCGCTTCACTTTAGAGGGCGCTTCGTTACAAAAGCGCCCTCTAAAGCTTTCCAAAAGTGTCTTATAAACTGGAAATGTACATGGACTTAGAGAGCGCTTTTTTAAACGCCCCCTCTAAGGGCCACCTTAGAGGGCGCTTTCATAAACGCGCCCTCTATTGGTGTCCCTTCATTTCCTCATTATTTTTTCGCTTCACTTTAGAGGGCGCTTTGTTACAAAAGCGCCCTCTAAAGTGCGCTGTCTATTCCAGTTGTTCGCTCCTTATTTTTTCTCTTCACTTTAGAGTGCGCTTTTGTAATAAAGCGCCCTCTAAGGTGCGTTGTCTATTCCAGTTTTTGGCGTAGTGAAGGATGATTAATCCATTTAAGACTTAGTTCCATTGGTTCATTCTTTGTTGCTTAAGAAATCCTAGGGTTTTACTAAGATGAAAGAGGTCGAGACCTGTGTCGTGATAGTAAATGTCTACCTTCAAGTTCAAGCACCTATGACTCATGTGCCATAATAACCTTATTTGTACATTGTCGCTGCTCAATATCAGTAACCTACATACCAACCGCAGTATCAACAACCTCCACAGGCTCCAATTTCTCAGAATCAACAAAATAGCAGAAACCAGAGTCAAGGTCAGGGCAGACGTTATGATGGAAAACATCCTCAGCATGACCATATCCCTGTATCATACACTCAGTTGTTGTTGTATCTTGTCCAGTAAGGGGCAATTGTGCCAAAAGATCTTCCGCCTGCAACTCCACCCTAAAATCACAAGCATAATCCTAATGTGTCTTGTGCATTTCATGTTGGATACATAGGGCATTCTGCAGAGGATTGTTTGGTCCTCAAGGCCATAATACAAGAGTTAATTGGTCATAAGGTTTTGTCATTCTCTGAGGCAGGACCCAATGTCATAACCAACCTATTGCCTGACCACTGTGGACAGATAGTGAATGTAGTTAATGGCGAAGATTGCTCAGATTCAGTTGATTCTTCAGAGAAGTACTGATGCTAGCAATATCATATTGATTCAATTATGTATCATTTGTAATCTTTTCTTGTTTGTTAATTGTTGTTCATTTGTAAAACTTGTCTGATTTTTCAGATGATAATAATAATGAAATAAACATGCATGTTTTGCTTAAGTCCATTCGTGTTCACTCATATTTTATTTTATCAGTATCAAATTGTTTGTCGAACAAAATCAAAAGAGAATGATGCAATTAAAAATACGCAAGATCGCTGCCTGTATGCTTTTGAATAAGATCATGCTGATGATGTAAGGCATTGTTCAATCCCTAAACACCAGAGATATAAGGAAGATAATTCCTAGTCAACCCATTTGGATGTTGTAGTAGGAGTTTCTTTCTTTAACACATAAAATCCTCATGCTTAACCAGGGACAGCGTATTCTTCATTTAGTTTAGACTTGCATTCAAATTTCAGAAGGAGAATATATCATCCAGTGATCAATCATATCACATCCCTCTCAAGAGGATGGAATCACAAATCCAGGATGGTTATCCCTTACCATTCAAAAGGAGTGAGATAGTCACGACCCATGCAACAAATCAAGGAAGTCGTGTCACACGGTTTTCTCTAGTACAAAAAGAAAAGATGAAACAAAATTAAAAGCCCGCTAAGTCAAAAACATGAAAACAAGATTGACTTATATGTGTGTGTTTGGGGTGAGTCTGGAGATGCACCTTCGAACTTCGAAATATGTGAGCTTTTTTGTATTTTTCATCTCATGCCCTAGTAATATATATGGTGCATTAAAAAATGTCCATGAATTAAGGGATTTGGTTAACACACTCTTAGGATTGTTTTTCGACCCTTGTGAAAAATCAAAACTACCTTTAGAATTCAGAAATAAATCTTTGGACGCACCTCAAACACACACAATCAATTCATTTTTGAGTCATGAATTTAATTCGGAAATACATTTCCTTAAATATTAACGGAGGTGTATTTTCAGAACCTACTAAACCAGAAAGAATTGCATAAACCAAACAGATGCAGAAACAAAGATTAATTACATTGATAACATGAAAAATGAAATATTACATAGATAATTGTTAACATAAATTGAACTTTGCATTTGAACATCAAGATGTACGTTTCAACATATTTATAATATGTTTTACTGATCTTGCAATCATTGCATCCAACTTGATCAAACATTTTGTTTCGTAACGGTTAAACGTATTTCACATAACTCTTAAATCTGCATCCGTCTTCAGCTTAAAGTTGTTGAACTGAATCTACCATTCATTATCAACCGAGAGTGAACCTTACTTGAGTTTCACAATTCTTTAATGAACTTAAATGCAATTGAGGACTCCGCGTAGTTGAGTCATATTTCATGGAGACTCATAATGCGTCCAAAAATGCATTTCCAAAATTTAAGTGACATTTTTAAATTTTTATAGGATGGTTTTCCGACACTTATGTAGAGATAAACAATTTCCTTATTAAAGGTCTCTAAGAGGAATTGAAATAAATATATTTAAAAAATTAGTATTATACTTATTTAAGGAATAAAGTTTTCTAACCAAAAGAATTTTTCCCTAATTTTTTTGTGCCTAATTTTTTTCTAACAAAATAGAGACCTGATTATATTTCACTAATTTTCATTCATCTCTCAATTAATATCTCTCATAACCCTCTTTAACTCTCAATTAATGTAATTCATATCAATTAATTGTTTTTTGAAAATTTTGTATCCGGCTTGGGACCAACTAGTTTAGTGAATTGCTAATTTCATCTTTAAGTGTTGGAAAAATGCCCTATAAAAATTTGAAAATACTCTTCCAAAAATGCATCTTCGGACGCACCTTGCACCTCACTAAAACACGCCTCAACTTGTTGATGTTTTTTATGTAAATCAAGTGGTGTTACTGGTTCCCTCAGGTGGTGTAAACGGTTACCACTAAAGTTGATTTAATTCCATGTCAGATGTAACCGATTATCCACTTTTGTGTAACGATTACAAGCTTAATATTTTGATTTTTTCTAATATTTTACTTGGTCAATTCAGTTCCCAATTGTGTTGTATCTCTTGTATAAGTGTTTAGAATGCACACTCATCTCAGGTTAATGCAATAATAATCTCTCATCCTCAATTCTCCTCATTCACACTCCACATCCAAAGTATCTCCACCATTATTCACCAAACTTGTGGTGCCATGTTCCAACATTTGACATCTAGAGTCTGGTTCAGATCCACAAACACCTAGTGTGCAACATGGATTATGTTTCACAATTCATGGAGACTCATAATGCGTCCAAAAATGCATATCCAAAATTTAAGTGGCATTTTCAAATTTTTATAGGATGGTTTTCCAGCACTTATGTAGAGATAAACAATTTCGTAATTAAAGGTCTCTAAGAGGAGTTGAAATAAATATATTTAAAAAATTAGTAATATAATTATTTAAGGAATAAAGTTTTCTAACCAAAAGAATTTTTCCCTAATTTTTTTGTGCCTAATTTATTTTGCTAACAAAGTAAAGCCCTGTTTATTGTTACTAAATTTTAGTAATTTTCATTCATCTCTCAATTAATATCTCTTATAATTCTCATTAACTCTCAATTAATGTAATTCATATCTATCAAAAAAAATTGAAAATTTTGTATCTAGGCTTGGGACCAACTAGTTTAGTGAATTGCTAACTTCATCTTAAGTGTTGGAAAAGTGCCCTATAAAATTTTGAAAATACCCTTCTGAATCCGAAAATGCATCTTGGGACACACCTTACGCCTCACTAAAACACACCTCAACTTGTTGATGTTTTTTATGTAATTCAAGTGATGTAACCAGTTACCTCGGGTAGGTAACCGATTACATCAAGGTCTAAAGTTCAATCAAGTAGCAAAAATGTGGAGTTTTTGAAGGTGTAACCAGTTAACCATTTTGGTGTAAACGGTTACCACAAAAGCTGATTTAATTCAATGTCAGGTGTAACCAATTATCCATTTTTGTGTAACTTTACAAGCGTAATATTTTGATTTTTCCTGCTATTTTACTTGGTCAATTCAGTTCCCAATTGTGTTGTATCTCTTGTATAAGTGTTTAGAATGCACACTCATCTAAGGTTAATGCAATAATAATCTCTCCCCCTTAATTCTCCTCTTTCACACTCCACATCCAAAGTATCTCCACCATTGTTCACCAAACTTGTGGTGTCTTGTTCCAAAACTTTACATCAAGAGTCTGGTTCAGATCCACAAACACCTAGTGTGCAACATGAATTATGTTTCCAATGAAAGAATCCTTGCAAACATACCTATCTTTGATGCTAAGAATTAGGATAAATGGTGCAAGGAAATGAAGGTGTTGTTTGGATACCAAGATGTTCTTAAAGTAATCAATAAAGATGTTACTCCTCTTGTTCAAAATGAAACAGAGGTGCAACAAGCAACGCATAAGGAAGAGAAGAAGAAATAGTTCAATGTGTTGATGGCGATGATTTTAAGAAAGTTGATGATTATGAATCGTCAAAGTAAGCGTGAGAGATCTTAGAGAAGGCATGTGCATGGGTTGACAAGGAAAAGATGGTCAGGTTACAAACTCATAAACGCCAGTTTGAATTGATTCGAATGGAGGAAAAGGAGACAATCAACGATTTTGCAATGAGAATCACTTGGTTGGTGAATCAAGTGAAGGCATGCAAAGAAACTGTTATGGAGTTGTATGTTGCTGCTAAAATCTTGTGTTCCTTAACACCAAGATTTAACAATGTAGTTGTGGCAATTGATGAGTCAAAGGATCTTGCGATGATGAGCAAAGAGGAGCTGCAAAGTTCTCTTGAGGCTCATGAGAAAAAGATGGAAAAGAGGAATAACGATAAGGCAAAGGCGGAGATCGCTTTGCAAGCTCGTTTCAATGAGAAGGACAAGAGATTAAAAGGAAAATGGCCCAAGAAAAGCAAAGGGAATTTTCATAATTTGGGTGGAAGAGAGTCCTAAAATTCAAATGTTTTGACTTGTCAAAGGGGTGAGAGCATCTACAATAAACATGATGGTCAAGGAATCTTTAGAGGTAGAAGGAAGAGGTTTGATAAGAGCAAGGAGATGTGCTATAAGTGTTAATGGTTCATTCATTTTGCAAAAAAAATACAATGTGAACAAGAAAGAATCTCAAGGGATGAAACCAAGGTTGCAAGATAAGAGTTTGATGAAGAGAATATAATTTTGGTCATGATCAAAGAAGGGAATTATAGAAGCAAACAACTGTGGGACAACAACTGCAACAACTCAAAGAATGCTAAAAAGGTCGGTTGAATGATACGATTAATCGGTTGCATGAAGAGGGAGATACCATGATGAGTTTGAAAGGAGTTCAATGTAGTGATGAGTGGTATTTGGACTTGGGTTGTTCAGCTCATATGACAGGAATAAAGAATTGATGTGTCAAAATCTATCGTGCCATGAAGAATAAACTAAAGTTTGCAGATGAAACCACCCTAATGGTCGATGGGGTCGATGATGTTTTGATCATGAGAAGGGATAATGGACATTACTTGATCACAGATTCTTGTACATTTTTGGAATCAAATGTAACCTTCTAAGTATTGGCCAATTTCTTGAGAAGGATTACAAGATTCACATGGAAGACAATGGGTTGTGCGTTATGGATATAAGAGGAGGCTTGGTCCTTAAAGCGCATATGGCTGCCAATAGAACCTTTAAGGTTGAGTTAAAGGTTATAGAGTATAAATGTCTTGCTACTACATCAAGTATACAACAGTGGATATGTCACTATCGTCTTAGACATCTCAATTTCAGAGATCTCAAAGACTTTCAAAAGAACATAATGGTAACAGGGTTGCCATCGATCAACATACTAGCTGAAATTTGTGAAGAATGTGTGCAAGCGAAGCAACATAAGGGAAAATTGAGAAAGTAGATTCTATTGGTGGCAATATGTATTTTGTCACATTTATCGATGATCATAGTACAAAACTATGGACATACCTAATCAAGATAGATAACAATGTATTTCATGATCGTCCGTCATTACATATATTTAATCGAAGAATCAGACAAAACAAGTGAAAATTAAGATAAAATGAAGAAGAAGAAGGAAAAAATAGCTAAGCATGGAAACTGTGGACTTATTGAAAATTTGAGTGAAAAAGGGAGCAAAAGTGTGCAACCACTGGAATAATCATGTGCACCATCACGTAGCATCGTGCACACAATGGGGTCTTTAAAGTTGCATCGCGCATGCGATACAAGGAATCACGCGCGTGATAAATACTTTTTATGGGCTTTTTCAGATGCGTTCTGGTCCATTCTAACGCCTTTAAAAGGGGATTTTCTGAACTTTCACAAGAGTTACAAAATTGGGAGATCTAGGCACGATTTTGAGAGCACAAGTGGTGATTTTTATAACATTAGAAGTTATTGGAGACCATTACTTCAACGTATTTCACATGTTATTTTCATCTATCAATTATGGTATTTTTAATTTCATTATGAGTAGCTAAGCTCCTCTAGATTAGGTTGTATAATGATGAACCTATTTCTATATTGTTGGAATCTATGCTGATTTAACCATTGTGTGAACCTTTTGAACTATAATTCCATTCAATTGCTTCTTGTTCATAATGCTTTTTATGTGAGATGATATTTTAATATGATTTTGGGAACATAAGGAATACTGACCATTAGTCTATGTGTTGGACTTAGGGAAATTGTTGTACTTACGCTGGTTGAATAGGAATAGAAGACCCTGAGTAGTGGCATAAAGAATTAACACTTTATACATCACCTAACCCTGCTTACGCTGGAGGACTAGGGATAAAAAGCTCTGAGTGGTGGTTAGTGAGTTATTTCATGAGGGATCAACTATAACAATTTTGTTAATTCGTCGTGGTGTTACAACTTGGCCGCTTTCGTGATATTGTTTAATTGTTTATTTACTTTTCGCACAGAAACTCAACCCCCCCCCCCCCTTACTAGTTTTCTATAAATTGCACACATTTTGTCTTGCTTGAAGGAAGTTCATGTGGGTTCGATCTTTTTATTACTTCGACGATGTCAATACACTTGTCGAGAAGTCATCAAGTTTTTTGCACCGTTGCCAGGGACTGTTAATTTTTCATCAAGGCGACGTTTGTGCAATTTTTTTAGTCTTTTAATTTTATGTTTTATTTTCTTGTTTCTCATAGTGCTATTGAGGTATTTTCTATTTGTGTATGTACCGTTCAGGATCCACATTAATACCATTGGATCCAAAAATTGAAAGAATCGCACGTGCTCTCAGAAAAGCTGTTAGAGGAGCAACTCTGAAAAGAGGAATACCAGAAGAAGAGCAATTATCAAGTTCTTCATACTCTGAAGATGAAGCCGTAATGGCAGATGCACAACCCCTAACTATGGGGGATTATTATAAATGAACCGATGAAGGACACTTCTCCAGAGGGTTTGTACCGGTAGACCCTGCTAACTTTGATATTAAAAATTATGTGCTTTAAGGTTTGAGAGAAAATTTGTTCGACGGGAACACGATTAGAGACCTATGGGTGCATCTTACACACTTCTATGAAACAACTTCAATGTGAAAATCAACTGATGCCATTGAAGACCAGGTTAAATTGAGGTTGTTTGGGTTCTCACTAATTGGAAGGGCGAAATATTGGTTACTTTTCCTTCCGAATGGAATGATACGGTTATGGAAGGAATTAGAGGATAAATCCCTGGAAAGATTTTTCACTACTACTCAGTTTACCGAGCGCTAAGCAGAAATTGTGAGGTTTGAGCAGTAGGAAACTGAGTCACTTTATGACTCTTAGAAAAGATTCAAACTTTTGTTACGCAGATGCTCGAATCACAACATGAATAATATGGAGCAGATGCAAAACTTCATTAAAGGTCTCAGAGTCAAACTCACGTATTTTTGGATGCTTCTATGAGAGGTACTATCTGAAAAATGAATGAACCATAGGTAAAAGATATCATTAAGAAGATGTGTATAATTGAGTAGCGATCCAAGAACGAAAGGTCGATCAAGATGGGAACTGTGGGCACGCCTAAAGGTATGTTACCTATTGATACCCACATTGCACTTTTAGCTCAGATTGAATTATTAAATAAAAAGCAAGCTGGAAGAAGCTTAGTTAAAGCTAACGTAAGTCAGGTACAAGCACTTAAAAGTGATTTATATGGAGGATAACATGCGAATGGAAGGTGTTCATTGGAAGGGATAAGTGAGGGTACAAATCAAGGTGACCAAGAGGAAAGAGGAGACATCATTGATCAACTTATAGACAAAAATTCTCCTCGGGGGAGAACAAAGAAGCAGATCATGACTGAACCAAATCCTCCTTTACCAGATCACGTAAAACCACCGTACCCAATAATTAAAAAGAAAGTGGTTTAAGATGATGAAGTGAGAATGTTTGCAAAGTTCAAGGAAATTCTAGCTACTCTCCGGGAAAGTATTTCGTTCCATGAAATTTTAGAACTAATGCCTAAGTTTGCTAAATTTATGAAGGCGTTACTAAATGGGACGGAAGAGAAAAGGACCAAGGAACATGTAAACATGACCGAAAAGATTGATATGGTAAAACCTCAATCCTTACAACCTAAACTAAAGACTCAAGTAAATTTATGAAGGAGTTACTAAATGGGGCGAAAGAGAAAAGGATCAAGGAACATGTAAACATGACCGAAAATGATGATATAGTAAAACCTCAATCCCTACAACCTAAACTAAAAGAATTAGGTAAGTTTACTATTTCCTATAATATCAGTGAATTCAATATTCTACATGCTCTATGTGATTTGGGATCTAGCATAAATGTCATGCCACTGAAAACTGTCAAAGAATTAAAATTGGGTGAGATCACACCGAGTAACATGACTCTCAGTCTAGTTGAATTGTCTATTACTAATTCAATTGGTACTTTACGCGACATATTAGTACATGTCGACGACTTATTGTTTCCTATAGATTTTATAGTGCATGATACAAAAGAAGATTCAGGAGGATCTATTATTCTTGGACATCCATTCTTGGCAACCGGGAAAGCGAAAGATTGATGTGGAAACCGGTCAACTTATGTTGAAGTAAAATAAAAGGAATGTGGTTTTCAAGGTATATGACTGGACACCTTATGTGGATAATTTGCATACTTTTTAATATCTGGATGAAAAAGGTAGGAAAGTAGACAAAGGAACAATGAGAAAGGAAGTGACAGGCGTGAGGGTATCCCTTGCGCCTGACGTACCTTAGACATGGACTATCAAGCTGGTGATGTTAAAAAAGCGTTTGATGGGAGGCAACCTATCAATAAGAATTTATTTTTATATCATAGTGAATATTAATTTTTCTAACCTTGTTAATTTTTGTGCTATGTTGTTGGAAGAGAAAATAGGTGAAAGAAGAAAAGAAAGAAAAAGCAAAAGGGAAGAAAATAGAAAAAGAAAAGAGAGAGGAAAGTTTCATCCCCTAGAATCATCACGTATGATAATATAAACTAGTTCTTTACGATAACAAAATTTGATATTTATTTATACAAACACAATTAATATAAAGAGAATAACACACAAATCACACATGACAATTTTAGAATAATTATACTCTAATCTTTTTTGAGTCGTGATATCTCCTCTTCTTAAATATTTGAAAGTTGGATCTCTCTCACAAATCTCTATTCCCCTATTTATTTTAAGAATACACATATTGAATTAATAAAACATAATTGCACCTTTCTTAAAGGTTATACAAACAACTACTAAAGTTGAAAAAACTAAAGAGAGGTCAACTCAATCTTTATCAAATTAATTAAAGTTTATTTTAAAACACAAACAACTAGTTCATTGAAATGATAACTTGTTTAGTACACAAGTAAGATCTTACTTAATACATAGAAATAAGATCTTACAGAATATAGAGATTAAAAACATAGGAACAACATGAAAAGCTTTTAAAATGACATAGACATTGATTAACAAAGATATGAACTAGTTTCGAGTATTTTTTAACCATCCATCTGAAGGTGAGAAAAACAAGAAAGGGGGGGTTTGAATTGTTTGAAAAATAAGCGCTTTTGCAAAATGAAATCACACAATGATTTTATACTGGTTCGCTTATAACACAAAGCTACTCCAGTCCACCCGGCCAAGGTGATTTCGCCTTCAACAAGGACTTAATCCACTAATCTTGAAAGATTACAAACAACCCCTAAGAGAGAAGAAAATCTCTTAGTCCTCTCAAGTCTACAGACTACAAAGAGTCACTTGAGGAAATCAAATAAAAAATTAGATACAAGATGTGTAATCTAGAGTGCTTCTAAGAAAGCAAATATTACAAACTTAAGAACAAATTTTTCACTTGATAAGCAAAAGCTTAGTGAAAATCTTTGAAGAACAAAGATGTTTTTCTTGAGCGTGATATGATTTCAGTATAGTTTTGGCTAGTGATTTTTTCGTGTTTACTGAATGAGATTTCTTCTCTATTTATAGGAGTTGAAGTAGAGTTGAAGTAGCGTTGAATCTGTTGGATATAGAGATGTAGTTACGCCATTCCATTAATAGCTTCTGCAGTAGACTTTTTCTCTTAGAAGTGACTACTTACCACAATTAGTATCTTCTTTCTTGGAAGTGGAGATTAACGTCTCTTTCTAATTGAGGAAATCCATTTGCAGAACTTTAACTTGGCTTAAACGTTACTTCATCATGATTAACAATTCTGATTAGAGTCTTTGTGTATCTGGAGAAACTGGCTTCTGATGTTATCTCTTGAAAGTTCAGATGGCGCTGATAACTTCAGAATTTACAGAAGGCATTTGTTCAGAGTCAGAGCTTCTAGACTTTACTTCATGTTCAGATGCTTCTGATACTTTGTAGTTTTGTCCAGATTCAGAGCTTCTTGAAACGAGATTCCACTTTAGATGCTTCTGATACTTGAGATTTTGCATCTGATCTTGTTGTGCATCTGATGACATCATCAGATTTATTTCTTCTTTCTTTAGAACCCTGCACACTTAGAAACTTTTCGTTAGGGTGCCATTTTTGGTTTCATCCTTTGTTATCATCAAAATCATGGAGTCTGTTGTAGAACACTTTTTGTTCTTACAATCTCCCCCTTTTTGATGATGACAAAACAAATAAAATTATCAGATGAAACATGAAAAATATTAGATCAGATAGACAAAAGCTCCCCCTGAGTTAGCGCTAGGGAGTTCAGAAGTTCTTACCAGAGCTTTCCAAGCAATAAGATTTCTGAAAACTTTCTGCAAATGCTTAACTTTAAAGTTAGAATTATTTAATCAGAGCTATTATTTAATCAGAGCTATTTATATAATTGTTGCAGAATGCTTAAGGTTTTAGACATAATTTTCATCAGAGCTATTTAATAATTTCTCCCCCTTTTTGGCATAATCAAAAAGGCATAAAAAAAATAAAGAGAAAAACACTTCATTGAAAAGCATAAAGGCAAACAGCAGTCAAAACATTAGATTCAACAGAATATCAGAGCTAAAAAGAAAAACAGAAGCAAAAAACACTTAGGCAAACAAACAAGAAAATAAATCCTAAGTGCCTAAGGGTTCGGAGGTTGAGGAAGTCTCTGAAGCAACATGGCAAACATGTTCTGGATGTTTTCATTCAGGGCATCTTGTTTGTCCATCCTGGCACGAAGCTCATTCTGATCTTTCTTGATCTCTTGCTGATCTTGCTTGATTTCCTTCAGAGTGTTAAGAATCAGAGGGATCGCAGAGGAAGACTCCCCCTGAATCAGAGCTTGCTGAGCTTCAGCTTCAGCAGCAGCTTGGGCTTCTGCATCTGCCTTAGCCTTGGCTTCAGCTTCCTGAATCCTTAGAAGTTCTGCTTCCTTTGCCAGGCGTTCTTCTTCCAACCTCTTAGCTTCTTCTTCAGCTTCCCTAGCCAATCTTTCTTCCTCTAACCTTCTGGCCTCAGCTTCTCTAGCCAGTCTCTCTTGGAGCCTTTCCTCAGAGTCTCTGATGTAGCCATTTCTGACTTGTTCAGAGATACTCTTCAGCCTATAAGACTCAGAGGTCATCCAACTAATGACTCTGTTCCAGTGTGTCCTAACAGATTTAGGATCATCACTAACTTCAGAGTTTTTAGCCAGAGACTTGATCTTCTGGACTGAGGCTTCTGCAACCTGTATAATGGCCTCCTCAAGGGTAGGTATGGTAAGTTCAGGTTCAGGTTCAGGTGAATGAGGTGGAGAGTTTTGAGGGCTGAGATTTAGAGGTTGAGGTTCAGTTTGTTGAGGTTCAGATTGTTGAGGTTCAGATTGTTGAGGTTCAGTTTGTTGAGGTTCAGATTCTGCTTGAAGTTCAGAATCTGCGTCTGGTTGAAGACTAGGAGATGAAGCATATAATGGATTTAGGTCTAAAGGGTCAGAGTCTGGTCCAGGTACAGCGGGAATAAGTGGTGGAGTGATATTAGAGGTGAAGGGATCAGATGGTTGAGTTTCAGAGGGTAAGGTTGTTGTTTGTTGTGGTGGAAGTGAAGTTTGGAGGGGAGAGGTTACTTCAGTTTGTGTTTGAGTTTGTGGGGCGAAATTTTTAGCATAGATTTCAGCTATTGTTGGGGAGTTTGGGTCAGAGTGTTCTTGATCAGAGGACTCATGATCAGATAACTCTTGGTCAGAAGAAGGGGAAAGGTAAGGGGGTGATTCATATTCAGAGGATGATGAAGAGCTGTGGTGATATAGTTGATTAGGGTCAGAGGTTGTTGTGAAATTACGAGCAATTTTTAGAACAGGTGGAGGTTGAGAGGTTCTGGTGATTGAGGGTGGTATTTCAGAGGTGGTATATATTGGTTGAGAGGAGAGAGGGTTAGAGGAAGCCATTATAGATTCAGAAGAGACAGGAGGAATAGACTTACCAGAAGAGACATCCAGAGGTGCTGAAGCTTTGGTGCCAGAGGTTTCTCCAAGTCTGGCTTTCTTTGCCTTCCTTGCTTCCTCAGCTATCTTCTTCTCAGAAAGACCTCTTTTGTATCTGACCAGATCTTCCACAGAGTCCAGACAGTCTTCAAGGCGGAAATCAGAGATATCAATGCCTTCATCCAGACGATCCTGAAGATAGATAGCAATGGCATCTCTGGGTTCATTCTTGAAGAACCTTTCAAGGCCATGAGGCATCTTCCTCTGATCCTTCAGAGCTTCCCAGGTCACATTCATAGTGGGCTTGACTCTGATGTCTTTGATGATTCCCATACTCCTTAGATTTTTGGCATTCAGAGGCTTTCCCACATCAATTGCCAGATCATCCATACATCTGGTCTTCTCCAGAGCATCTACCAGCCCATGCTCAATGAAGATGTCAGAGAGCAATCTACCCAGAGGAATGTAGGATCTGGGCTTCATGTTATTCCTCGTTTCTCTGACTGAATCCCTCAGATATCTGAAGAGGAGAACAGGGAGGTTGATTGGAATACCCTTCTGAATACAGTAGAGGATGCATTTCTGATCAGCATTTATATAATCTGAAGAGTTGGAGGCTGGACGATGATGGATTGTTCCCAGAATAATCTTCAGCCAAACTCGGAGGTTCTGATGAAGCTCCTTGTTCTTAGATGGGTTTCCTTCAACATTTGCTTTGAAGATTGTAGGGTTAATGACTTCTGTGATGCGCTTGGACCTTGGAGGAATGTTGTAAATCCTTTTACCTCCAGCTTTCTCCATATTCAGCAAAGAAGCAATAGACGCTTCTGTGATAATGATCTTCACTCCCAGAACAAAAGAAACAATGAACTCGTCATCAGCATCTGCACATCTCCAGAATTCCTTCACCAGAAGAGGATAGATTGGACCATACAATCTGTTGAAGTAGGTTTCCCAACCTTGCTTGTGAAGATCTTCAGTAAGATCAACACCGTTTCTTCTTAAGTTCTCAAAATCCACCAGTGATTCACACAGTACATCCAAACCTTCAAAGGGAGTTGAAAGGTTTATGTGTTGTTCGCGTTCCAAAATGTGAGGTTCTTTGTAAACTGGGGTTGTGCTAACGTCTACAACCATGGGTGTTTGAGTGTTTGAGGTTTGGGGATTAGAAGCAGCTTCCATTTGTTGGGAGAAGTTAAAAACTGCTTGCTCTTGAGGATTCATGATGAAGATTGATGAAGAAGATGAAGAACTGAGAAGGTTGCAGAGAAAACTTCGAGAGAGGGTTTAGGGTTTAAGAGTGAGTGAAGAGTGATAAGTGTGTGAAATGTGAGAAAAGTGTTTATATACCTAAGGGTAAAAACACATGCAAAACGACACATTTAATTGCGTTGGAACAGAACACAAGATTTGCACGCTAGGGGAGGAAAAATGATTATAGCTAATAAATGAATGTCTAATCCCAACAGTAAGCACACTGCTCGAGGAGATTTCAAGCGTTCTGACCTTTGATTTCTTTTGACAGCTGTCTAGAAGTTCTAGGGTTAGACGCATGTTCCCCACGTGTTGATGTATCTGATCTTCAGGAATACCAAAGGATTTCTGAAGATTTCTAACTCAGATATCTTCTTAACTTGGTAGAAGTATCAGAGTCAGAGGCAGAAGTGTATTTGTTTTTATCAGAGTCTCATTTTACATGTTCAGAGCCAAATTTTACTCAGGGCAATTTTTAATGTTCAGATTTTCTAATATAAAACGAAATCTATCTTCAGCTAGAGGCTTAGTAAAAATATCTGCCCATTGATGTTCTGTATCAATGAACTTCAGCGTTACTATTCCTTTCTGAACATAGTCTCTAATAAAATGATGTTTAATTTCTATGTGTTTGGCTCTGGAATGCAAAATAGGATTCTTACTCAAACAAATAGCAGCAGTATTATCACAAAGGATAGGAATGTTACTCTCAAAGATTTGTAGATCTTCTAGCTGATGTTTCATCCAGAGCATCTGAGTTGTGCACAGTGACGCTGAGATATATTCTGCTTCTGCAGTTGATAGAGCAATTGTTGACTGTCTTTTGCTAGCCCAGGAGATTAGATTGTTTCCCAGAAGCTGGCAATTTCCAGATGTGCTTTTTCGTTCTATTCTATCTCCTGCATAATCTGCATCACAATAACCAGAAAGCCTATACTCTGATGTTTTCTCATACATCAGGCCCAGGTTAGGAGTTCCTTTCAGATACTTAAGAATTCTCTTAACAGCTGTTAAATGAGATTCTCTAGGATCTGATTGGAATCTGGCACAAAGACAAACGCTAAAGAGAATATCAGGACGAGTAGCAGTCAGATAGAGAAGA
Organism: Lathyrus oleraceus; assembly: GCF_024323335.1. Taxonomy (NCBI): domain Eukaryota; kingdom Viridiplantae; phylum Streptophyta; class Magnoliopsida; order Fabales; family Fabaceae; genus Lathyrus; species Lathyrus oleraceus. The sequence goes on along the minus strand of NC_066583.1, from coordinate 522,262,569 downwards.
GAGCCTATCATACCTCTATAGAGCTTCTGACAAACCTTGTTGCTTACCTCTTCCTTTTCCAGAATGCAAGTTGGGTGCATAGGAGTCTTTGCAGAGTTGCATTCAGACATATCAAACTTCTTCAGAACATCTTTAATGTACTTGCTTTGATGAATGTACGTGACTTCTGGAGTTTGATTGATTTGAATTCCCAGAAAGAACTTTAGTTCTTGCATTAGACTCATTTCAAATTCTGCCTGCATTAACTTGGAAAATTCTTGGCAAACAGAGATATTAGCAGAACCAAAAATAATGTCATCAACATAAATTTGGCATATCATGAGATCATTTTCATGATTTTTACAGAAGAGTGTAGAATCAACTTTCCCTCTGATAAAATTTTGTTCCAGAAGAAAATTGCTCAGACGTTCATACCAAGCTCTGGGAGCTTGTTTAAGTCCATATAAAGATTTTTTAAGTTTGAAAACATGTTCTGGAAAGTTTGAATTTTCAAAACCAGGAGGTTGATTAACATACACTTCTTCTGAAATATAACCATTAAGAAATGCACTCTTGACATCCATTTGGTATAATTTGATAGAATGATTAATAGCAAAAGATACAAGGAGACGAATAGATTCTAACCTCGCGACTGGAGCAAAGGTTTCATTATAATCAATACCTTCTTGTTGACTATAACCTTGAGCTACCAGTCGTGCTTTGTTTCTGACAACTTCTCCTTTCTCGTTCAGTTTGTTTCTGAAAACCCATCTGGTTCCAATGACATGAGTGCCTCTGGGTTTTGGAACGAGATCCCAGACATCATTCTTGGAGAATTGATCTAACTCTTCTTGCATAGCTGCCACCCAATCGTTATCTTGAAGAGCTTCATCACAGGACGTAGGCTCAATCAGAGACACTAGTCCCAGAGGAATATCTTCAGAAGTTCTGAAGGTAGATCTGGTTCTAACAGGTTCATCTTTGTTTCCCAAAATCAAATCTTCAGATACGTTGCTACGACTCTTGACTTTCCTTGGAATTTCTGGAGATTTAATTTCTTCAGAGTCTGGAGTGACAGTTGCTTCTGGAGTTTTCTCAGATTCTACCAGAGTGATCTCTAAATCTGCAAACTTTTCAACTAGCTTTGACTTTTCAGGGTCAAGCTTATCATCAAATCTAACATGAATTGATTCCTCCACAATTTTGGTTTCTGTGTTGTATACTCTGTAGCCTTTAGAGCGTTCTGAGTATCCTAACATAATACCTTTCTGTGCTTTGGAATCAAACTTGTTCAGATGTTCTTTAGTATTTAATATAAAGCAAATGCATCCAAAAGGATGAAAATATGAAATGTTGGGTTTTCTTCCCTTACACAGTTCATAGGGAGTCTTATCCAGAATAGGTCTAATAGAGATTCTATTCTGAATGTAACACGCTGTATTTACAGCTTCTGCCCAAAAGTGCTTTGCTACATTTGTTTCATTGATCATGGTTCTGGCCATTTCTTGGAGTGTCCTATTCTTCCTCTCTACAACTCCATTTTGTTGTGGAGTTCTAGGGCAGGAGAAATCATGGGATATTCCATTAGAATCAAATAATTCTTCAAAATCTTTATTTTCAAATTCTCCACCATGATCACTTCTGACTCTAACAATTTTAGAGTCAAATTCTTTTTGCACTTTAGAACAGAAACTGGTGAATACAGAGTGAGACTCACTCTTGTGCCTTAGGAATTTTACCCATGTCCAGCGGCTGTAATCATCAACGATTACAAGTCCATACTTCTTTCCATTGACTGATGCTGTTTTCACAGGACCAAATAAGTCAATGTGAAGAAGCTCCAGAGGCTTGGAGGTAGAAACAACATTTTTCTTTTTAAAAGATGTTTTTGAAAACTTTCCTTTCTGACAAGCTTCACACAGAGCATCTGAAGAAAACTTCAGTTTAGGTAAGCCTCTGACTAACTCAAGTTTAGTTAGCTGAGAAAGTTTCCTCATGCTAATGTGGCCTAAGCGTCTATGCCATACCCATTGCTCTTCGTGAACTGACATTAAACATTTAACATTTTGATCTTTTAAATCAGAAAGATTTATTTTATAAATGTTGTTTTTCCTCTTGCCTGTGAAAAGGACAGAGCCATCGTTCTGACTAATGGCTTTACACGTTTTTTGATTAAAGATTACATCATAATCGTTATCACTTAATTGACTTATGGATAACAAGTTATGCATTAATCCTTCTACATAAAGAACATCAAATATAGAGGGAAGAGTACCATTACCAATAGTTCCGGAGCCTCTAATCCTTCCTTTCTGATCTCCTCCGAAGCCTACAAAGCCAGCGTCTTTAAGTTCCAGGCTTTGGAACATAGACTTTCTTCCCGTCATATGTCGCGAGCATCCAGAGTCCAGGTACCATGACTGGTGTCTGAACTTTGCTGCATAGGATATCTGCAACATAGATAATCTTATCTTTCGGTACCCAGAATCTCTTGGGTCCTTTCAGATTAGTTTTCCCAGAGTTTCTTACAACTTTGGGTCTTCTAGCATTTTTAAATTTGTGTTCTTGTGTGTGTGTATAGTGGTATGAAAAAGGTGATTTAATTTGGTTACTGGTAGAAGTTTTATCAGAATCAGAATCATACCCAATTCCCCTTTTATTATTCTGACTTACTCCATAAATCATGGATGCCATAATACTCCTATCTATTCCACTCTTCAGAAACTTCTGAAAGGCTTCTTCATATTTATAAATAATTTCATTTGAAGTTTGTGGTGCTTGAGACAACGCTTCTTCTAATTTTAAGCTTTTTGTTTTAGCTCCATCTCTTTCTAACGTTAAAGATTTGATTGTATCTTTATGTGCTAGAATTGTTGTCTCAAGTTCACTACATTCTTCAGATTTTGCTTTAAGAAGGCCTTTAATGCTTTTAACTTTTTGTTTTAATTTCTGAAGAGAGGTAAGAGTTTCTGATAAACATGATTCTAAGTCAGATCTAGAAAGTTCAGAAAATACCTCTTCAGATTCTTCATCTGAGCTGCTGGATGTGGTAGCCATAAATGCTACGTTGGCTTGTTCATCAGAGTCAGATTCTGATGATCCTGATTCACTATCGTCCCAGGTGGCCATTAATCCCTTCTTTGTTCTGAAGGCATTTTTCTTGAAGCTTTCTTTCTTAGAGTTATCTTTCTTCAGCTTGGGGCATTCATTTCTATAATGACCTGTTTCTTTACATTCAAAACAGGTAATATCTTTATTAGGTTTACCTTTTGAAGTTGACTCTGATCTATCCCCTCTGGGTCTTGATCTTCTGAAGTTGTTGTTGTTCCTTCTTTTCCAGAGTTGCTTAACTCTTCTGGTTAGTAAGGACAGTTCTTCTTCATCATCAGAGTCTTCCGGTTCAGAGTCGTCAGTATCTGCAGTTTCTGCCTGGAGAGCTTTGGTTCTGTCTGACTTCCGTCTTTCAGGTCTGGACTTCAGCGCCACTGACTTGTTCCTTTTCTGAGGCTCATCCTCCTCTAGTTCTATCTCATGGCTTCTGAGAGAACTAACAAGTTCTTCAAGGCTGATACTGTTCAGATCCTTTGATAACTTCAGAGCAGTAACCATAGGTCTCCATTTCTTTGGCAGACTTCTGACAATCTTCTTAACATGATCTGCAGTCGTGTATCCTTTGTCTAGCACTTTAAGACCTGCAATAAGAGTTTGGAATCTGGAAAACATAGCTTCTATTGCTTCGTCATCTTCCATCTTGAAGGCTTCATATTTCTGGATCAACGCCAGAGCCTTCGTCTCCTTGACTTGGGAGTTTCCTTCATGGGTCATCTTCAGAGAGTCAAGTATATCTTTAGCCGTCTCTCTGTTGGTGATCTTTTCGTATTCGTTGTATGATATAGCATTTAGAAGTATTGTTCTGGCCTTGTGATGATTTTTGAATTCACGTTTCTGATCTTCTGACATTTTGCTTCTGGGAACTTCAGCTCCATTTAAGGTTGGAGGTTTGTATCCATCTGTGACAATGTCCCAGAGGTCAGCATCATAACCCAGAAAGAAACTTTCGATTCTATCTTTCCAGTAATCAAACTTTTCTCCATCAAAAACAGGAGGCTTGGCATTGTAAGAATCTTTCTCATTTGAGTGGGCCATTTGTTTTTCTCGCACTGGATCTCTCTACACGGTTAAGTGTTTGATTTGAAAATCAATAACAGAGCCGGAGCTCTGATACCAATTGAAGGTGAGAAAAACAAGAAAGGGGGGTTTGAATTGTTTGAAAAATAAGCGCTTTTGCAAAATGAAATCACACAATGATTTTATACTGGTTCGCTTATAACACAAAGCTACTCCAGTCCACCCGGCCAAGGTGATTTCGCCTTCAACAAGGACTTAATCCACTAATCTTGAAAGATTACAAACAACCCCTAAGAGAGAAGAAAATCTCTTAGTCCTCTCAAGTCTACAGACTACAAAGAGTCACTTGAGGAAATCAAATAAAAATTAGATACAAGATGTGTAATCTAGAGTGCTTCTAAGAAAGCAAATATTACAAACTTAAGAACAAATTTTTCACTTGATAAGCAAAAGCTTAGTGAAAATCTTTGAAGAACAAAGATGTTTTTCTTGAGCGTGATATGATTTCAGTATAGTTTTGGCTAGTGATTTTTTCGTGTTTACTGAATGAGATTTCTTCTCTATTTATAGGAGTTGAAGTAGAGTTGAAGTAGCGTTGAATCTGTTGGATATAGAGATGTAGTTACGCCATTCCATTAATAGCTTCTGCAGTAGACTTTTTCTCTTAGAAGTGACTACTTACCACAATTAGTATCTTCTTTCTTGGAAGTGGAGATTAACGTCTCTTTCTAATTGAGGAAATCCATTTGCAGAACTTTAACTTGGCTTAAACGTTACTTCATCATGATTAACAATTCTGATTAGAGTCTTTGTGTATCTGGAGAAACTGGCTTCTGATGTTATCTCTTGAAAGTTCAGATGGCGCTGATAACTTCAGAATTTACAGAAGGCATTTGTTCAGAGTCAGAGCTTCTAGACTTTACTTCATGTTCAGATGCTTCTGATACTTTGTAGTTTTGTCCAGATTCAGAGCTTCTTGAAACGAGATTCCACTTTAGATGCTTCTGATACTTGAGATTTTGCATCTGATCTTGTTGTGCATCTGATGACATCATCAGATTTATTTCTTCTTTCTTTAGAACCCTGCACACTTAGAAACTTTTCGTTAGGGTGCCATTTTTGGTTTCATCCTTTGTTATCATCAAAATCATGGAGTCTGTTGTAGAACACTTTTTGTTCTTACACCATCAAGGTAAACTTGTTTGGAGTCAGGGGTGGATTTTGCTTTCTCGACTCGGATATCTTTCAACCATCCATCAAGGTAAACTTGGTTGTTGTCAGAGGTGGATTTTTTTGTCTCGGCTCGGATATCTTTCAACCATCCATCAAGGTAAACTTGTTTGGGATCAGAGGTGGATTTTGTTTTCTCTACTCGGGTATCTTTCAACCACCCATCAAGGTATACTTGGTTGGAGTCAGGGGTAGATTTTGTTCTCTCGTTTCGATTATCTTTCAACCATCCGTCAAGGTAAACTTGGTTGGAGTCAGACATGGTTTCTGTTTGCTTTGCTCGGGTATTTTTCAACCATCCATCAAGGTAAACTTGGTTGGAGTCAGAGGTAGATTTTTCTTTCTCAGCTCGGGTATCTTTTAACCATCCATCAAGGTAAACTTGTTTGGAGTCAGAGGTGGATTTTGTTTTCTCTGCTCGGGTATCTTTCAACCATCCATCAAGGTAAACTTGATTGGTGTTAGGCATGGACTTTTCTTTCTCGACTCTGATATTTTTCAACCATCCATCAAGATAAACTTGGTTGGAGTCACTTGCAGGTTTTATTTTCTCAACTCGGGTATCTTTCAACCATCCATCAAGGTAAACTTGGTTGGATTCAGAGGTGGATTTTGCATTCTCTGCTCTGGTATCTTTCAACCATCCATCAAGGTAAACTTGGTTCGAGTTAGGTGTTGACTTTTCTTTCTTAGCTCTGCTATCTTTCAACCATCCATCAAGATAAACTTGGTTGGTGTCACCTGTATATTTTTCTTTCTCAGCTCGATTATCTTTCAACCATCCATCAAGGTAAACTTGGTTGGATTCCGAGGTGTCTTTTGCTTTCTTTGCTCTGGAATCTTTCAACCATCCATCAAGATAAACTTGATCGGAGTTCTCGGAGGATTTGGTTTTCTCTGCTCGTGTATCTTTCAACCATCCATCAAGATAAATTTGGTTAGAGTTAGCAATGTGTTTTTGACTCTTCAATGGATTTTTGAGCCAACCATCAAGGTAAGGTTGATCAGCTTGTATTTCTTGTACATTCTCTTGCTGAAGTTTGATATATCGGGCAAAGCTTCCTTGTCCATTCTACAATACAATTGAATAAATGGATATTAGTGAGTTATTTTTGGATGGTATATATGATTACAAAAACAAAATTATGTGTTTTATGAGACACATTATGTTACACAAATAAGACACATTCATTATATATTTCAGATGGATATAGAATGTGAAATGAAATTGAAAGAAAAACAATTTTTTAAATTTCATTGCCGCATAGAAAATATTATTTTATCAAATTAAATAGAACAACTTGATTAAGTGAATGATGAAATCAAATCAAATAAAGATGAGAAATGATAGATTATGATAAATAAATGATGAAAAATATAAGTGTAAAAGATACAAGAATGGATGCATAATTTACGATCAACAAGAGCATGATAAAAGGGAGGAGAGACAAAACATTTTCGTGTGTCATTTCTTTATGTTGTGATTTTGTTGGAAAATTGTTTTAATGTAAAAAGATGTATTGAAATGGAAGTGAATTGTGCTATTTATAAGTGAATGAAAAGAAAAATTACATTAAGGACATTGAGACTTTGATTGGCAAGATTATTTTTTTAAATATTTAGTTTAATTTATTTTTTAAATGTTTAGTTTAATTTATAAGTTTATATGTCTAAGAAAGATCAATTTCCTAAGATTTATTATTTACAAGATCTATTAGGTGTGTTGTTTTGAGTTATAAAAAAAAATTAAAAAATTGTTTGTTTGATATCATTTTTTTAAATTGAAGCTCCTAACTAAATCCTCTTAGTTTAAAATAAATAAATTTTAGAACTGCTTCTGCAATTAGTTTTTTATTTTAAAATTAAAAATGATTTTCTAAAAATCTTTAATAAAAACATATTAAAATGACAAAGGTGATTTTTTTAAATGTTAAACAAACATTTATTTTGATAAGTTTTTCAAATAACTTAAAATTTCATAGATTTATTTTAATTTATAATTAAAGTGGTAATTATCATAATCTCGCCTCTTGAGTTCTAATATTTGAGCTAATAGTATAAATATGTTTTAGTTGAATTAGAATTTGCATTAATGATAGTTTCAATTTTACAATTAATTAAACTAATTTAATAGATAATTTTATTAAAGGTAATAAATGCAATGAATTAATTTAACAACATCCCCTTTGATTCGGGGTGGGTGTAGGTATTCCCGACATTCAAATTTGAAAGACTAAAATAATACAAATATTTATTTATTTATTTAATAGTAATTATGTATTATAAATTTTAATTTTGTGGAAAAAGTATTATTTTAATATTTTATATTTTTTAATAATTATTGCTTTATAAAATTTATTATAATGAGTATAATATTTTAATTTTATTATCATCAAATATACCCTATATCAAAATTCACAAACTTTAAATCTAAATATGGGGATCCAATTAATTGAATTGGAATTTACATATCAAAATTTAGACAAATATTAAATTTTGAAGCACTTGGTTTTTGAATCATGAGTTTTGTGCAACCAACTCCTAGGGACTTACTACATAGCCAACAATGAATCCAAAATAGTCTCACAAGAAACACTAAAATACTGTGTTGACCTTTGCATGTTTAAGAGGTTCACATGTAGCTGGGGTTAGCGTGCTTATGTAGTTAAGCTTACCTAATAGTGAGTTAAAATATTGTAGTTATCTAAAAAAGCAATATATTATTATACTGACCAGTCTAAAGAGAAATAGATAAGTTACTGTATTTGTTATTATGATAAAATATTATCTAAAAAAGAAATAAATTATAAGGAATATGTTTTCATTATTTTTATCTTTATTTAAAGAATATAATTTTTTTTAATTAATGATAAATAATTAATTTTAAATGTGATTACGGTTTATATCTTTATCTAAGAAAATAAATGATAAATTGTGGATATTCATATCTAAAATTAAATATTTATCTAAATAAGTAGGCCAGCCTCATATTTATTTTTTAACAAAGTTTTTAATAATAAAAATTAGAATAATGGTATTCCTACATTAAATCTTACATCAAATACTTACATTAAATATTCTTTACCGTATTTAAATGATGAATAATATTTTTATTTTTAATAAAAACAATATTTATATAAAAATGTTTTTATTTTTAAAATTATTTTTATGATAAAAATATAAAATTTATCACAAAATAATTTTATTATTGTATTAACTATAAAAATATAGGTTATAAATCACATATTTCACTTATAATTCATTAACCAGTAAAATACTTAATATTAATCAAATTATGATATTAAAATATGAAATACATAATTTGCTTAATTATTATATCTTATATTTTAATGTCAGAATTTATTTATATTATTTATTTTATTAATTGAATATAATAATAAGTAAAATATATGGTTAATCATCTATATTTTTGTGATTAATACAATAATAAAATTGGTTAGTGACAAATTTTATATTTATATTATAAAATTAATTATAAAAATATATCAGAAATGAGTTTAAGACAACGTAGGAAAAAGTGAAGCGGCACTCGAATATTATTTGCTGAGTTAAGCAATCAGTTAAAATTAAAGTGAATTAAGCATAAAGTTTCACGCAATCAAAATTAGGGAATAATAAATCAATTGAACAAAACAAAACTACTAAGTTTTGAGTGTAAAATTTGGTGTAATATTTAAAATTAAAAAAAAAATGAGCTTTATTAGATGTAAAATTATTTATTAAACTCTCTTAATAAATTTAATATTATGATCATTTATTATGATAAATAATATTTAAAATAAGAAGAGATTGAGCTTTTAAAGGATGAAATTCTAGTCATTAGATTAAAGAAAACAGCACCAAAACCTTATTTCACATATGAAATCGACTACATATATGATATATCAATTTTCACGCTAATATTCTACCAATCACCATATTTTATAGCCATTAGACTATTTAATCAAAATTATTCATAGTAAATTTCATTTGATATTTATTTTTTAATAGATAATAAAGTAGATATATTTAATCTTTATTAAAACATTATTAAACATTATTGATATTAAATATGACTTTATTAATTTTAATTTTGATATAATTAATGGATATAAGTATTGGCTCAAGAGATATCAAAGCCTTTGCCAAATTTTTAACAAAGACTTTAATAATAAAAATTATGAGTGTAATATTTAAAGAGTTGAGCTTTTTAAAATGTAAAACTATTTATAAAATTATTATAATCGTTTATTATTATAATTAAAATATCTAACATAAAAAATTAAGTTTTTAAAAATATAAAATTATTGATTGAATTATCATAAATCAGTTCAATTTGTATTTATGGAAGATGGGACATCCGATTGCAGGGGCACAAATTCGACCCACGACATCTCACTTTTTTATCTTGAGAAATTCCAACCATTAAATTACTTGATCCAAAAATATCATAGTAAATCTTGTTTGATATTTATTTTCAATCAAATATATGTAATCCTTAATGAAACCTTAAATATTATTGATTTTAAATAAGATTTTATTAACTTTAATTTTATACCATTAATAGAAGGACTATATTTTGGAACGAATTAATATATTTTCATTATTCTTATTTTTATTTAAATATTTTTTAAATTAATAATAAATAATTGGTTTTAAATGTGATGGAGTTTATATCTTTATCCGAAAAAATAAACGATAAAATATGAATATTTATATTAAAAAATAACACAATACCCTTAAATATTTAATCTCCTTAATCGATCTAAATATCTAGGCCGGCATAAGACATATTGAACTTTATTGTAAAAAATTTAACAAAGTTTTTAATTATAAAAATTATGACGGTAACATTTAAAATAAAATAAAAATTGAACTTTATTATTAGATATCAAAATATTTATTAAACTCTCTTAATAAATTTTTTATTATGATAAATAATATATAAAATAAAAATAAATTGAGCTTTTTAAGATGTGTAAGTATTTTTAAAATTATTATAAATCAGTTGACAACTGTTCAGAAAGAAATATTAGACTGCGGCTGGTGCTGATTCTAACCTGCAATATCTCATTTATTTATTTTTAAAAGATGGAATTTTAGTCATTAGATTAAAGAAAACAACAACAAAACCTTATCTGAGGTTGTTACATTGATAAACTACTTTTCCGTCAATATTCTATCAACCACCATATTTTATAGTATTTAATCAAAAATATTCATTACAAATTTCAATTGATATTTATTTTTTAATTGATAATAAAAAAGATATATTTAATCTTTATTAAAACACTATTAGTATTAAATATAAATTTATTAAATTTATTTTTGATACAATTAATGAATATAAGTACGGGCTCAAGAGATATACACCCCTTTGATAAAAAATTTAACAAAGATTTTAATAATAAAAATTATGAGTGTAACATTTAAAATAAAAAAGTTGATCTTAAAAGATGTAAAATTCTTTATAAAATTATTATAATAGTTTTTGATTAATTAATATGCACAGTTAGTATCTTATTATTATTATGCGTCGTTGTACAACTAAAAAAAAAAGGCGTCAATCCAATTGAAGGCGGCGGTCTACAAGAGAGAGTGTGTAACTCTCTCTATCAGCAGAACATGAGTTCATCATGGATGAAAGGTATAACAGTTAGTGATGCATCAAGAAGAAGAAGAAAGTGGTTACATCCAAGAAGAAGAAAAGAAAGGAAGAATTATTGTTCTATTGAATGAATAATAATGAGTTACAATGTTGTTTATATATACAAGAAGAAGGAGTATAGTAAGCTAAGTGGAAATGTTGTACATAATAATCTGTTAACTCTAATATCCCCCCTCAAGGTGGACTTTGGATACTACAAAGGCCAAGCTTGGATAGAAGAGAAGTGAAAAGTGGAGAATATAAAGGCTTAGTGAACACATCTGTCAGTTGCTCTTTAGTGGAAATAGGCATCAAGTGAATGAGTTTGGACACAATCTTTTCTCTAATGACATGGCAGTCCAACTCAATGTGTTTACTCCTTTCATGAAAAGTAGGATTGTGAGAAAAATACACTGCGGATTTGCTGTCACAGTAAACAAAAGCAGCTTGAGGAAATTCAATGAGGAAGTCACGGAAAAGGAATTATAGCCATTGCAGTTCACAAGATAAAGAGGTCAAAGCTCTATATTCTGCTTCAGTGGAAGAACGAGAAACAGTGTTTTGTTTCTTAGATTTCCAGCAAATGAGTGAGGATCCAAAGATAACACAAAAATCTGTGATGGATTTTCGAGTTTCTGGACATCTGGCCCAATCTGAATCTGCAAAGCCATAGAGTTTGAGAGAACTAACAGCAGAAAAAAAAATACCCTTGGCAGGTGCAGACTTGAGGTATCTTAATATTCTAGTGGCAGCTTGGTAATGAGGGGTAAGCAGCTTTGCAACATATTGGCTCAAATGTTGTACAACATAAGATATATCAGGCCTGCTGTTAGTAAGATAGATTAGTCGACCAATGAGTCTCCTGTAAGATGATGGATCAACAATAGGTTGGCCAACTGAAGCAGACAATTTTAGATTGGGATCAAAGGGTATGGATGATGGTTTGGCTGCCAAATAACCTGTGTCTTCAAGCAGATGGAGAGTGTATTTCCTTTGGTTCATGAAAATGCCTTTAGTCGACTTAGCAATCTCAAAGCCCAAAAAATACCCCAGCTTGCCTAAATCTTTGATGCTAAACTGTTGGTTCAAAAGATGCTTAACAGAGTTAATTTCATCATGGGAATTACCAGCTAGAACTATGTCATCCACATACACTAGTAAAGCTGTGAAACTTGTGGAGGTGGATTTAACATACAGAGAGCAATCAGCTTGAGATTGTGAATAGCCAAGAGAGATCAAAAAAGAAGAGAGTTTAGCATACCATTGCCTACTAGCCTGTTTCAAACCATATAGGGATTTATGAAGTTTGAAGACCAGTGAGGGATTGGAAGTGGCTAGTCCAGAAGGTAATGTCATATACACTTCTTCATGTAAATCTCCATGCAGAAAAGCATTATTAACATATAGTTGCTCTAGGTGCCAACCTTTGATTGAAGCTATAGACAAAAGAACTCGAACTGTGGTTATCTTAGCCACAGGAGAAAAGGTATCAAAGTAGTCTACTCCTTCCATCTGTGTATAACCCTTTACTACAAGCCTTGCTTTATATCTTTCAATGGATCCATCTGCCTTGTATTTCACTTTATAGACCCATCTGCATCCAATTGGTACCTTACCAGGTGGAAGATCCACTAATGTCCAAGTATGGTTATCATCAAGAGCCTGTAATTCAACATTCATAGCATGCTTCCAACATTCAAATTTGTTAGCGTGTAGAAAACTAGATGGTTCAGGGTTAGAGGAAATCGAGCAATAAAAATGATGGAAATCTGGGGAGCAATTGTTGTAAGACAAAACTGAAGATAGAGGATAAGTAACTTTAGAAGAGGAAGGATTGGCAGAAGTAGAACAACAATGATAATCAGCAAGATATGAGGGAGGGTTAGAAGTTCTAGTAGAGTGTCTTATAGGAGGTTGATCATCATTAATATTCATAGGAGGATGAATAGGACTGATGGATAAGGGAGATGGTGGAGAGTTTTGGACAGGAGAGCTTGGGCTGGGATTATCATTAATGAGGAGATTAGAAGGAGATCCTGAATTGAGAGTGTGAGGGACATTGGCCAAGGTATTATCTGATGGTTGCAGTTCAGGCAGGGTATTATCTAATGGTTGCAGTGCAGGCAGGGTATTATCTAATGGTTGCAGGGCAGGTAGGTTATTGTCTGATGGTTGCAGTGCAAGAGGGTTATTGCCTGATGGTTGCATTTCAGGCAGGTTATTATCTGATGGTACAATTGGGACTATATCATCACATAAAGGAAAAGCAGGATTGGTACTGTCATTGGGAGCAGAACTTTGTCTGTCTTGGGAATGAATTCGAGATTTGAAAGGAAAAGTGTTTTCATAAAATATCACATGTCTTGAGACAAATATATTATGATGAGTCAAGTCATAAAGGATATAGCCTTTAGTTCCCTCTTTATAGCCTATGAAAACAGCCTTGCATGCTCTAGGGTCAAACTTGGTTCTAGGGGCCATAAGAGATGTAGCATAGCATAAACAGCCAAACACTTTAAGGTGCATAAGGGAGGGAGGCTCTTGGTATAGAATTTCATATGGGCATTTTAGTTTAAGCAAAGGGGTAGGGAGTCTGTTAATAATGTGGATAGCTGTCTGCACACAAAAATTCCACATGGTTAAAGGCACATTGGATTGAAAGTGTAGGGCCCTAGCTACATTAAGGATGTGTTGATGTTTCCTCTCAACAATCCCATTTTGTTGACGGGTTTCAACATAGGATTTTTGATGTAGAATGCCCTTAGTAGATAAGAAATTGTGTAAGGCTAGAAACTCTGCACCATTATCAGACCTCAAGCATTTTACATGTTTATTAAATTGTTTCTCAACATATGCTACAAAGTTCATAAAGTTATCTCTAGTTTCAGCTTTGGTTTTAAGAAATATCACCCATGTGAACCTAGAATGATCATCTACTAGAGTGAGAAAGTATTTGTGTCCTAACATAGATATAGTAGAAAAGGGACCCTATAAATCAGCATGAAGAATGTTAAAAACATCATTAGTGCTAGTAATACTATCAGGAAAGGGAAGTTTTCTCTATTTGGCAAAGTGACAAGAATCACAAGGGGAAACATTGTCATTACAAGATACAAAAGGAAAAATCTTAGCTATGGTTTGTAATCCTTTATGAGATGGATGGCCTAGCCTCATATGCCATATATCACCATCAGTAGATACAGAGTTACAGGAAGGAGGAAATACATTGGAATGAAGGACATATAAACCATATTGCAAGTCAGCTATACCAATCGTTTCCATGGAAGGATTCTGCATAATAGAGCAAGAGTTAGCAGTGAATTGAACAAAACAATTGTTGCTTTGAGACAATTTTGCTACTGAGATAAGATTGACATTGAAAGAAGGAATATAAAGAACATTGTGCAGTGTTAGAGATGGTGTAAGTTTGACAGAACCAGAAATTGAAGCAGACAATTGAGAACCATTGGGTAGAGTGACAAATATAGGAACAATATTGTGATAACTATTAAAGGCTGAAAGATTAAAGGATATATGATTTGTAGCTCCTGTATCAAGGATCCATAAAGAATGAGGCTTACCATTGGCATTGGAAGACAAAAAATTTAGCACAAGAAGAGATGTAGACGCTGAATTGGCTGTGGAAACAGGTTTTGAATGCTGAAGCAGTGCCAAAATATTGTTGTATTGCTCTTGAGTCAAGCCATAAGAGGAATTGGTGGAACTTGAACCTGATGCAGTTATCTCTGATGCAGTGTTGGTTGTTGCAGATTGTTGGGAACTGAAACCATTGCCTTTGATCTTGTGTTTGAATCCTGGTGGATACCCATGCTTGATGAAACAAGTATCAATGGTATGGTTATTTCTTCCACAATGAGTACAGACACGATTTTGGCCTCTTGAACCAGCTGCACCCTGATATTTTCCTCTGTATGAATTGAATTTGTTTGGCTGAGCATCATGAGATACACTCAAGGCTATACTTTCTTCATGATTGCCAACGCTGGGAATAACTGCAGGATTAGCATGATTCATTTCTCTTTCTTGCTGAATTACCAGAGAAAAGGTTTTATCAATATCAGGTAACGAATTCATCATCATGATTTGGCTCTTGGAATGAGTAAATTTCTCATTCAAACCCTTAAGGAATCGAATTACATAGTCTTGATCCCTATAACGAAGAATCGATCCAGAAGCACCACAAGAACAGGGAATGGCACAGGAACAAGATGGAATTGGACGATAAGTTTCCAATTCATCCCACAGAACTTTCAAATGAGTAAAATAGTTGGATACGTCTAAGGTACCTTGGCGGAACATGTAGAGATCTTCTTGAATGTCAAATATGCGGAAAATGTCACTATGAGAGAATCGAACCTACAGATTCTTCCACACACCTGCAGTTGTGTCAATCCATAGAACCGATCGCGCAATTTATGCAGAGATTGAGTGCTGTATCCACGCAAGAACCATCGTGTTGCAACGGATCCACGACGCATAAAGAACGTCTGAAATAGAGGGTTTTGGAAGAGTGTCGTCGATGAATTTGTCCTTGTTTTGGAGATCAACGTGATTTGCATTGAACGAGACC